>NC_092685.1:3208072-3808072 GCF_964275005.1 Diadema setosum
ACTAGAGGTTATGACGTATGAGTGGACTACAATATTAAGAAAATATAAAGAAAATACTACAAAAATCCATTTTTCATGAAAATTACAAATTCCATCAACTTGATATTGACATATGTTAAGGGTAGCAATTATTCCCCCTGCTTTCTGAAAGCGGTTGGTCCACTGCTCTTTCATAATTCTAGAAAAGTGAATTTTTGTTGAATATCCTTTATATTTTCTTTGTATTGTTGTCCACTCGTACGTCATATCCTCTAGTAGTCTCCTCATCCCGCGGTTCCAACACCAAAACTTTAAAAATTCATAACTTTTGCATCGATTGTCCGATTTTTCTCAAACTTTCACTGATGTGTTCTACTAATGTTGCTGCTTTCACTCCATCCACATTGCTCTTTGGGTTTACTTTCCCTTTAAGGCATGCAAATGGGATTCCCTACCTTTAACTTTCTCTGAAGAGCACGGGAGTGCATACAGCTGTATGTACATGTAGGGTTTTGTACTGTGAAAGTCTGCCAGATGAGATGGATTTGAGCTGTGTATTCTTACTTTGCATTGCCAAGTCTTGACAGATTGCCAGGATATTCTAAGAGACAACCCAGAATCATACAATAATGGGAAAGGGTGTAAACCCACAGACTGTCATGCTTTTACATTGTATTTTGCTTTAAGTTGTCTTTATGTTGAGTTGTGTGTGTCTGTGCCAAAAGGCATTGTTATTTCAGGTTTTAAAATCCTTCTAGACTGATGTTATCCTAATTAGAAAATGAGATGTGTACATACACATCCTGTCTCCCACTTTGTTGTCTGTAGATGCAATTTCCCACAGAACAGGAGGTGTACATGATACTTTTACATGAATGTCCTTCCTCTTCAGGAATTATTGTGTGACAAACACATTACTAAGTAATATTTTCAAGCTGGTACATGTACCTGTTTTAGCAAGAAGAGGTGGTGTGGTATATATCTGAAATATTTTATGCATTTCACAGCAGAAAGAAAACAATGCAGGTGCTTACACAAGTTGTTTCATATTGCAATGTTTCTGTTTTATTGTATAGCTCATATGTGTATCTTTATTTAGAGTTGATATGTGCAAAATTTGCATTTGAATGCGTATCAGGGGTAAACAACCCTTGTACTGTTTTGCAGGCACACCCAAAACATCAGTGTATGCTGTATTCCAATGCACATCCTTTCGATGAACATCACAGAGTGTATCATTACACAAAGTACACTATGTACATTGTAATGTAAATTATAAGTAGTCATTGAATCATTGTGTCTCTTCTAGATTGTATTCATCAATGTGAAATTCGACATCGGTAATAAAAAAAATATTAATACTTTTCTAAGAACTATAACTTTTTCCCCTAGATATGATTATGATTGGGCCCTATTGTTTATGAACCTACATACATGTATAAAGCATCATATACTATGCAGTAAGTATTGTCTTCATGGTAGGGTTCAGCACATTGTTTTACCATCAATAAGAATGTGCACAAATTAGGTTATGACAGTGTTACAGTATGCATCCACACTAATAAAGTCTAATTTCTGTGCCATGCCAGAGCTAATAAAAGTCTTTGTGATCATTTCCCCTAGTTTCCCATGTTTTTTATTTTTTTTTTATCTGTTTCGTAGAAAAGTTCAGTTCTCTTTCGAAATCACTCCCCTTCATACTAAGGCTGTGATCTTATTTTCTTCATGTTGCATTACTTGCATTGATGTCACTTATGTAGCTAGTTTTTTTCTAGTAAACATGCATTTTGTACTTCTGTAGGCTTCATGCTGTCTGTAGATGATTTGACATTTATAAGCAGGAAACAGTTCCAAGTGAGAATAATGAATTACACACACACACATACACACACACACTCACACACACACACACACACACACACATAAACCCTGTATAGGTAAGTGATTTTTGTAGAGAATTTGGCCAAATTATACACAACTATGGCTACTTCAGTATCATCATAATATTGCCACCTCATAGCTTAATTGCTGTTACTATGTGCATATTACAGAGACATGTTCTAGTTATTGATGGAAAATATCTTATTTATCCCGTACATAGATCTGATTGCCTGTGATTTCAGTTATTTTTTTGGAGAAACAACTTATTTTAACTTTGCATGTTTTATGGGAGAGAAATTTCTTCAGTAAAAAGATTACAGTTTTTAGTAATCTGTGGTCTTTTTCTACTTTATATACACTATATGTAGTGAAAACTAATGTTTCAAGCAACACCTTCAAGTCATATTTGATGCCCTAAGGGTTTTCTATATATTGGTTATTTGCTGTCAGTCATATCTACAAAACAAAGTAAATCCAGAATTTAGTAGAAAATGCATGAATTGTTTGCATATACTGGGGATATTTGTAATTGTCAGCAATATGTCATTTTGTTGAAATTAATCTTGGAGGGAATTTTTATTCAGACAGAAAAGAATTCTGGTAAGCACTGATATCATTGAAAGTGAAAACACACACACACCCACACACACACACACACACATACACAAATGGATTTTGCACCATGCATTTTCTAGTCTGATGATGAAATTCTGTAATACAGGTTTTCATGAAGCAAGTCAAAAATATTTAACTGATTTGTGGTTATGTCAAGGAATTGCTGAGAAAAAATGAAAAGGCGACTTGATGGGAAACCCATGTTTATGAAGCTACAGATTACATTACGAAATATCTCTATCTCTTGTTTCATTTCAGGCATATCAAATGGCATTTGCAGCTACACATTCAAGGTGGTGATTGACTACACATTTTAGCAGAGGTCAGGTTATTGGCACATGTAGTGCCTAAAACGTGTTGCGGTCAGCTCTCTGTAAGCCCAGTGAACTGGGAAGCAGAAGACCAACGCAGGGACCAAACATCTGCTGCAGAGCTGTGGGAAGTGGTGCAAAAGGTGGATTAAACCACGGATATGACTGCTGTGGAATTCTGTGGCTTGTACAGAATGTCTTCGTGTGACAGCGAGAGTGAGGATAGGAGGGACAAAGGAGAGGAAGTCAGGATAAATGTCTATGATATGGTACGTACATTGATGTTGATGACTTATGAAATGATGCAGATTGCAGTCAAATGGTTGGCATGGGAACACATGATGAAGTGATGCACCGGGGTAATGGTACCGTAAAAGTTGATATTTCCACGCGACTTATATTTCGCGCTCAGCCGGATGAGAAGAGTTTCACATGTTTTTAATTCCGTGGTATCAAGACATCAACTACAGGAACATATGGCAAGCAAAAATATTTGCATGCTTTTATTTTCGCGCTAGTTTCTGATTGTGCCAAATGCGCGAAAATTTCAACACCGCGAAAATTTCCACTTTTACAGTATATTTGATATGTCTAACAATCAGACGTTGTTACTCATGTCCACTTGTAGTGACCCACAGCAGAAACAATTGACCATTGAAGTTAGAAGATTCAGTAAAAGCGCAGTTCAATCATATTTTCCCATGGAATTGAGTACCGGTATCATGGTGTATCGTATGAGCAACTTTATTACCATTTCTTGAAACAAGTAGCTTTTCATAGAATGTGACAGCAGAAATAATTACAGGTATAATCCATGATGTCTAAAAGGGTCAGCTTTCCTCATGATGTTCAGACTGCTTTAATAGGGACTTTTCGATTTGCACATTGAGCCAGGCGTCACCCTGTTATGACGTAGTTTTTACGTACTGCGCATGCGCGAGTGTCGACCCTCGGCTCATCGCACAAATTTCGAACGCGTTAACCCCGGTAATCACCGTCCACCCAAATCGGTTGCGCCGCGCTCAACCCACCCTTGCTATGACGTCACACTCCTCTCGGGTATCGTGCGAAAGAGCACGATGACTCTCGGGAAATCCGTGCTCAGTTCACCTGTTTTCCTTTTTCTTTCGAGAGAATATTTATATTCTAATTACATGAAAGCTTATGATCTTGACACGTCACAGCAACAGCGCTGACATACAAACTACAGCCTCTGGTACCTACTTTATTTGCCCGTTTTCACTGTTTCGCACTTTGCAACTGCCTACCGTAGTCCCACACATGCATTTACACGTAATGCTGTACGCAAACAGATTTTGGTGCTTTTGGCCTAGCTAGTGCAGCAGTGCATTTGCCTAATAGTCTTACCATGCATCATGTTTAAAAATCCACATAATACCTCCCAGGATACGCATCTAGTCAAAGACAAAATAAATATTACAAGTACAGAAACGAGTCACAAATTCCGCTAATATGCACGCAAGGCACAGGGCCTGGTTGCCTCCTGCACACGCCACGAGACGTGACGGCGCCCGAAATCGAAATGTGTTTTAGCAGCGGGTCAACGTACAGACGTGACGCCTCGACGTACGGTTGCGCTCGGCGGCACGTCCTTCTCGTTCACCCAATCGAAAACTCCCTACTATTACCCCATGTTGGTTATTTCCAGTGAAGTCTTGTATGCAAGTCTTTCTCAATAGCTCTACCATATGGATATATGGCCATGATCTCTGGAGGCTGTGCTTACATAGTGTCTCGTGGATACATCAATCAAAAGCTAGACAGTGGACGGAAAGTTTATGACCTTACTGCAGACAGCATGAATTAACGTGACAATGGCATCATGAATTAGCATGACAATGGTTACAGAATCCAGTAGATAGCGTGAAGAAAAAGAAGAAAAAAAATTATTGGAATATTAGTAAGTACTGTTGCGATGCCAGTGCTGCCAGGCCCCTGCATACAGTAAACAGATGCATGTAATTTGCTTTGTCAGATTTCCCTGTAACGAGGGTTGATGCATATCACTGACCCATCTACTCACAATGCTTGAAAATAATGAGACTACCTCAAGAAGTGATTGCTCTGTCACTGATTTGATGAACTGCAGCCATTATCCTGTACACAAGGATGTTCTTACTTCTATGCATGTCCTCACAGAAAGTTAATCAAATGAACCGACAATGTATCCAGTTTCCAGAGTGCCAGCAGGGGAATTGAATTGTTATGTATGTGAGATAACAGTGTACAGAGGTATCTTGTTTCACATAATATGCACACAACTCTCTGTAATGTCTTGACAGGGATCTTTTGTTATTGTCATTGTTCTTTTTTTTACCCATCACCAAAGGTTTTTGAAATATTTTGTTTATTCTGTTAGGGGAAATGTTTTCTTTTTGCTTTGTTGAACGTAGGATTGTGTAACTAGTGTGTGGTCATTTTCACTTGCTTGTCACAGGAAGTTTCTAAATATCAAACATATTTCAAATATTACCTGGGCTTCTTAACGATTTTGTTTTGTTTTTTGTTTTTTGGTCTTTCTGTTGCAGTATTGGACAAATGAGTATACAACAACATTAGGATTAGGCGTGTATCACACAGGCATCCAAGTATATGGCAAAGGTAAGCAGTAAAGGGTCCTATGCATGGAATGTTGTGAAGAGAAGTATGCAGTGATGGAAGTGTAATTCATGCATTACAAATGACATGTTAGTATTTGTTGCTTCATGTACCTTAAAGCACACAACACACGTTTGGCAGATATCCGGAAGTCTATGTTGTATGTAACAGCTTTGCCCATTATGTGAGAGAGAGAGAGAGAGAGAGAAAAGGCGACAGTCACATAAAATGTGTGGCAGATGAGGATTATGTGCAACCTTGAATTCACACTTTGAACACAAAGACAATAGTAGCTACTGCTGTTGATGATGAGAGATTAAAAAAACAAACCCACATGTTTATCACAAAAAGCATTACTTCTCAACTGTATGTAGAAATATTGGTTGCAACCACTGAGCCTTTTATTTCTTTTTTGAACACAATGCAAAGATGACATACAACTGCTTTTGGTTTACAGTGTACTTTATTAAAAAAGTACATGGTATGTTATGTATTCCATTCTCAAAATTTTAGTGATATTTCAGACTTTCAACAAAACATGTAAAGGGGTGTGCAAACTTTTCATTGTAACTTTGATAGATATTAGTGTATGAATTTCACGGCACTTGTACATTGCATATATAAGTATGTGTATTGTGTAAATTGTTTCATTCGATGTGCTTTTGGAGGGTCTAGTTGGTATTTTGCCTGTAGTTTGTTACCCTTTCACTCAGTACTGTGGCTGTAGTGCAGTACATCTTTGCAATTAAAAAAAATTAGTTCCCTGTAGTTCAGGAATGTTGTAAGAATAATGTCCCTAGATAAAGCCCATGTTTTTTTCTCATTCTGGACAACTTTTCCTATTTGATATAAACATTCCTATCATGTCAGAGAAAAACTTTACAGCTTTGTGACCTAATTTTTCTGAATTTCAGTCACAAATTTCTATCTTGCCCCTTCTGTTTGTGAGTATAAAAGCTTGGCTTAGCCAACATATAATGTATTTTGGATAATGTATTCTGCTGAATTTAGTTGTTAAAAGCTGTCTTGCTGCTTTATCAATATTGTGACTTTCAATTTGTATCAATAGAATCAATATGTGGCAGTATCCAAACTACTGTTAAGCCAGAAATGTTCACATGCATTTTAATTTCGCAAATTTCACCAGAGCCAAGAATCACAAAATTGAAATCCACATTCAAGTTCTTGTCTACACTATATGCATTGAATGCCAGCGGCAATTCGCAAAAATTTCATACCACAAAATAGACCATCAGCTCCAATTCATGAAAATTTGTGCTGCGAAAATATCTTGCTTTATATAGTATGCAGGAAGATATACTAGCCATTAAGCATAGTGTTATTGTAGGTGGTGTGATCAGAAAAGAATATTGATAATGTTGAAGGAATAGCGAAATAAGGCATGTTTACAAGGAGTCAGCATTTTTCAAAAGAAAGGGGATATATGGTAAAAAAAAAAGTGCTCATTCACACACACACACACACACACACACACAAATGAAAAGATCATTGTGTCCATTCAACTGCAAAGATTTACACTATAGCTCTCAAATGAGGTCTTGATGCCTATAAAACAATTCCTGTGTGCAGTGCTTAATAATCCATCATCCATTAATGTACATTTAGCCAGTGAATTACAGTTGATTTTCAAGATTAATTGTGTTTGCAGTGCTCTTTAGAATGAAGTCTGTGCTTGCAATGGAACCCACTATCGTTCATCCCATAGTGCGTAATTACACTGGGGAAGCTATACGGCTGTAAAGTGCCATTCATTTTGTATTATGACTGGATCTATGTCAAATCAATTTGGCTCTGTAAGCTGCTTTTCCATGTTCAGAGCCTATCAGCTGGCATTAATGTTGCCACTATCTAGGGTCTGTAAATTTGACTTTCTCCGTTTTGGATTGTGTTGATATTCTGCCGGTGTGTTTTGTGGCCATCTGTCTAGTCCAGTCATCCTTTTTCCTTGCTGTGGTGTGAATTGTTGCCTCTTTGCAATAAAGATGCATCCTGTTGTCTATCATAAGATCATGCAGTCCATTCAAATATCGTTTGCATGCTTGTACATAATTTGAGACTACTATAACATGCATAGGGGCATACACCAAGCTTTCAGTCTATAGTTGGTATGCATGTCTTCAAGATGATTACCCTTCAGAAGGGTATGGTAATCTACTCATGATACTAGTGATTAAACTTGCATGCAGTCTTTCATTATACATGCAATGCAGTGTCAAGGGTGCACAAATTATGCAGATAGTGATGTGTCACAATTTCAAGCTCATTGACCATGTCTGATAGATTTTTTTTTCCAGCTGTTCTGAATAATTTACTGTTCAGTACATTAATTGCGGGATTGAAAGACCATAGCATAGCTGAAAAGATTCCCCCTTCCCACACCAGCCCCTAGTGGCCATTTGTTGTAGTAAAAGGTTGATTTTCAAGGTGGTAGAATCCTGAGAGATTAACTTAGTTATGTAGCAAAGGCCTCTAGTACTGGCATTTAATAGAGACCATGCTGAATGGACTGTATCCTCATGTATAAAGTTATACTACATATCCAGCCTTATATTGTATGTGAAGAAGAATATTTTTATACAAGGGTGCTTGTGATTACTGTTTGAAGAACTGGTACATGTGTGTGTGTGTGTGTGTGTGTGTGTGTGTGTGGGTGGGTGTATACATGTAATTCATGCTGTACTATCCAAGGATGTATCACTTAGTATGTGTAGCTACAACTGTACAAGTTCCTGTAAAGAGCACATACAACTCAACTGTAAGGCACTGATAATAAACAATTTGTGATGCATTTCTGACATAGGGGCATTAGCTGTGTAGAGTTAGAACCAGCTTGTGCCCATTTTCTAGCATGTTTTATGAAGCTGAGTTTATACAGTATGATGCAATTGAATCATAAAATTTACAGCATACCTTATACCTCAACACCGGAATGGATAATTGATCACTTCAAAGGTTTAGGTTTGTCATTTGATATACACATGTGTACTGTTGTATTTGTTCCAAAAAATGGGGTGGAATCAAATCAGAGTACACCAATTCAAATTGTACTTACATGTACATTTTATGTCGGCTGCCAGTTTGTATACAAAGTTTAGATATAATGAATAACTGGCGCGAAGTACCCATTCAAGCTCAATTGCGACAGATTTGCACAATTGTTTTTACTCCAACTAAGATGTAATACTCACCAGGGGTTCTAAGAGTCATTGAAATTTTCATTTAATTGAAACATGTTTTCTGTACATGTAGAAAAAACAAACAAAAACAAAACTAAACTAAAAATGGTGTGCACTTTTGTGAGGAGAGATGTATTTTTTCATGTGTTTTATCAATTTTGAGCAAACTTGGGTCATTTTCAGCTATATCATGTGTGCTAGAGCATGAGATACAGTGTAGATAATTCAAATGCAGTAACTACTGCACCATGTACACTTTGTACATTATGCAGAAAGAGGGCAAAGCTGTTTACTGTTATTTTTTATTTGTTTTTAGATACATTGTATGCTGGATTATGCAACCATGTTCCATGACCATTGTGCTGAAGTATTACAAAAAAAAAAAGAAAAGAAAAAAAAGAGTCAAATGCTAGAGGCTTGGATTAGCAGTGCTATGTAAGACACACAGAAACAAGAGCTGACATCCTGACGATGTGGTAATTGGAAGTGAGTGACTAGATCCCTCTGAACTAACCCACTGTAATCCACCCTGCAGGTCATGAATGATACATGCTTTCTGGCATGCCGTGCTCCCATTGCCTTACCCCAAAGGGGGCTGACATTCTGGGCAATGGGTGACCCATCTAGACAGTCAGTCCCTGTTCACCCAACTCTCCTTTGGTAGAAGCATGCATGGTAAAAGAGTGAGAAAGTTGAACTGCTCTCAGCTGATTAAATTGTGATTACACCGTATGCTTGTTGCAGTCACCATCTTGCGCTGTACTAAGTATTCATATGAAATGAAAGCTAAACTTGGCAGTGCACTCTTGTATTGTTCATTTTACTCTGCTGTGCTCTTTCAGTAGAATGAAGTGAAGAAATTAAAAGAACTGCATTGACTTAAAGGGATCGTATAGTTTTGGTTGAGACCTGATTTCAGGTTTCTAACATTTTTTTAGTGAGATAATAAGAAACCTCGTATGAAACGTGAAAGAGCATGTAATTTGATGAGGAATTCAACGTTTATTTTATTAAAATTAGTTTTGAAATGGCCGAGATATCCAAAACAGAGTGATTCTAATAAAGTGTGGGACCCAACTTTTATCACCATTGCTTTGTTTTACTTTGTTTTTTAATGTTTCAGTCATTCCAAACCCATTTTTCATCAAATAAACTTTGAATTCCTCTTAAAATGGCATGCTCTGTATACTATTTCATATGTGTTTTCTTGGTATCTCGCAAAAAGTTAAAAGCACAATTCTCATCTCCACCAATATTGTACCATCTCTTTAAGCAAGAGAAATGTTGATGCACTGTACATACATACACAAAAAGCTGTATGGGGTTTCAAAGACCAATTTGTGGAACTCATGGGATTTGAATCATGATATTGGCTTTGAATACCCTTCTTTGATAGACAGTTACTATCTATTACTTTAAAGTGCTTCTATAACATGTCATAGAGAGATTTAAATGTCAAATTTCCCTGGGGCTTGGCAAAATCTTCACATATTTATATAGTTGAATATGTGAGCAAATAGCCCCATAACAAGATTAATTCAAGTCCTTCCAGAAGTACCATATATTCAAAGGCTTGCAGCGAACCCAAAATGTCACCAGTTTTTAGAAGGAAAATGTACATTGCTTCATATTGATTTTATCCATCTTTACAATAACTACCAGTTACTGTCCATTACTTCTCGAACATGTTATAGATAGTGTTACATTATAAATATCCAAGTCCTTCTTGGAATACCAGGTATCCTTCATATATTTAAGGTTGCTTGTGGCGAACTCAAAATGTCACCAGTTTTCGAAGGAAAATATTTTGACCTTTGATATTCACAAAGGTATGGCTTACATCTACAATGGATGCTTAAAAGTAGCCAAGAGAGCTTCGAGCCTTGGAGAGTACTTACATGTAAATGAGAAGAAAAGAGGCTCCTCCTGTAAAGCTTGTAAAGCTTCATTGAACAGGGACGTATACATGTCATCTAACTAAGGACAATGCATAACGTGTACTAAGGGACCATGACATGTCATTGCTTTGAAAGGGCACTGTAGGAATCAAAGTGAAATCCCGACTGCTGGTGGACTGAAATTAGGCTTCTTTTTTGTACCTTTCCCCCTCATTTCTCCCTCACATCATCAAGAATCAATCACCCTTGATCTGAGGGGTTAAGGGAGCCATTCAAAGCATGGCTTTGGAATGCACGACTTGCGTGATTTACCACAAAACTTTGGGAGTGACACACTCACTTTAGCTATCACAAAATCGGTATTACTCTGTACATTGATGACTTGCTTCATATCTGAAGTGGATTTTCTAATATTTCACTTACTGATTAATTTTTTATGCAGTTGCATACATTTGTAAACTCTGTTACGACCAAAATCACTCTGAGAATGATCGCACAAAAGAAACAATCAACTAATGTTCAGGCAGTTTATTAACAGTGATATTGTGGGTACAGACTCGTAATCGGTTTTCACATCAGTACAATAATGATCAATAAAACAATTATAAATCGGTAGTGAAATCACTTACAGCCAAATTTGAAAGCAAGTAATCCTTTGACAGTGTCCAGATACGATGTTCGATGCACCGATGAATGATCCGCGATGCACCGATGAATGATACCTCAGATGTAAATCCAGAGACGCAGGTTGTGATAATCCTTGGTATTATAATCCGGGGTAAAGTCCACGATATACGTCCACAGCGAAACGTGCAGAATCCACAGGAAACGGGCAGAATCCAAATGTTATGACGACCACGTCCAGTTGATGCGTTGAATGATGATTCACTTTATAATGTCCAGCAAGGAATCCAGCCCGTCACAGCTTTGCCGTAATAATGTCCGTTGACACTAAAATATGGAGTCTATCTCCAATATAGGCAAATTAATTCTCTGCAGGCAAAATGTCTCCCAGGCCTTATCTCCACAAACACAGTTTGTATAGCAGGTCAGCAGGTAACACAGGACTGACTATAAGTCGCTTCAGAGCCAGAAGTGACGTAACTCTCAGAGCAGAGGTGTTGGGTACTCTGCCTACCTCAGAATTTCTCCTGCTTATATACTATCCATTCACCCCTTTCTAGTACATTCTGTAATTTTCTCCAACCTGGGGCCACATACCTGAACATACTAGCAAGTCCAAATTCCAGGAATCCTGGATGACTCACTGCCTAATATGTGCATAACATCATTGCCAAAATTAACTACCAATCACATTGGGCTACAAGGGCAGTGCCTCACTCAGCCAACACTTCCTAGAATTTTCTGGAATGGGTTAAATCATTCTAGATTGAGTGAGCTACATTGTATAATGTATTTCCTGTCACATGCATACAGGTACTGTAGCTACATTGTATACCACATGGAAAATTCTCCACTGATCTGGTCAGCCTGTATGTACTATCTCTATATGATATAGAATGTTCTCCATTATTCTGGTCACCCTGTGTACATACACATTAAAACAACCATGCATACAGCCTTGATACATGTACATAACTACTTGTGTGTACATTTGTGACACCATCCCCCATGGGAAAAAGAAAGCCTTGCCGTAGCAAGGGTTTCTTTTACCTTCACAATTTCTCATTGTTATTTACAACAAATGTGAGGTAAAATCCAAATCAAGCAACAACAATCACATACTATCACATGCCTTTTGAATAGCTGCATTAATTCCATGTTCTCTTTTCATGGATACCAGTTACATTGATATTGCTTGGATTCTCTGAGCTTATCATTTCAAACTCAAATTGCATACCGGTACATCAGTAATGGATAAGCTAAACACTGTATGTGTAATGTGAGGTGAAAACCTTTCACCCTTAACTTCTGCTGTGCTATCCACTACCTATGTCACACCAACTGACTTTCTGTCATAGCACTCTTTCAACATGTTGACATGACACATTCTCTGTTCTTTGCGTCTGTCTGGTGTACTGACCACATAGTTCACATCATTGAATTTCTTTTTGACACCGTATGGGCCACTGAACTTGGCTTTCAGTGGTTCACCTTGTATGGGCAGCAGTACAAGAACTTTGTCACCTGGTTTGAAGGTTCGGGCTTTGGCTATTTTGTCTGCCTTTCTCTTCATTGAGTCTTGTGACACTTTCAAGTGTTCCCTAGCTACCTCACAAGCCTTTGAAAGCCTTTCACGAAACTTGGACACATAGTCAAGTAAGTGGACCTCATCATCCTCAGTCACGAATTTCTCTTTGATGAGCTTCAGTGGGCCCCTAACTTCATGACCGAACACCAACTCAAATGGGCTGAAACCCGTCGACTCATTTGGGGAGTCCCTCGTTGCAAACAGCAGGAAAGGGATGCCCTTATCCCAATCCTCGGGATACTCCTCACAAAATGCCCTAATCATAGTCTTTAGGGTCTGGTGGTAGCGCTCCAACGCACCTTGGGATTGGGGATGATAAGCTGACGATTTCAGCTGCTTCACACCCAAACGATACATCACCTCTTGAAATATGCCTGACATGAAATTTGACCCTTGGTCAGACTGCACTTCCTTGGGCAACCCATACCTAGTGAAAAACTGCACTAGAGCATCTACCACAGTCTTGGCAGTGATATTTCGTAATGGGATAGCCTCTGGGAACCGTGTAGACATATCCATGATTGTCAAGAGGTACTTATGACCCGACCTAGTCCTAGGCAAAGGTCCAACACAGTCGACTAGAACCCGACTGAATGGTTCTTCAAACGCAGGTATCGGAATCAATGGCGCCGGCTTCACTGAATGCTGTGGTTTACCAGCCACCTGACATGTGTGACAAGTCTTGCAAAACTCAGCCACATCCACATTCAACCCTGGCCAATAGAAATGCCTCATGATCCGATCCTTTGTCTTTCTGACGCCTAAATGGCCGCCAACAGGTAACTCGTGAGCAATCCTCAAGATCTCACCGCGGTAACAGGGAGGGACAACAACTTGACGGACCACCGTCCAATCCTCATCAGCTGGCCTATGGGGAGGTCTCCACTTCCTCATCAAAATGCCATCTTTGACATAATAGCACTCAGGGACCTTTTCAGCCTCAGCCTCAGAACACGCCGTCTGAGACAAGCCTTTCAACTCAGAGTCTGCCTGCTGTGCTTCAACCAAGGAAGACTTGCTAAACAGCCCATCACTGTTAGCCTCGGAGCCTAATACAGCAACCCCATCATCCAAATCCTTAAAAAAGGTTTCTGCCAACCAAACACCGGAATTCTCCTCCACATCAACAGAATCCGCATCATCTTGAACAGCTCTACGAGCCTGAGACCTAGTCACAACACAATCTGGGAAAATCCCAGGAAACTCCTCCTGCAACTGCTCAGTTTCAGCAACCACCACTGGTTTATCCGAAACAACTGGAGACGCAACCACCTTGTCCCCAGCCAAGTCATTCCCCAACAGGAAGTCAATGCCTACCATGGGCAACTCAGGAACAACTCCAACAGTGACAGGACCAGAAACTAGGTCACACTTCAAATCCACTCTATACAGTGGTACTGACATATAACTGCCATCAACAGTCTGAATCAAGACTTTTGCATTCACTGCACTATCTGGTGGAAAAGTCATACCACCATCCACCATCAATGACTGAGAGGCCCCCGTATCCCGCAGGATGACTACTGGCTTACCTGCCTCACCAGAAGTATATGGGGTCACCTCACCATCAAACAAAAAGCTACGATAGCTCTCATCCACCTGCTTTAGCCTATCTTTGAATTTGGGAGATCGACTTTCAATGGCCTGTGTTTCACTGAACGGGACACTATTTTCGGGTAGGACACTTTTTGACATGACAAATCCCATGTCCTTCTTTGTTTTGTTTTGCAACTTCCAACACTGTGACTTTACATGCCCTGTCTTGTTACAGTGAAAACATTTGATGACATTTGCACTTGTACTGGACCCTTTGTCAGATTGAGGCTTTGGTGCCGATGAAGTTTCAGAACTCGTGCCTTTTTCAGAACCAGCATTCTTTGGATTGCTCGACTGATTTTTGTCTCTCTTATTTCCAGAGAAATTCCTGAAAGGTGGTCTGTTGTCATTTCTGTGGGTCAGCTCATACCCATCAGCCATCAAGGCTGCTTTATGCAAACTTGTCACTTTGTGATCATCCAAATGTGACCTCACACTGAAAGCAACACTCTTTTTGAATTCTTCCAAGAGAACAACCTCACGTAGGTTATCAAAATCCTGATCCACTTTCAGGGATCTATACCACCTATCGAACATCATTTCTTTTTCACAAGCAAACTCAACATGTGTCTGGCCTGGTTTGCGGTACGAATTTCTGAACTTGTGTCTGTACGCCTCTGGCACCAACTCATAAGCATTCAACACTGCCTTCTTGACTGTAGCATAGTCACGTGATTGCTCTTCAGAGAGAGACGAGTACACATCGGCTGCTTTGCCGACAAACACACTTTGAAGGAGCATGGGCCAAAATTCCTGTGGCCATTTCAAACTGTTAGCCACCTTCTCAAATGACACAAAATATGCATCAACTCTGTTTTCTTCAAACTTTGGCACCAATCGAATGTTCTTTGCCAAATCAAATTCAGAGGGAGCCCTTTCACGATTTCCGACCGTCTGTGCATGAGCCAGTTCCATCTCACGCAATTTCAATTGTTGTTCCACTTCAAGTTTCTTCATTTCAATTTCTCTTTCTACTTCCCTAGCCCTTTCCCTTTCCTTCATTTCCATTTCTATTTCTCTAGCCCTTTGCTCTCTTTCTATTTCTCTTTGTTTTTCCCTTTCCTTCATTTCCATTTCTCTTTGTTCCCTTTCCCTCTCTCTTTCCATTTCTAATCTCATCTTTTCTTTCTCCATTTCCAATTTTGCAAGCTCAAGCCGTGTTTGATCTGAAATTTGAGCCTGATCTGAAGTGCGAATTTCTTCTTTGAGCTCCATGTGACCAGCTACTAAGTCAAGAATCTCTGCCTTT
Organism: Diadema setosum; assembly: GCF_964275005.1. Classification (NCBI taxonomy): domain Eukaryota; kingdom Metazoa; phylum Echinodermata; class Echinoidea; order Diadematoida; family Diadematidae; genus Diadema; species Diadema setosum. The sequence continues at coordinate 3,223,630 of NC_092685.1, forward strand.
CTTACACCTTGTGGAACATCAACATTTAAATGCTGTGCAATAGCAGTCAAATCACATTTGCGTAACCTTTGCAAATCTTTGAGGGACAAATCTGTCCTCTGAACAAAAGCCTGAACATCCATTGTACTGATTGACATTGTCACATGTATTACACACAATGTACAATTGAACAATCAACTCACTTGGTATTTTATCTGTACCAATACTCTGGATTCCGGAACGTTCCAAATTCTAAGTTTTCGCTTTAAATTCACTTCTCGGACACAAGCCCCCAATTTTGTTACGACCAAAATCACTCTGAGAATGATCGCACAAAAGAAACAATCAACTAATGTTCAGGCAGTTTATTAACAGTGATATTGTGGGTACAGACTCGTAATCGGTTTTCACATCAGTACAATAATGATCAATAAAACAATTATAAATCGGTAGTGAAATCACTTACAGCCAAATTTGAAAGCAAGTAATCCTTTGACAGTGTCCAGATACGATGTTCGATGCACCGATGAATGATCCGCGATGCACCGATGAATGATACCTCAGATGTAAATCCAGAGACGCAGGTTGTGATAATCCTTGGTATTATAATCCGGGGTAAAGTCCACGATATACGTCCACAGCGAAACGTGCAGAATCCACAGGAAACGGGCAGAATCCAAATGTTATGACGACCACGTCCAGTTGATGCGTTGAATGATGATTCACTTTATAATGTCCAGCAAGGAATCCAGCCCGTCACAGCTTTGCCGTAATAATGTCCGTTGACACTAAAATATGGAGTCTATCTCCAATGTAGGCAAATTAATTCTCTGCAGGCAAAATGTCTCCCAGGCCTTATCTCCACAAACACAGTTTGTATAGCAGGTCAGCAGGTAACACAGGACTGACTATAACAAGTCGCTTCAGAGCCAGAAGTGACGTAACTCTCAGAGCAGAGGTGTTGGGTACTCTGCCTACCTCAGAATTTCTCCTGCTTATATACTATCCATTCACCCCTTTCTAGTACATTCTGTAATTTTCTCCAACCTGGGGCCACATACCTGAACATACTAGCAAGTCCAAATTCCAGGAATCCTGGATGACTCACTGCCTAATATGTGCATAACATCATTGCCAAAATTAACTACCAATCACATTGGGCTACAAGGGCAGTGCCTCACTCAGCCAGCACTTCCTAGAATTTTCTGGAATGGGTTAAATCATTCTAGATTGAGTGAGCTACATTGTATAATGTATTTCCTGTCACATGCATACAGGTACTGTAGCTACATTGTATACCACATGGAAAATTCTCCACTGATCTGGTCAGCCTGTATGTACTATCTCTATATGATATAGAATGTTCTCCATTATTCTGGTCACCCTGTGTACATACACATTAAAACAACCATGCATACAGCCTTGATACATGTACATAACTACTTGTGTGTACATTTGTGACAACTGCGGTATTGCATTAATGGTCTGGCCTCACTAAAACTTGCAGGTTACCGGGGAAGTTTACCTCAGAGATGAAAACAGAGTTAGTTGAATGAAACTGGTAAGATATGAGCACTGACCAGTCAAAGTTTGATCATATCAGACTAATTTGTAAAAGCTAGGATACTAAAGCATGACCAAGTTATCCCAACATGATTTCCTATTGTTGGGGGACTTTGATCTGCTTCATCTTCAGCTAACTTCTTTACTGGACCGTAACAAGGCTTGCTTAAAGATCTTAACATGCTTTTGTGAGAAAACATAACAAGCAGCCATATGACTTCTTGAATGTGTGGACAGGAATTAACGTAGTCTTCTTAAAAGATACAATTTATGTATGTAAAAACCCAAGTGTCTGAATAGAGAAGGATATGGAAGTTATGTTTTGAGAGGACAGCACTAAGCTAGACAGATGTGTTTGACATTCAGTGTCATCATTTGGCAATTACTGCTCTATTAAATGTTAATACATATCTTTTTGTTTTTCTCTGCTCTGTCAATTCAGGTATCGTGCATGTCATACTGAATAGAATACATTGTTGTTGTTTTTTTCTGTGATAATGTCATTACAATTCATGAATAGTATCTCTGACTCATCTGAAGAAAAAATTGATAATGTATTTTTGATATTGTCTTTCTTTCATCTTTCAGAATATGCCTTCGGTGGTCATCCATTTCCATTCACAGGAATATTTGAAATTGAGCCCAAAGATGTTTCAGATTTAGGGGAACAATTCAGCTTTAAGTAAGTATCATACAGAGTTTGATGTCATTTAGGTATACATGTAGCATTATTGCACCAACACCAAAGAAAGACTGGAATGAGTTACAGACATTCATAGAGTTCATTTAAAAGCACTCCCCTTTATTTTTAATCATTATTCTTTATGTCTGCGCATCCTAACTGATTTGTAAGTTAGTATGACAGTTGCATGCATCAAGCTTGGCAGTAGCCTTATTTTCACTGGAGAAAAGTGCAAGAGATTTGTGTATGCTAGAATGAAATTGAAGTCGCATGATGTAAATGATCAGTGATAGGTGTTATTAAGGTAATATTTCATTGACTGGTCAAATACCGTTTAATATGTATTCAAAACGTCATCGTAGTGTATTCATTCTTTATGTGTGCTCATTTACTGTAGTTCATTCTGTTTTGAGCTGTTATGACAGCAGCATTCGCCTTACGTGTAACTAATGAAAGAAAATTATGGTAGGAGAAGAGTGTATGAGTCTCAGTTGCTTTCTGTGATATTCTTGTCATGAATGTTCTTCTTGTTTGCTCAGTAAAAGCGCACTTCTACAGTTGATACTGAATAATGTTAAATAGAGTGAATGATCAAGTGAAGGCAATGATATTGCACAGTTAAAGTGACATATTCAATAATTGTGGCCCTGTAGGGAATGGAGAGTGAATGATATTGAAGGCAATGGTATTGCACAATTACAGTGATACATGCGATATTTGTTGTCCTGCAGGCACTCAAGAGTGAATGATAGTGAAGGCAATGTTATTGCACGATTTTAAAGGGATCATATAGTTTTAGTTGAGACCTAACTTCAAGTTTAAAAAATTTCTTTTTTAGATAATGAGAAACCTTTCATGATATGTGAAAGAGCATGTAATTCGGAGAGAAATTCAATGTTTATTTGATGAAAATTGCTTTTGAAATGGCTGAGATATCTAAAAGAGAGCGATCCTAATAAAAAGTGAGACCCAACTTTTATTACGATTGCTTCAATGTTTTACTTTGTTTTTGGATGTCTCAGCCATCAAATAAACTTTGACTTCGTTTTTTATGGTGATGCTCTGTACTGTTTCATACGTAGTTTCTTGGTATCTCACAAAAAGTTGAAAGCCTAATCCACATCTCCACCAATACTATACAATCCCTTTAAGTTACACATTCAATATTTGTTGTCCTGCAGGGAAACAATAGTAATAGGTCAAACTGATCTGACAGAGGAAGATGTGATCAAGGTTGTGGATTGTCTTGGCAAGAAATACCCCGGGGATGCCTATCACCTTATCCACAAGAATTGCAATCACTTCACACAAGAACTTGTACAGGTGAGCCTAAGACATGTACATTGTATTTATCACAGCATAAATGTTTGTTTGTTTTATAGATCTAGGGCATAGCTTGCATCTTACCAGTTTTCTTGTGGTTGAGAGTGCAATGTTGACATTCTATTGGCAGTTGCTGCTTACAGTATATAAAATATTATTTATGATGTCTTCTGTGTTTATAACTGAATATTAGATATGACCATAATTGTAATATGAATACATGGCAAGAATTCATGTATTGATTCATTTTCTTAAGTCGAAGATTGAAATTGACATTTTGCAACAATATGTGTATGAAGTGATTTTAGTGAAAGTAAGCAAAAGCCATTGTTTTATTTTCCCTTTGGGGATACACAGCACAGTGTTCAGAGTGCATTGATACCAGTGCTTTCTAGTCTAACAGAATACCTCAGTACTTGACTACCAGTATTTTAAGCAGCCTGTCTGGTTCTGGGAAACAAGTCAAATACGTACGGCTGGGTGTATAGCTTCTTGTTGACAACTAGTTCGTACTCACTTCACTCTGTTTGTGTAAACACCATTTATTCGCAGTGTAAATTTTATTTTTCTAATAAAAGAGAATTTCTAAATTCAGCTCTATCAAAAAAAAAAAATTGGAAATTTACCTAGTACACACATTTTGATGAATCAACTTATATCCCCAGCTGGTGCAACATTTTGCTTTGCTATGCTATAGGTTGTTATGTTGTGACACTGCAGATTATTTGATTTTCCAGCTTTATTCAGCTTTTTGTAAGTTTCAATATCATGATAACAATATTCACTAGTTTGGAACTGATTGACAAATTATCCTACATCAATACAACTAACCACCAGTTATTCAGTGTTTCAGTAGTAGCTGTGATAAATCAATTACAGTAAAAATAATTTGGTGCAAGAATCCATTAATTTGAATATTCACTTTATAGATATTTAGATATTTGTGCAATTATTATTATTATTTTTTGTGTGTGTGCAAGTACTTTTGAAATCTGATAATCTTACCTAGTGGATGTTGATACAAAGAGAAATTAATATCTTACAAAGATTCATATTAACTGCTTTACAGGTCTGTGATCTGTTTTGCAGAGCACCATGTAGGATAGGAAAATCAAAATACACACTGTGTATTACCTAACTTCTTATAAGTGAATTCCGTATCATACTCTTCATAAAATCCTATTTATAGTGAAATATACAAGAACTTTTACAGCAAGAATATATGTGTGCAGAGTACATTGTACTGCAAAACCAGAAATATTTGCATGCCTTTGAACTATACGAGAGTCAAGATTCGCAAACTTAAAATGCACATGAAAGTTCTTGTCTACACTATGTGCATTGAATGTCAGTGGCAATTCGCGAAAATTTCATGCCACGAAAAAGGCCGCTGGCTCTAATTTGCAAAAATTTCATGCTGTGAAAATTTCTTGCTACAATAACTACCTCATGTACAATGTGTACATTTAGCAGAGCTTTAGATGATGGTTACAAGTAGTCCAAGGAGTTTCTAAGTTAAGATGGTTTGCATGCAGTCTCAAGATACAGCTTCAAGGCACAGTTGATTTTTTTAATACAGTATTTGCTAGTCAAAGTGTAAATATCTGATTGAAAAATTTTCATGATGCTGATGCTTTAAAAGGAGATAGAGAAAAGGAATGTTATACTTCAAAGTTGTTAAAAATATCATTATCCTGTATCAATGCAATACTCTTAAAGCTCATTTCACAATGTTACACTTGCTCTTAAAGAAAAAAAAAAGAAGAATATGATTCAGTCCCCCCTCATTGAGGTTGAGACTGCCAATTTTCATTCCATTGGTATTTCCATTCTGATAATTGCATTTTTCTTGTTGCCATGGTTATTCTCTGACGACCACATTGTTCAGACACAGAGCCTAGAAATAAATTTTGTCAAGAACTTCATTTTATGTAACTTGCCATCTCCATGTGACATACATTCTCATGGACATGCTGTAAACACTTATTTTAAGATTAAAAAAATCATCCTGCTTTTCTCCTAGCTATCAAAATGTCAAATATCACAAACTTGCAATTTCAACTGAACCACCTGTATACATTATGATACAAATGTGTAACACATTTGCTGTATTAAAAATAAAGTCTCCATGTGGGTACTGATATACTGTAGAAAGTGGAAATTTTCGCACATTTCGCGCAACCAGAAACTAGCGCGAAAATAAAAGCACATGAATATTTTTGCTCGCCATAGTTCCAGTTTAGTTGATGTCTTGATTCCGCGGAATTAAAAACCTGCAAAACTTGTCTTACCCGGCTGAGTGCGAAAAATTAGTTGCGCGAAATATCCACTTTTACAGTACCGAAACGGTAATCTGACCAGTATTTACTGGCTTGAAAAGAGAGCAAAACACAGCCCTGCAGTCTAGTGCAGTAATTACAACATTTATGACTAAAGCTTGTCTCTCTGCAGTAAATGACTTGCAGGGCTATCTTTCTCTTCCCACCTCACACTCTATGTACAGTATATTCATTCTCTCCAGGCCTGAAACTGTAGAACACATGCTAATAGGCAGATCAAGGCTACTTCCTCATAACTTGCAAGACAAATTTGTTAATGTGTGATCATGATGAGAGACAGTCGTTAATGGGAGATCACAGGGGTCATTACACTTTTTTTATGAATGGTGACATTAAAGTAATGCACTCTGTGCAGTTTACTTGATATCCTTAGTGAGGATTCCTATCATAGTCATTTTAAAGGACATTCTGCAGTAGAGACTCATTTTGCATTCAAAGTAATCAGTTTGAACTTTATACACCATAATCATTTGTACAGTTATGCAGCATGAAAATCGGGTTCATTAGATAATTAAAATATATTTATGCCATGAAAAAATGTAAAAGTCTGTTGATTGAAATCCCAGCCAGTGGTATCAACATGAAGGTAACCTGTGTAATTGTCATTTCTTCGAATAACAATTTTGAGGTGTCTGTTGTAAGCATGTACATCAAGCAAACAGAAGTAAGTTTTTCATCAAATTTTGAGGTACATGTTGTTGAATATGGTCTTTATGGAGTTTTAATATTTCACATGGTTTGTGGAACAAGGATATTTTGTTGCAACTACAATGTACTTAGTGTACAATTACACATGTGTATGACTGACTGTATATGAAATTACATAAGGTGAAGATGTACCTCATGATACAAAACTGTTCAAATTATGCTTTTGAAAGACAATTTCAAGATTTTTCAACTTATATAAACAATAAATTGAAGCACAGGATACACTTCTTTAACATAATCAACAAACAAAAATTATAATAACTGTAGGTTATTATTTGCAATATAATATGTTTTCTATATCTTCTATCATACAGTACCATTGTAATAGTCTGAAATTGCATCAAATTCCAGGCCTCGAATTAACCGACGGCCACCGACGGCCATGGCCGTCGGTGCCCCTCTCGTTGGCCGCAATGCCCTTTCTTCCGTGATCAAAGTTACGGCCAAAAAAAATGTGCCCTTTTTCTTGTGGCCGTGGTGCTCTTTTAGAATGAAAGTTCTTGTTTATGACGTATAATATGCCCTTTCTCAAAGTCTACACTTCAATAAGCTTGAACAAATTTCCTCATCTCAAATATCATACCTTCTGTTCAGTACTCTCGCGTCCCTATAAGAATTCAAACTCAACGAGACGACGTGTACGTACACTTGTACTTATGTACGTACGGTATGGCCGACCGGCTTTGACCGTTCCGACTGCCTCCGCAGCGCAACGGCCATAGAGTTACTAGCTAGGTAGTAGTCCACTTCCTGGACTGTATTCATTCGTAGTGTGCCCGCGCGTACGTACGGAAGTACGTTGATGGTGTCTGTACGTCGAGTGTCGCAATCAGCGGTTGAGCGCGTTGGGTGGGTGCAGTATGTGCATGCGTGTGTTACTGTGGGGAATGGTCGCAAGCCATGTGCCAGGCATGTCGGACGGCTGCGAGAATTGCCATCTCTCTCGCTCTGCATTCATGCCCGCATGCTCAAAGTAAATGTGACCGAGGGAACGCATGCGAAAAAAAGTGAAATAAAATGTAAAAAAAAATTGTGCAGATCCCCCACCCCCGTAACACTGTATGTGAACACGGGTTGGCTGGTTAGTTGAAAGTGTTCCTCAAAGTGCCCTTTTTGTTCCTCAAAGTGCCCTTTTGTTCCTCAAAGTGCCCTTCTTGTTCCTCAAAGTGCCCTTTTTGTTCCTCAAAGTGCCCTTTTTGTTCCTCAAAGTGCCCTTTTGTTCCTCAAAGTGCCCTTTTCGTTCCTCAAAGTGCCCTTTTCGTTCCTCAAAGTGCCCTTTTCGTTCCTCAAAGTGCCCTTTTAGTTCTTAAAACTGCCCCTTAGGAAAAAGTGTGCCCCCCTTTACAGGAAAAAAGGGGCACCTTCAAAGAAAAAAGGGCACATTTAGTTGATCCTCCAAAAGGTGGAGGGGCACTGTGTACCCCTGCCCCCCCCCCCCCCCCTCCCCCGGAGAGCTGCCCCTGTGCTCCTTCCAGGCCCTTTTTGTACTATCAATTGCCCTTTCTATATAGTGCAAAATCGGTCCCATTCTCCTAAAAAGGGGCATATTCCAGAAAAGGGGGCACATTTTGATGGTGCCCCAAAAAGTATGGGGGGGGGGGGGTATGTGCCCCCTGCCCCTGTTTTTGTAAATCCGAATATTCTAACGTTGATTATTCCGAAGCGGTATTAAAACCAGGGCCCTTTCTAAAAAGATTTATTACAGTGCAACTAATGATTGCAACTCAAAAAATCAAATGCAGGTGATATCAAATCACACGCAACTTTTGCATTTAAACGCAATTGCGTTGCTGAAAAGACTTGCGTTTGATAATCATATGAAACTAGAAAATAATTGTTACGAACCTGAAACTCAATTGCGTTTAAACGCAACTCTAAAAATCAAATGCAAGTCCATCAAATCACACGCAACGATGTATTTAAACGCAAGTGCGTTGCAGAGAAGACTTGCGGTTTTTGTACGAAACTAGAAACTGCGTTTAAATAAATCTCTATACATCTGCGGAAATGATGGAAGTGCGTTATTGTTGAAAAGACTTGCATTATTTTTTTCATTTCGTAAGCTAAATTAAAAATTAAACGCAACTCTGAAAATCAAATGCAAGTCCATCAAAACACATGGCACGCTGAAAAGACTTGCGTTTGATAATCACACGAAACTAGAAAATTGTAGGAAACTTAAACTCAATTGCGTTTAAACGCAACACTAAAAATCAAATGCAAGTCCATCAAATCGCACGGAACGCTGAAAGACTTGCGTTTGATAATCATACGAAACTAGAAAATTGTAGGGAACTTTTTTTAACTCAATTGCGTTTAAATGCAACTCTAAAAATCAAATGCAAGTCCATCATATCACACGTAACGCTGTACTGTATACGCTATATATTTCGCGTGGGTTTTATTTTCGCGAATTTCGCGAGTTGGGAGCTATTCGCGAAATTAACAACACGCGAAAATATTACCTTCCAAAATGAATCCCTTGCCTTGACGATACGATCATTTTACGGCTTACCGAACAGACCATACTGGCTAAGCTTGTTTACGTACATATAGCATGTCCACATCTAACTAATTCACCAGAATCTCTAGTATACACAGCCCAGTCGCTGTGGTAGCATTCGTTGCTAGTAAGGTGAAAATTTACACTTTCTTTGCCACTTCATATATTTTCCGGTCCCCCAATCGCGAATTTAACCACTCGCGAAAATGTGTGATATCGGCAATGCGCGAAAATTTATGCACGCGAAAATTATAGCGTATACAGTATTTAAAGGCAAGTGCGTTGCAGAGAAGACTTGCGGTTTTTGTACGAAACTATAAGAAACTGTGTTTAAACGCATCTCTAAACATCTACGGAAGTGTGTTATTGTTTAAAAGACTTGCATTATTTTTTATTTCGTAAACAAAATTACAAATTAAATGCAACTGTATGCAAATTGTAGGGAACTTTTTTTTTTTAACTCGCGTTTAAACGCAACTCTGAAAATCAAATGCAAGTCCATCAAAACACATGGCACGCTGAAAAGACTTGCGTTTGATAATAACACAAAACTAGAAAATTGTATGAAATTTAAACTCAACTGCGTTTAAACGCAACTCTAAAAATCAAATGCAAATCTGTTTTTAAAACGCAAGAGCGTTGCAGAAAAGACTTGCGGTTCTTGTCCGAAACTAGAAACTGCGTTTAAACGCATAAAAATGTACGGAAGTGCGTTATTGTTGAAAAGGCTCGCATTATTTTTTATTTCGTAACGGAACTTTCGCCGTGACCGAACTTAGTCTGCACTTGCAGAGGAAAGACATCGCAACATTTACACGTTTCAAACTACCGAAACGCATGCTGCTTCACAAAATGTCAATGAAAAAAATGATAACGAATTATTGTTAAAGTTCGCTATGCCGAAGTTTTAAATCTCAGTCCAAAGTTAAATTAGTCCGACAATGGTAAGAGGTTTGTTTTTACGAAGGTTATAGTAGTCCGAAAGATGTCGTTTTCGGATGAACAAACTTTTCTTCTTCTTATTTCAGACAGGCCCGCGCCGTCTACAGAGCGGTAGTTATAATGTTGCGAATCGGAGCGCGAGAACAATTCATTTTCAGAGTATGGCAATACAAATTTAAGCAGAACAAATATGGCGACTTAGGGAAGGAAAATCACATATTATTTCAACTCAGTCAGCACTGAAAAATAATCTCGACAGAATCATGCGAAATCACACGCATATCTTCCCAGCAACGCACTTGAATTTAAATCGCAAAGTTTAATTCAATTTTGGGAAATTTGCCTTTGATATTTCAAATCAAGTTTAAAACGTTAAGTGTCTAGAAACGGGCCTAGGTTTCCGATCCCGCTCTCTCAAAATCTCTCCAGAGATTTGGGAATTGTGCGTTGTCGTTACTAACCCGCGCAAGATTTATGCATGAACTAAAACATTATTGTTGCTCATGTCAGTAGGCATGTTTTGGCGGCAAAAGATGTAAGATATATGGGTATCGATCCGCATCGTGATCCAAATCTTACTCTGTACAGAGGAAATTAATTTTCATTTATAAGTTGACAAAATGTCGACTTACGCGTAAGAATATGAAAAAAAAAAAACATAAAATTCTTGCAACGTCGCAAAAATCACCCTTTAAAAAAACACCCAACATGCCCTTTTCAATGTGGCCTTGGTGCCCCTCTGACTGACCTAAGTGCCCTTTCATGGCTGGCCTCTTGGAAAAAGTGCCCTTTTCTAAATGGCCTTGCCCCTCCAAAATCCTATTTCAAGGCCTGAAATTCATTTCTGCCTCCTTGAATCTTTAATATTGATAAAAGATGTATTCTTGCTGCGTTTGAACGTACATATGAAAGTTAGTCTGACAAACAAACAACTGTATGGTTTATTTTTATGAAGAAGAAGAAGAAAACTCTGCCTTTTTTGTTCATATTCACATGCAGCTGTGGGTGTGTGTGTTTGTCTGCATGTGGAGGTTATAGAGATTACTACTTCCTCTGGGAAAAGATCCGTCATGCTGTGTGTAATTTGCAGAGCATTCAATTGCAGAAGTTTTCTGCGTATCCGGGCAATTACCCCCAGAGGGCAATTACCCCCCCCCCCCCCCCCCCCCCCCGGCTAAATACTGGTTAGTGGTAAGGTTAGAGTTAAGATTAGGGTTAGGGTTAGGTTTAGTGTTAGGATTAGTTTCAGGATTAGGATTAGGATTAGGGACAGGGGAAGGGTCCGGGGTAATTGCCCAGGGGGTAATTGCCCTAGACCCGTTTTCTGAGACACTGTTCAAGGATACAATATGATAGACTGATATATAAGAAAAACAGACATGAATCTGTTATGTAGAGTCTCATCAAAAGTCACTTTATGTCTGGTATTCTCATGCAGCTGACAATAAGATGTTTTGATCACCTGTACCGCTCTTTTCCTTTTGCCAAAGAACCTGCTGGATACTATTAATAGTCATCTTCATGCTTTACATTCCCTCAGTATGCAGAATGTACTACACTGTATACATGTACAAGTGTGTATGGCTTACACCTCAGTATACTGTACTTAGCACTTTCAAACTGAATACAAACTTGAGTAACAAAAGTTGAAATTGAACTATTTCTCGTATGAACATATACACTTTTACATGAAAGATCCATGAGCTGTATGAACAACTGAGGTACAGTATAGTGTACAAGGTAAAATTTGTAAGACAGTCATACAGTGCATTGTGCAAATGTAACTACTGTAAAAGTGGATATTTTCGCACGACTAATTTTTTTTGCTTGGGGTCAAAAGAGTTTCGTGTGTTTTTAATTCCACAGAATCAAGACATCACGCACAGGAACATATGGCAAGCAAAAATATTCGCGTGCTTTTATTTTCGCGCAAGTTTCTGGTTGCACGAAATGCGCGTAAATTTCAACACCGCAAAAATGTCCATTTTTACAGTACTCACAGTTTGCATACGAATTATACAATATGTTTGCTATTACAGATTGTAGTAATTTTATGCAATAACTCTTAATGCAAGTTTGGTCTTGTGAGATAGTATCAAGGTGTAGTGGTAAAGTATACTAACCAATACATTTGATATCTACAATTGTACTATCTATCATTACATGTGTACATGTAGGGTGCAGTTATACCAAATGTACACTTCTTGAAATACAATGTTACAGAAGATATGAAAAAGAAAAAGAAAAAGAAATGCTAACAGAAACTACTCAGTTTTAATAATTGAGTACATTTACCAGCTGACCATATCTTTAAGCTCATGGATGTAACACTTGATGAATGAAGACTAGCCTTGATAATTGGGGATTTACCATATTTGCCAGCGTGCAGGCTGCATGTTTTTTCCAACAATGGAGGTTGCACAGTCTGGGTGCGGCCTATATGCAGCAATAGTGCAAGTGCCAAATGCAAGTGTTTCTGTGGCTGGTTGCATTTTTTTTTTTATGTGGTGTTTTGGCATACACCAATCAAAGTTATGTGATGAGTATACAACAATGTATCACTGAAGGAAAGATAATTTCGGAAACTTGTAGTCACATTAATTTCTTAGTGCTAAATGCAGCATTGATGGAGATTGATGCAGCTCCATAACTTGCATCATGTTTTTCTTCAGCCACTTCTTAAAAGTGAAACTAACAGAATGTTCTATCCTCTATATCTGCATTCATGACTTTGCCCTTCCTGAGATTATTGATAGGGTTTCTGAATCTATCTGTGTGACTTAGAAGAAAAGAGATGTACATGTATGTATTTTCTTTTTAGAAGGATAAGTTTGTTTTTGCTGTTGTTGAAGTATTTTTCTCTTTAATCCATGTGGTAATAGTAGATCAGCTCTTTGAGTCCAACAAATCGCCATACAGGTGTTCATTTTGTGCATGCTCCCTCTCTTCTTTAATGACTTCCTGTCCATAATTTCTCACTGCACTGTAACTTTCCTGTGTTTGGTGCACCTGTAGATACTCTGCGGTAAGGAAATCCCCTCCTGGATCAACCGACTAGCTGCGGTGGGAGCCCGCCTTCCCTTCATGGAGCGCATGCTGCCAAAGGAGTGGCTTACGCCCCTAGCTCTGGTGGAGGGTAACTCTGTGAAGGAACCAGAGCCAGCTAGGACCCCAAGTGACTCTGAAACGGGCAGCAAGTCATCATTATTATGACAGCCCTGCCAACCTCTCTGAACATTTCCTTTTTATCTTTTTTCTTTGGTGGACTGACTTACCCCCATTCAAAGTGCTTCAAATTTTGTAACAAAAAGTAAGAGGCATGTGGATGTGAATTTATTTGGATTCTGAGATCAGTCTTTAGAAGTGACTTTCATCGTCTTTGTGCTCACAAACATTAACTGACTCAGTATAGAAAGGGAAGAGATTACATAGCCAATCAATACCTGCATACACTCAAAACAATAAGAAGTACTTACTAGTCCATTTTATACAACACAAGAGCATGAAATTATGTACTGATGCTAATTGAGCAAAAAATAGTCTTTGGGTAATTGGTTATATTTCTGCTTTTCAAGTTTGATATACCCTCACATATAACATTTAACTTATTCATTGTAAATGCGCAGGTTGGGGTAGGTAAGTACATCCTGGAAGATTGTTTATGACATTTAGGAATATTTGATATGATGAAAGCAAACATAGATATCTATTTTTGTGTGCATTTGTACTTGTGTATATATACATATATATATAGCTAGTCATATTTAGAAAATGCTAAACTTTTTCCAGTGTGTAAATTTGATAGCACTAAAACTGTTTAGTTCATCTGCGTAAATTATTTGTACCAGAAGATTTACTGACAATTTAGATAAAGTTTTTATCTTTGTGGAACATGAAAGTATTTTAATAACCACTGCTGTTCCTATGGGTAACTCTAAAATCTATGAGTATTATGTAACATGTGGTTTGTGCCTTTGTGAGTACATGTAGGAAAGAGTTCTGCATGAGATTGCTTTTCTATGGGAGAGAATGTGTGAAATAACTTGTGTGGTTTGTTACTAAGACATATGAAGACTCAGGAAAAGGTGCACTTTTAAAAACTGTTCATCAGAACAAAATCAGCTGGTCCCATGTGGAGAAATGTCCACGAACCTGTTTATGGCTGTGACTGTCCATGTGCTACTTCTTCAGGTATGTTGTGCTTTAATCTTTATTTTCAAGCTAGTGCATAATCTCACCTACATGGATCAGAATATCAAAAGTACATGTGGGCATTAAAGTGCTTATTTTGATGCCCCATCCAAGTTTTCTTCAAAATAACAGTGGCTTCTGTCTGAGAAATTTTTTGGTGCGCACAAAACGGCTTACTTCAGTTCTTCCCATTGTGTGCCTAACAGGGTCTAAATAACTGAAACATGAAATCCAAAGATACTTTCATGAATAGGATATAATTACTACTCCTTATTTCCTTTTACCTAACATTGTTTGATGTATCTGAGTTAGTGATTTAATGTGAAGAAGACCCCATACATCATCCCATATTGTGTTCTGTTTTGGTTTCATGTTCAAAGTAAGGTGTGTCTGCACTCTTTCTCCTGTTTGCAAACATTGCTATGGGAGCCATTGGGTTGACAACAATGTTGTGAGATTAGGGTTGGAGTCCTGAAACGGCACATCCTTCTGTAGCAATGCAGTTTGATCTTAGAAAGGTGTGACTTTGTTCAGAATTCTGCCTCCTGCCCTTCATCTTGATGGGCTCGGAGGTTACAGCTTACCAGATTAAAGCCATGGTAGCTGTGTCGTCTGAGAGACCTGAATGAGTTTTTAGACGTAAAAATCTGAGCCTTTCAGGTCATAGGAAATTTGATACAAAAAGATACATGTGAATAGATTGTATGTGATATTTTCCATTGTCTGCTGGTCTTGTGTTGACATACAGGTGTATTTCAGTGCAGATGGTGCTATTTCCTTCATATCACACTTCACATCATCATTGATCATTGCCTGTAATGTATACTATATATTTTTGCTCAATGAGTGTGGAAGCATGTCCATCAGAGCTGGAAATACACATTGTCACCCTCATTGTCTTTTTCATCAGTGGTGGGATTTAAGACAGAATTTTATTTTGTTTTTCAGTGGTTTTTAAAAAGTTTTCTGTGAGAAAATATACACAAAAGATTGCAGAGTGACCATCCATGATACGGGAATGCACAATTTTGGATCGAGAAAGGATATGAAATCAGGTTACAAATCATCAAGAATTTACATTTCAAATTGGTAGAAGGAATTTTGTTGGTATGGGTTTAGTGGCAACTTGATGCCCTTATCATTCTCACCAGAGATTGATGAGCACTGCAGGCTGTGTGCAGAGTATCCTGCAATATCAAGATATTTCGCTTTTCTTGTACACTGCTTGAAGTCATTTATGAAATGAGTAGTCTTTTTTTTTTACAAGCTGACAAAGTAAACTGTGTATAAATAATGAAGCAGTCCTCATTTCACTACCTTGCAAATTGTGTAATTCATATCCAGAGCTATGATGTGAGTGTCTTGGTATGTACACACTACTTTTCACCCTGTAGAGATAGGAGTAGCTTGTGTGTATTGTTTCATAGCATACTGCACATTAATTGGCACTTTGATATGTGTAGGCGAGATAAGTTGAATATGTCTGTTTTATCTTGAATATGTTTGTATTTCAACACCTATTAAACAAATATCTATGTGTAGCACAATTTTATGTGGAACAGGGAAGTAAAACTGTACGGTACCTGTATACAATGCACCATTATGCTCCACAAGGTGTATTTCAAATGTTGTATGTTTGTGAATTATTTATTTCCCTTGGAAGTGTGCTGTGCAGTGCATTTTTTTTTTCTGGTCATATTACTTGCATCAGTTAAATCCAAAATTACTGATATGTGGAGTAAAAAGAGCAATCAAAACGTAAAACCTTCAAACTAAAGCTATCAAAGAAGAGCTGTGATTTTTTGCTTGCCCCTTTCTTGCTTTCATTTTGAGGCTGTACTGATCTCCATTGCCATTAAAGATCCATCATGATGTTATGTCAAAGAAAAGATTATCCTGTAGCTACCGGTATTTCTCTAGCTCTATGCTTTACTACTTGCATGTGCCATGGACATGATATGTGGCATTTTGGTGGATTTGTATTTGCTAGAAAGTTGGTCATGCCTCGATTATTGTCATGGTTATATACTAACTGACAATGCGATACATTACAGGAACTTTATTTAACAGATTACTCACTATGTATCACGCTGTAGGCTGAAATGTCTTGTAGCTGAGGAAGAGGATCTTATAAGTTTCTTGAATCAGAAAGACAAATTGAATTAGCAGATTGTTTGTGTTAAAATGTGGGTGAATGCAGAGAAAGTGCTGACCATTGAAAACAAGTTGATAAATAGGTAATGGGGGCACCAAGAAATAGCTTGCTTAGTCATATAGGCTTGTAGATTACATCCATTCATTTATTTCCATATAAAACATGACATTTACAAAAATCAAAACGCAATTGCCGTGGTACATTTATACATTTTGAATGGAGGGATCATAGAAAGCACACAAGAGGCCTGTTGGAAATGATCCCCTTCAAACAATAATTCAACTGAACAATTATTAGACAAATTCAATCGATAAAACAAAGGTTGAAGATACAATGAAAAGAGAAGAAAAGAGGCATAGGTGGAAACAGTGCGTTTAGTTTCAAGTACATTTCATCAAAAATATGTTTTTTTTTATAAAGCCTTTTAAATCAACTTAAATCCCAGTTTGATTCCAGTTTGACAGAGGGCAGTTTAACACAGCATTGACATAAATTCATTGTTTTCTTGGCAAAATGGTTTCTTGTGACTGTATATGAGAGACACATGAGTTTTACACCATATCCAAGATAGTTCGTGCAAGATAATTTATGCTCACAAAGTTGGTGATTTCTTTTCCATAAGTTATAGCCCATAGCTTTTGTCTCCTAAACAGACAGCTATTGTGAGGTGTCCAAGAAACAACATGTATCATAATTTTAATTGGTCAACATTGTATTTTAATCTTAGAGGTAATGTATGCTATGTGTTTTCCAAGTAGAGCCCTCAGTGCATTACTTTCAGTATTATCACCATCAGTCATAAGTTTGAATAAAATCTTGCAGGATTCCTGTTAGATAAGCATTGTAACCATGTTGATTACTAGAAGTAGTTTTTTTTTTTTTTTTTTTGGTTTTTTTTTGTTTTTGTTTTTTTATAAGGAAAATTTATATCTGGAAGTATTTTAAGATATTTTCTTGCCTTGAGAGAGCATGCTTCCTCTTTTTTTGTTTACTTGGTATGCATCTTTCTGGTATGGTTCCTTATTATGGAAAATATACGCTGGGTTGTATTATATTTAAGTCATTTTCATATTTTTTTCTTTGTAAATGCTGTCAACCTATTATTGAAATACCATTATGATGATAGTCTCCTATATTCTGTAGTTACTATAACAGCTAGCTTCACATAGATGCTAGTGAAATTTTGATAGGGATGCATTTCATTGAAAAAGTACATCAGAAGTTTCAAGGCCACATCACAAACCATGGAAATTATTCAGGGCAATAAACAGCGAGCCTGTGCATTTTAATATTGACCGATATATAAGGTGAAAGAGCTTTGTTACATTAAGCTGCTTGATTTAGAGTCTTGGTTGTTGTTATTGTTGTTTTTTTATCTCTCTTATCTACTAAAGTGTGATATACTTATTTGTGGGAAAAGTGGATTATGTGCTAATATCCCTGCACGCTTATGCAACAGCGATCCAATTTGTTCAAACTTACATGGTAAATCTGAATCTTCAGATAGACAATATCCCAGAGTATTTTCGTTATACTAGCCAGAGAAGTAGAAATTGGTTCCATGACATTTGCTCCTGCTACAGTTTATCCCATTAAACATCTGCACGCTAAGCCAAATACAGAACCTACCCACAAACATAACCCTATCCCTATTCCTTACCTTTACATCAAACTAATCCTTAAACCCTATCACAACCCAAACCCTAACCCTAAGTCCTTGGAGAAAATAAGATGAGTAATTGTTGCAGGAGCAAATGGTGTGTCGCCAAGAAATGATTTTCAATAGTCTTCATGACCTGTAGTGTTAAATATTACAGTCATTAATTCCTGTTTATGAGACTGGCGCTAGAAAGCATCAATTGCGTTTTTGTTGAAATAAAAAGTTGTGTAGGCCTTACATGCATCGATCACCATACCTGAGTATCCGTCACTGTGATTATGAAGGAAAAAAAGATTGGATTTACACCTGCCTGATGATCTAGCCTAAACAGAAAATGGGAATTTGGAATGTCAGTCAATGAGAGTTCATGTCTGTCAAATTCCCCATTTGATTTGTATTGCCAAGATTCAGAGGCATTATAAAGGACTTAGAATTGACAAGGTTTAATGCAAAGGATTTTTGTAGCTCTGCAACATAAATTTTGAGCGATCGATGCTGTATCTGCTGTAGGTGTGGTACGTAATTGCAGTTGTCGGGCCAGCAAATACTCTGGTTTCATGACGTGCAGTTTGGTTACTTTTGCTGGTAGAATTGTCTCTCGTACAATTCACAGGTAGCTGTGTGTATGTCTTCATTGGGGCAAGCTCCCTAGATGTCTGCAGATATTTGTGATCTCTGCAAGGTATCTAATATACCAAAGCTCTCGCCTTGCTACAAAGTGATTCTCTAGCTCCATCAGTCATTTAAATGATATTCTCACAAGGTACTTTCCAAAGAGGCATAATGGTACAAAATTGTCCACTTACTCAATAGGTATTCACATGGGTTAGACTCTATAATGAGTGTTGTTGTTGTTTTCAACCTGCAATAGCTCGTGGTAATGATCTCAGTTCATCCACATTCATGGCTGCCCAGAGGTAATTTCCATACATATTAGTGCAAGCTGGGTGGTAACTGGGTAGATGGATCACGCACTGTTTAAGGAGAGCCCTGGGGTGGGATTCCATCTTGTATGAATGAACCACTTCATTCCACAGCAGCGAAAGAGATTGACATCAATAAATTGTTAAAGGTGTCATACAGATATTTGCAAAGGTCAGATGACTTGGAGAAAGTGATGTTGTGAGTCGCATATTCTGTGAACAGTGGCTTTTGTGTTTGTGAATAGAAGAAGACTTAAGGGTCTGCTTTTCATTGTGGATTGTTATTCTTACTAAAAAGTTCAGAACAATAGCATCTTTTTATGAAACGCTCCTCAGTGCAGTAATTACAGCAGCTACAAGTGTTGATGCCTTCTGAAAAGTCGATTTGCATTGCATTACCAAAGATTTTATGTGGATTAGTGTTCACTAGAGGACCACTGTGGAATAGTAGTGAAAATCATACATTTCCGAGTATCCCCATTGTACTGGAAAACAAAACAAAACAAAACATACCAAGGAAAAGGAACAAACCTGTGTGGAGGAGGTTCAGTGTTTGGTCAACTAATCAAAAAGCAAGATCAGTAATGGACTGGCAAATCTTGTCTGGCAAAATTTTTAGCTTGGCATTCATGAAAAAATACAGAGACATCCTTGTTCAATTTGCAAAAGCATTGATTCTCCCAAAGATTGATAATTCACCCCTCCCCCTAAAAATCATCTCAAAATAGATAAACTTAAAAAAAAAAAAGCAACCAAAATGATGACAATTTACTACTCACAGTGTTCTTATCAAAATAAAGTCAGGATCTCGGGCCAGGAGATAAAAGGTCAGATATTTGCAGAGGGTTGTACAAAAGCTGCACTCCCCCTTCAAATATCAGTGAGCTAGCCACTTAGGAATCGACCTTGACTGTCCTGGAGCATCGTAGCATGAGATTCTCAGCACCAGAGATGAAGAGTTGAGGGTTTGAATTATAGATTTTCACCCACCTAAGGGTCTAGAAAAAACAAAACAAAAACAAAAACAGCAATCCCTTGGCCATAGTTAAAATGCAGTGAGTGTACAGCTAGGGAAAATATCACACTCTTGATTCTAGAGCATGGGAGTATTTTGTAAATGATCGACTCTTTGCCTACAGTAGGGATATTGTGTGGAAGACTGTTCAAGCCAGAATATGCTTCAGCTTGTTTGTTATTTTGTTTCTCTGCATTTCGTTTTAATAGGAGGATATTGGGAACCATCCCAAAAGAGATTGCTGTCATAAATCATGATATGTCAAGATAGCCCATGATATGCTGTGAAATATGTATTTAAAGTGCTGGTACATTCTTTCATGGCCTGCGGTACCTGCAAAAATTTGTGTGAAATATCTGCATGATGAAAAATATTGTTGTGGTAAATAATTCTCTGTATACCGGGCATCATCATATGCGCAGCTCAGAGATGTTCATATTGATATGTTAGCCTGGTAAATAGCCAGCCACAGATTCCATAAATTGCTGTATCGATTTGCTCCTCTGTGTAGTTTTTTTTCTCTCTCTTTTTCATAAAGCCTGTGATGATTCATGTGGTTAATGATGTGTGCTTGATTGCTTGCTTGCCAACACAAGATTGATTTAAATGCTAGATAGCTCCCTTAGCGTGTTTTGAAATGTACCTCCACGCGCCTAATAGATTGAGGCTGGTAGTTACTGAAACAATGCACTTTCTTCATCCACAGGCTTCCCAACAAATTATTTACATGCCTGACAGCTTGATTGAGGCATTCTAGAGAGCAAAGTACCCCGTTGTACAAGCAAGGTGTGTAAATTAGAGAGCAGAATATCTTACCAAAGACATTACTGGCATGTAGTGTTAGAAGTATTAAAAAATATGGAGACCAAGCAAAAGAGATTAACTGGTTTCTTGTAATTGGCGACATGTCATAATGGCAGTAGTCCAGTGCATTTTATACCAGATATTTCTTTATCACGATATGTTTTGGTCTCGATGGTGATCATTTCGTTTGACGTCATCAATGCGCATATTCTGTAAATATTTTCAAGAAGGCATTGGATCATTTGTGTAATGAAAATTTTGGCATCACACTTTATATGTTTGGCAGTTGTTTTGTGATATGAACAGTTGTGTGTGGCTTGTCAAAGCTTAGAAACTGAAAAAAAAAGTATTGTTTTCGTAATGAGTGTATGCTGTGAGGGAGTTTTGTAATACATTTGAATTAAGACAAAAAGCACAAGAGCTGCAAAACAGGTGAAGGATTTGCAAATAACTCGGATCATCATAAAAAGTCTTCATTTAATTAGATACATTACATACTCCCTCATTATCCCTGCTTGCTCTTATAATAAAGGCTGTTTTCTTGGCGTCCATGTGTTTTCATGTGAAAAAATACTTGTTTTCAAATTTGTATGCCAATGAATGTACTTGATTTGGCATGCAACAAAGAACAAAAATTGCTGAAATCAGTCTTGTCTTGTTACCATAGCTATCAGTCTTGTTACCATAGCTACTGCCTTGGGTTGATTTGTTTAGGGGTTTGTTTTGTTTTGTTTTGTTTTTTGGAGAGAAAAACATTCCCATTTGTACGCCCTGTGTGCCAAATGATTGCTGTGTTATCTGTCCTGCAAAGAAAAATGCAAGAAACCTAGTCAGCTGCTTCAGCTACATGGCAAAGAATGTTGGTCATATCAAAGACACACTTCAGTTTTGAAGTTCAGCATTTATTTAGCTTTGCTCTGAAATAGGGCAGAAAGTATATCTGATATTTATTGACAGTGACTATGAGCATCTTGCAAGACTTACTGGAATAGGATGGTTTACCTATGTATTCAACTTTTGAGATCATTTTTTTTTTTTTTCTGAGGACGTAGAGCCAAGCTGTCCAGTAAACCCGTTGAGGATGGGCTGATTTTCTGTAACATGCATTTCCCATAGACACTGGCCTGAGGATGCTCGGGACTTGTCTTTAACGAGTTATTCTGCTCATACCAAATGCATTTTAACACTTGAAAAAATGTGTTTATGTATCAGTTGTAGCCATAAGAAGCAAATCTTGCATTGGGGGGGGGGGGGGGGGGAGGGGGGGAGTATTATGTGATTGCCAGGAACAACCGTTTCTTTTAATGACATGCATACAATTTTTATTGTACTAAACTATTTTTTTAAATGGTCTGCTGCAAGTGACAGTTATACTAAAAGGAATATAATTTTCAAGTTGTCATATTTTGTGAATCATTGTCAAGTATATCTCTAGTATTGCTCAGTGAATAGAAAATAAAGAATATTGTATGAACAATCAAGCTATCCTTTCTTTGAATTGTTGCCATGGAACTTCCTCTAAGGAACATGGCAACCCCTACCCGACAAACTTTGAAATATTCAGCATATTTCATCCTTCATGCATTCTTAATTTGCCTATTCTTCAGTGTGTTGAGCACTGTCAAATTTCAGGTATATTTTGATATAAAGATGTACTGTATATCCAGTGAAACCATGAATTGTTAGTTGTGTATGTATTGATTGAGTAATTGTTATGTTAGCTAGATATGAATGTTTTCATTTGTAATTTGTCGTGATGCAGTTGTTAAATTACTAACAGTTGATGATGTGAAATGATTTTAAAAAGAGCTGTTTGATGTGATCATTGGTATTAGCCTAATTTGCATACTTCCACATAGAGGTCTCTTTATAACATCCATAACCAGTATTAAGTGTGCTATATTGACTCATACTTACCACTGTGCAAGAATGTGTATCCAAAGAATAATATCGGTGTGAAGGGGGAAATCGACCCATGAAAATTATTTTCAGAAGAATTGAACAAATCAAAGCAACAGAGATGTGAAAGCAGATAACTTTGATACAGCTTTAATGTTGAAGATGTGATTGTGTGAATGTTATTCACTAATGAGATAGAGCATTGGTTTGTGGGTACCTCAGGTTGACTGTATCAGGAATGTGATTCAATATTTTCTGATTGTGGACAGTGTGTACAAGGCTATGGGGTTTTCTGTGTCAATCTGCACTCAAGCCAGACAATGGGTTAATCTGTAATGCAGCGAATGTCACTTTATTGACAGAGACCAGAGGATTGTGTGTTTGTCGACATTTTTGAAGGAGATATTATTTGAATTTTAGAATGTATCGTATAACGAATTCATGAAACAAACTTGTTTCCATGCAGAGAAGTTGGAAATCAGTGACATTGCGCCAGCTCAAAGGTATTCGGGGTTTACATCCATCAGTCAAATACATAACAATAGCATGAACTACACAACCAGTCTGAAGTATCAGGCAACATAATCTACTCTCTGTAAACATTACATCTTTATGATGTATCAGATTTCAGTCAGAATTTCTCTTGCCTTTCTTCCTATGCTAAAAAGTTTTTTCTCTGCAAGTTTACTTCCTCATTGCGATTAGATCCTGAAATTCAAAGCATGGAGATGTGCATTCAGTAATTTTGCAGAAGTGCTGTTATTTCTGGTATTTGGGGGAATGCTATGATTAGGCCAATTTAGCATGCATGGACTAACATGTTCTTGATCAAACCTTGTAGGTGCAAAGTAGTATCAGTATGTATTGATTCGATGTTTATGTCGAAAGAGGGCAATACACAAATATGTTTTCAAGTAATGTGTCAGTAAAGAAGCATCACATGTTATTGCAAACGTAAGTCCTCATTTATTTAATACAGATCTCTGCCAACAGCTTTCTTGCAGGAGAAAAAAGAATGCAGTGTTTGTTTTAGATATCCTTCATTTCAGTATCGTTTTGAAGCCATAATATGTGCGATGCACTAGATACCTATTTTAACAAGATAGGTATTGATAAACTGCATGTGTGCCATTCCTCATTCGGTGTTTGCAGCTTCTCTTCATTATACCCAACATGCCATTCCAGAGAGCTGTGCCATGTCAGTCTGTAGGCCGTGGAAGGTGTCCCAAGTTCTGCCAGAAATGAGCTGGGGGGGGGGGGGGTAGGATAGAGATGATGGATGGAAGTCATTTCCATCATGTTGTGCTGCTGTGCAGCCTCGACATAATTTGCAGATTGACTATGAGTCAGAAGTCTGCTGGACAGGTTACAAGACAGATGGATTATAATTCCACATCCACACATCTGTGTTCTGCGTTTCAGAGAATTCACCTAGTGCAGTGTTTTTAGGGTCACTGACTTCTCATTTTGTGAATTGAAGGAGCATAAGAAGTATTTGTGCATGTAATTATTATATATGACAAATTGACATTCTACCTGTGTTGCATTGAAAACACTGGGACTGTTAAATGGTGAAAGTATAGAAATGAGAATGCTTAGTACAGTGATTACCATGCAGTAGCCAAACTTTGAGGAAATGTGCTGAAAACAGCATGAATGAGTATTATGTGAGTGGTTTTATCCTTTTTCATGTTATATGCCTACCCCAATGGTGAATTTTTAAATTCTTTAGTTTCCTTGCCATATTGAATCATCTTTGTGCTGACTATTTTGGTGTGTTTTGGTTAGGACTATCTTAAAGTCATTACAAAGGTGGTCAGTATTTCACTGCCTGTTCTCACGGGATATTCCACTCACTGGTGTAGATTGCAGATCTGAAGGGATAATAAACTTTACTATCACAGTTTTTGTAATATATGTGTCAGAGTGCCGTCATTTTTTTCAGAGTGGCTCGTAGTGACAGTTCCATATATGTTTGAGATACTGTGCTAACCCTTCTGATGGAGTGGAGGAGTGGGGTGGATTCTAAACCTTTGGAGAGGAATACAGTGTGTGTGTGTGTGTGTGTTTGTGTTTGTGTGTGTGTGTGTGTGTGTGTGTGTGAGGAAGAGAGAGAGAAATCAAGCAAGGATGCCAGCCAGAGTGAACGAGTTCTTGAGAGGCCAAGGAAAATTCAAATCAATGATTAACGAGGCTGATTTTGTAATTTATTTTTCAATCCAATGCTGCAAATTAAACTGTATACGCCAAATATTTCGCGAGGTTTTTATTTTCGTGAATTTCGCGAGTCGGGTGGTATTCACGAAATTAAAGACACACGAAAATGTTGACTCTGATCCCGATGTGAATGTGACATACGCGTGTACACTTCTCCGTTCGGTACAGGACTCCACGATCGCGGATTTAACCACTCGCGAATTTGTCGGGAATTCCCGATTCGCGAAAATTTAGACTCGCGAAATATATGGCGTATAGAGTAGTTCACACATTAAATAGCACATTTTTCCTTTAGAGGACCCTTCCAAACTGATATTTTTTTTTTCTGTATCTGCTGCAGCTCAAGGCTTGCATAACAAAGTACATGGGGAAAATTAAATGGAGTGACTGTTCAATTGTGTGCAAGATGAAATTCACAACTACAGTACTCACACACAGCTACTTGACGACTACCAGTATCTGATAGGGAAATTGCACTTTGGTACATGTATGTGTACAATTACTTTGCCTCGTTTCTGTGCAATTAAATATATGAGCTGAATCATTAGTGGCCCACAAGGCCATTATCAACTGCTCATATCTTTGACCTGTTTTTTTTTTTTTTCAGTTGGAATGTGGAACTCATTTAACGCAGCTTTGAATAAAACATGAAATAATGTACACTCAAATCCAATTATAGAGTGGTATCCAGCATCCGCAAATTACCAAGTAATCACAATCGCTTCAAATCTGTAATGATCGTTAATTTCAACTATCAGTTTTCTTATGCATCATAGACCAGACATCTCTCTTACCTCTTTCCTTCTGTTTTCCATTCTCTTCCCCCTTTTGCTCTTTGCTATCTTTTCTCTGATGTGACTCACTTTTGCTTTCTCTCTCAACCAGTTGTAAACATGTTTCATGCAGTTTTCTTGTTGAGATTTACATTGAAACCCTTTTTTTCTCCATCCTGTTTTGCCTATCTTCATTATTTATTGAAACTCCATTCAATATTTACCTTGGACCCTAGACAATACAAGCCAAAATTTGAACTCCGTTCCACACATTCGTGAAATGAGAGAAGTGTGTAGAAAAGTCCAGAAGCATGGCAGCTGCAATATACTGTAGTGTCCCTATAGTTTGTAAATGGTACACTTTTCTCAAACTATTGTTTTGTTTGTATTTAACCAGATGAGGACAAGCTGGTTTTACTGTAACACACATTATCCATAGACACCTGCCCAAGTAGGAGCCTATACTCAAGACTAATCTTCAACAGGTTAAAGGGAAACAAAAAAGTTACCAATTATTATCAAATTGAGTTCTGATTCATAAAGGACTGATAAATGGGTTTACCATTGTGTGATTACAAAGACAATTTCATATTAAACAAACACACACACACAAAAGCATGTAATTAACAAGACAGAATTACTGGTATACTTTCAGTACGAGAAGCACGACAGTAAAATGTGTACTACTTACCATAGCCATATTGGAGAGGGAAAGTCATGAAGTACAGTGTACTACCTGTGAAAGGGAATTATGTGTATATGGCATGGGATACATTTCAACAAGTTGTAACAGAGGTACTGTAAAAGTGGATATTTTCCCATGAGTAATTTTTCATGCTCAGCTGGTAAGGTGAGTTTCTTGTGTTTTTAATTCCGCAAAATTAAAACATGAACTACAGAAACATGTAACATGCAAAAATATTAGTGTTTTTATTTTCATGTTAGTTTCTGGTTGTGCGAAAATGTCCACTTATACAGTAGTCTCTTCATATTCTTAGTGTGTGGTAGTCGTAGCAAGTGCCATAAATGTACGCTAAAACCCATTATAACAAGCTTGCTTTTTGAGGTCCCGTTTCTTAACAAGGTGAATTTAGAAATCCTGATTTTCCATTTCTGTATTTAGCTTGTCTCTTTCAAAGTACATTACAAGTTACCAGCAATAAGGAGGTAAACTCAGCAGTCCTAGCAAACTCGTTATACAGCGGACTCCCGTTATAACAAAGTCCTCAGGACCGGCAGTTCTCTTTCGTTATATCGAAATTTTGTTATAACCAAACAAATAAACAATTTTTTAAAAAAAGAGTCTGTAAAGCTGCGGCCTGAATTTTTATTTTGTTGTAACAGAAATTTCGTTATAACCGTGTTCGTTATAACGGGGGTGCACTGTATTGGGGTTTCCCTGGCTTGTATCTCCTAGGAATCAAATCTCTTCATGCAGTAATGAATGAACCAACTGCTCCAGACAATTGAAAATGAGACACAGTGATTAATATGCTGAATATCACATTTTAATCATTATAACCGAGCTGATACTTGGTTTTGTGGATTAAGGTGTCTTTTAAACCAGTCTTCAGAATGTTCACGACAAGAGTGAGGTTATAAAGTGCAATACCAATCGATCAGGAAAGCTACATATAGGTCCTGTAATCACACATGAAATAAGAAAGCTAAAGAATTTTACAGTTACTCATGTTTCATGACAGTAGTATTCATCACGACCCTAAATGTACAATTTGCACAGGCAATGAAGTTATCATCTCAAAACTCCCATTTTAGTACAGAAAAGTACTGTAAAATCATGTTATCTGCTTTATAATCTACCTTCTGCAACCTTTACCACTACAAAGTCCTCATGGTAAGGTTATTGAAAATCCTACAAGAATACCATGTGACAAATACACCCTATTCTTTATGAATCCACTTAAATCAAATTTCATGAGGACGAGGATTTGTGGACACATGTAAGGTCAATGGGAAAAATGTGAGGCAAAGATGTCACCTGTAATTTGTATGTAAGATTGCAATCAATATCACTGTTTCATGATTACCTGTGAATCTTCAAAGTCTCAGTACCATTTTGTGTCCAATTATGAAGCAACTTTTATGGTTCTGTTTGTTTGTTTTTCATCTTATCTAGTGAGGCCAATTTGAACATGGCATTAAAAACAGCACTACAATGTATAACTGTTCCAATACTGAAATCACAGCAAATGATTAGTAGACAAAATGCAATTACACTGGTAGTACATGATAGCTTGGCCTTGGTGGTCAGAAGACACAATTACAGTATCGAGTATTGACAAGTACACTAGACTGACATTAGACATGCAGGGTGAAGATTGAAAGTGAGTAGAATCACTGGATACGAGTAAATTAATGCAAGGTAGCTGTCATTTAACTGCGAAAAATATTGTTGGTAGCAAACATGAGACATTTGAGCCCTTTTAGCCTTGAAACTTGAACCTTCTCAAATCATCAAGCCTATAGAAAAAAAAAAATGAATACGAACAGTGAGTGCCTCTATGCTATTTGTAGGAGTAACACAGCACCAAATATACAACCTACTGCACATGTACATGAGAATATCTGGGGCGCAAACAGTATGGGGGGGGGGGGAGGAGCTAGTAATGAGTGAGCAGACGATTCAATGGAACTAATCAGGATAAGACATTTGAACCAATGGGAAATAAAGCCCACTGTAAATTGGAAACATTCATATCATTCACCGAGCAAATCACAGAGAAAATACATTTTACTTTTTTCTAATGGTCCTTATTAGGCATGAACTATTGATATGTCACATGTACATGTATATACACTGTTTGAAAAAAAAAAAAAATCACAAAAGCGCAAATACTGTGCAGGCAAACTTGCAGGAAGTTTTAATCACACGATCTGTTAAATACAAGAGGATTATCTCAACAAAATTTTTGAACTAGTTAGGGCAGATCTCGCAATTTTCCAAGTCTCAAATTTCACTAAGATGCTGCATCCTAGTATCATACATTTACTTCATTAATAGACATTGTATTCCATCAACTTCAGAAAGCACATTTTTCTGAGTTACAGTACTACACTTATACGTATGGCATCAATAGAGTGCTGGTTTTCTTTTGTTCTCATTTATTGCCAATATTAGTGGTATGTCACATCTCCATGGCAACCACAAGGGAAGTGGTTGTTATACAACATAAGATGATGTCTGTGGAATCTTCCAGGACAAAGACATAACAATCATCATTGTTCTCACTGGTTTGTACATAATGACTCCATACAACCTGTGATTAAGGCAGCGAGGTGATTCAGTCTGTAGGGTGTCTGCCTTGCAATCAAATGGCATGGGTGTAAGTCTCAGTGAGTTTCGCTAAGCAATTTTATGTGTTATCATGCCATCCCCTCTAGTACTAGGCAAAACACTCTGTACCTCGGAAAGAACGTAAAATGGAGCTCCAGTGTGCGAGAACCCATGCACATACAAGATCCCACTTCATTCATTCATTGCAACGAGCAGGGTGGAAACCTGGTCAAGTGGTCTGTTCAAAATACACGCAGGAAAACAGGCTGAAGACCCTGACACCTCATTGTGCGACCCAGGACACTAGCAATAGTCGGCTAACAGTATCAACTAGGCATGTAGTACCATACACAAAGAAGAAGACATACGACTTATATCCTTAAAATTGCAACTTTTAGGGAAGTCTGCATCATAATCGAAATTTTGCCTTGTCCTGTGACATATCAATAACTGTCAGGCCTCGTAGAGGCAATATATTGGTACATACTGTAATTCTCCAGAAATACATTTAATGATGCAATGTACAACTACACCTTTTGCCAAAAACATTTAAACTTCAAGCATTCTGTGTAAGGCCCTTGTTTTATAACTTCACAAAAATAGTTACTCCAATCAAAATTATCACTGAATGTACAAAAAGTTCTTTTAAGTGATTGAATATAAACCCCAAGATACTATCAGGTGTGAAACGGTTTTTTTAAAAAAAATTCTTACAAGTTTTTGTCTTTGATTTCTACAAAATAAAGCCCACAGATAATTGGGTTTTGTGTCTTTACCTCACAATCCATAGAATTTTCCTATTTATGTGACAACATTGTTAATGGTATATGAAGGTCTATACAACTGTACACATTTTTTTTTTCTATCCAACTGATCACATTGCATGCTGCCACTGGAATATTTGTTAACATTTTTAGATAGTGCACTCTGACATCATCCCTTTAAATTTACTCCCACTTATGTACCATGGCACTCCTCTGGCATCGCGATATACACTGTACATACAGTGCACTCCTGTTATAACGAACACAGTTATAACAAAATTCCGGTTACAACGAAGTAAAAATTCAGGCCGCAACATTATCTACTCTATGTATTTTTATTGTTTATTTGTTCAGTTATAACGAAATTTCAATATAACGAAAGAACACTGCCGGTCCCGAGAACTTCGTTATGACAGGAGTCTACTGTACTTTGGCAGAGGCACTCGATCAGTTACAAGCTTACTGTGAATACTGTATTTTCAACTGATCACTCCTTGTACACGACTGCACCACTATTCCCTTTTCATGAAAAATAAGTTGCCATTTCTGTACTTTATTCAGAAGTTGGCATGGACCACATTTATGAACATCTGAGATGTTGTAGAAAACAAGGAGAGAATGGTCTGTACTCCTGCAGTGGAACTAGATTTTGAATGAGGTGAAAGGTGATGGTTTTTTTAAAGGGAAAGCAGAAATAATCTGAAATTTTGGCGATCTCAGTGACCTTGTTATATCAGGGTTTCCCTGTACAATTGAACAAACCTCTTGCCATTCTCTCAAATCTGGTACATAGCAATGACTATCATATCACTGAGGTGCAGTACATGAGACCTGTCTTGATTGCTTCTGCTGTTGAGATGTTGTGCATTAGGCAAAAGAAAATGCAGAATATCAGACAGAAGGCGGCTTATTGCAGCCAACTTTCTGGTTGATGACATTACAAAGGGCACAGCAATTGTTTTTCTAAAGGAAGAGCTTCATGGATGCACAAAATGAAATATTTAATGATGAATGAATTCTCCTTACAACAGCTTTAAGATACAACAATTTTGCTGTTGTTAACATTATAATTTGAAATTGATTTTCTTACGATAAGCCAGTTCGGAGATAGCTCATGTGCACATAGGTACAAATGACCTTTCATTTTTCTCAGTTGGTTAGGCACTTCACTCGATTCAAAGCGACATAATGCATCAGCTTGCCCAACATAGCAATTTATGCCACTTGTATTCAAACAAAGAATGAACCTGCGTAGATCAAGTGACCAGAATGGTTTGTCAATCAACACTTTGGGAAGCATCCATTTCATTGTATTGTATTGAATACATCAATTTTTTTTTTCTGTTAACATTGTCAAATACCAGGTTTGCTGTCTGGTGGATATACTGGCAGGCACCATTAATAAGGATTACATAAATAATTATTCCATCACAGATGCTTAAATCAGTGAATTTAAAAACCAACCTGTCGCTCAGTATAAATGACCTTTTCCTGCTCGTGTGCAAACTGGAATCTCGATCTGGCTTATATGATTTAAAACCCATACATTGTACAATAGGATTGATCTTGAGACATTTGATGTGTTTCAGAACGTGATTATGGACCATCATCCAGTCTTTCAAACAGCCGATTGTCACAAGTTACACAGTCCTTGGTGCAAACAGCATTGGTGTGATGTCCTTGGGGAGGCAAGACAATAACAATCCCTCCTGCTGGATTTCACACCTGCATTACCTTATCACATCTGATTGTGGGGTCCACTTTTCATAATCATCCACATCATTGTCACTGTCTGTTCTTACACTGCTCGAGACCTGTTTACTGGCTTCCTCCTCCGTATCATGAGGGCTCTCCTCGTCAAAGTACTTTTCTTCCTCATCCCAGCCACGTATGGCGAGGGAGTCGTACTCCACATTGCTATCAACAGCTCCGTAGTCAAAGTCCTTGTCCTCACCACTCAAGAACCTCTCCCTCATGTGGCTGAGGAATTCCTCTCTCAGCAAGGCCTTCTCTTCCTCAGTGGCTGGAGTCGGTTGTCGATGGCAACTGGACGATGCACCATCCTCATCCATGTCCTCCTCTTCATCATCTTCACTGCTGTCCTCATCTACCTCTCTCGGGGATTTGTTCTTTGTGTGCAGAATCTTTTGTCCTAAGGGAGACGAATTTATCAAGCAAATTATTGACACATCACTAATAATCATGTGTAAGACTATTGCACAATAGTTCATGTCCAAAATTTGTCCTTCTTTAGTATTTTCACTAACTGGAAAGGTAGAAATTTATGGTTAACTATGGTGATACATAAATAAGTTTCTAGCAACATCATAGTTTCTTGTGACTTAATATTAAAGGGATCATACAGTTTTGGTTGAGACCTTATTTCAGGTTTCTAACATTTTTTGGTGAGATAATGAGAAACCTCTTATGAAATATGAAAGAGCATGTAATTCTATGAGGAATTCAATGTTGATGAAAATTGGTTTTGAAATGGCTGAGATATCCAAAAAAGAGCGATTCTAATAAAGTGTGGGACCCACACTTTATTACGATCGCTTTGTTTTTGGATGTTTCAGTCATTCCAAACCCAATTTTCATCAAATAAACTTTGAATTCCTCTTAAAATGGTATGCTCTGTACTATATCATAAGTGTTTTCTTGGTATCTCGCAAAAAGTTAAAAGCCCAATTCTCATCTCCACCAATACTGTACCATCCCTTTAATCAGTTGCCACCCTTTACAAGATATCATCGTATGACAAAAATGTAATATGCTGCTGTACATTCAACATACTAGCCAACTTCCCGAAGGCGACATCTGGCTATTCAAAACAAATACCATGCAGTCCAAACATTGACACAATACCTGAAATCTCCATCTCATCATCTGCTTTATCTTCCTCCTCCTCCTCCTCCTCATCCTCGTCTTCCTCTTCCTCCTCAGCAGCGTCCTCTAAATCTTGCTGTCTTTTCAGCAATGCCTTTGTTTCCTGCTCAGCTATGAATGTTGTGAGGATTGTTGAAAATCTTAAGTCTGAAGGGTCAATCTTTGCCCTTGTGTCATTTAATTCCTCATCTGTCAAGTACTGTCCAACAAGTTGTTCATACATCAGAGGATCTCTTGACCGCATCTCATCATCACTGAAGTACGATCCCTCACTCTCTAGTTTCTTGAGGGCCTCATAGCGTCTGTTCTTTACCAGCACAGAAGCTTTGCCTGCACTCAGTCTCTTTTGAGCTTCCTTCAAATAGAACTGGACCTCATAGACAGCAGACACGTGGTCAAAGCAGGGAATGTCATCCTCACAAAGGTATAGATGGTATCTTTCCAGAAAGACAGCAGGATTACGCTTGAATAGGTCTTCCAAAATCTTTTCTCTTTCATCAGTAGGGAGTTCTTCCTCATCACGCTGCTGATTCTTAATGCGAGCTTTACTCAGGGCAATGTTTTCAAACATTCGCTTGGTATCTAATGTTACAGGGTCTGCAGCAACCTCAGTCTTCATGCATTCTTCACTTGCTGTATCCATATCCATGACTGTCAAGTGTCATTATACGCTGATTTCTCTTGAGTGCCACTGTCTTCAACAAATCTGAATATGGTAAAATGAAAGAAAGAAAAGAGTGTAGAAATATACACGGCATGGTCTAGGAAGCATAATGTGCAGCGTATGTAGTTGATTTCCAGAAAAGAAAAAAAAAAATATCTATGTGAGGATAATGAAGATAATGATCATTTTGATGTGAAAGTGATAAATATGAAATAGCTTCAATGGCTAGGATTCTTTTCAAAATAAAAACTGAAACAGCAAACATGAAGTACAAACTCACATAATAGCACACACATACAGGCCAATGACACCGACAGGCTTGTCTTCTTATTTGACTGCTGAATACCTGCACACCGTTTTACTTTCAAAACAATTCTAAAATTGAAATGTTATCAGTTTCACTTCCATATCTTCCTTATTCACAAAAGCAAATGCCTAGAGTAGCTAGACTACACGATAACCTACAACACTGTGAAATTTATATCAAATGACAAGTTCAAACGTATCCCTTTTATCCATAAATTACACTCTGGGCGAGTGGTAAATATGAAGACGAAGTCTGAATTCATCCACATCCACATATACTGTACATGCTCACTCATTTATTACACTGCAGACATGCCGCATAATAAGTGATAACTCTAAAGTCTAACTTAACAAAGACTTCTAGTTCTAGGTGACAACTTTGTCTAGATGCATTTTGGTAATTGGCCTCACTACCGTCTCAAGCTCGAAGTTATGCATCTAAGACCCAAGTCGCCTCACTCCAGCTCCAGTTTCTCTTGTCCTTCTCTAATCATATTCATGCTATTAAATCCAGATTCTTGCTGATATTTTTAAATAATTTCATTCAAAATAACTGTGTTAGTGGCAGATTGAACATGCATGGATGATATACTTGTTCGTTCGCACCACTTGGCACTAGTAACAAAAAGGAAAATGTAGCTAGAAAAGTCTGTCTGTGTTGTTTGTTTGAAGGTTGTCCTACGGCCTACAGACAACAGTTTTACACGAAATTACGTGCTGGCTTTACAACGCCATTATCAACACATGGGACTGAGGAAGAGGTGATGAAGCCATGTTTACGTTACTTTGTTATTTGATCATGATTAATGTGTGAGACCGTTGCTGATAATTCTCGGTCAAAATACTAGGCTGCAAAAGTTGATTCCTACCTCGTTACTCCATGTCAAGACTTACAGAAGACGGTGCATGACAGGTGCTTGTTGGCATTCAAATTAGTCTAATGTTTCCCAGTAGCCTAGGTGAGTACACGTTCACACGTTCATCATTGATACAAACGACGTTGTACTGTACAGTACCTCACGTGTCAAGCTGCGAGAGCGGACCACCTGACTGATCTCTCGAGATCCCGAGGGGTTCAGAGGTAGACATCAGCGGGGTTCTGGGACAACTACATACTGGTACCCCTAGGAGGCTTGGACAATTGATCAGGGCCGCGGAACGTTTTTCAACTCCGCTCAGACGGGAAGAATCTAAGGGCGGAATCTTTGGGAATTGAAATTCATGAGTGTTGTGATTTTTTCCGATTTTATTTTTCGATTTTTTTGTTTTTTGTTTTTTTTTTGACGAACCAAAAGTGTGTGTGTGTGTGTGTGGGGGGGGGGGGGCTGCAGCCGCCCCCCCCCCCAGCCCCCCCCCCCGCCCGCCCCCCCCCGCTTCCGCGGCCCCCTGATTATTATTACCCCAGACCCCTGGCCCCTATACTATAGTAAGTCTAATCCTAATCCTGAACCTAATCCTAACGAGGTTGTAACCCTAACCCAAATTTTAACCCCAAACCCAAATTGTAACCCCACCTCACCTTAACTCTAACCCTATAGGCCTATCACTACTTAGTAACCGCGGTAAACCATTTATCCGGGGTAATTGGGGGGGGGGGGGGTAAATTTGCAAGGTGCTACATAAGCGCTTACCTGATTGTCCATCAGGGCAGTGAAATTAAAGTCGAGCAAGTGTTTTGGAACAACGAGGAAAAAAAAAAAAAAGCTTACCCGATTTCAGCAAACAAAAAGTTTTGAAGTCACCTTTTCCCCCCACTTGTCCTTCAAACCCACGAAGTTAACCTTACAAATTAATAATACATCACACTTTAATTTCATTTCAGCAACTTTCCAACACAATCGTTCCATTTCGTGAAGAAGCTTAAATGCAATGCAACATAAACACTCGATGGAACCAAATGTGTCACTCCAATGTAGAGTCCCTATGACGTGTTTAGATAATTCCAGATACCTTTGCACGGACTTTTCTCGACGAAAGATTTTTCTTCCCAGATACTACCAGGTTATGGAACACCCTGCCAGAAGAACTAGTCATCACCACTTCTGCAAACCTCTCCAGGCAGGAGGTGAAGAGCATACCCCGCTTCATTGTAGAGGAACATTGTTTTTAGCCGTATAGGAATGACGTAGAAAAGTTTTTAAAGTCACTGTACATACGTCACTCCATGACCTGCCAAATAATACTACTATACTATACTGTATGCCCCCCCCCCCAAAAAAAAAAGCAACAACAACAACAAAAATCAACGGTACCTTCTGCAAAGATAACTTTCAAAACAGTGAGTCAATCCAAATATAGAATTTCAGGGTATGAAACTATGACTTATCACCCACACAGGAAACCCCAACCGCGTATGGGAAACAAACAGGTATAATATTATATATATATATATATATATATATATATATATATATATATATATATATATATATATATATATATATATATATGTATATATATATATATATATATATATATATATATATATATATATATATATATATATATATATATATATATATATATAATATTATACCTGTTTGTTTCCCATACGCGGTTGTCTACGTGTTTTCTTTGCATGACGCGATCTCTAACATGACTTCGGCTTTGGAATTCCGCAGCATATAGCATCTCTTATTCACGCATGTTGCACGGTGGTTGAAACGATTAATGTTGTGATTGATGAATTATCAAGGCTGACACGAAACCTTTTAATTTATAACCTCACACACACACACACACACACGATCCTCGTTTTAATTAGAGGGGCGCTAATAGGTACTATATAGTAAATGTGCACAACGATGCAACACAGGTAAGCAGCAGGAGTACTCTAATTGTGGCTGTATTTAAAGGTAATGCAGCTATGACCAAAATAACAGTCAAGTGTAGTCTCGGATAAAAAGGAATGTGCTTTCGTTAAAAAAAAAACAAATCCGACACAAGGTATATCAGTACTATATACCCGTAAAGAGAACAAAGCATTACTATTGGTGTACTGTGCGCGACATTGTTTCTTCTTTTTAGAAACTACTGAGTATACCTACAAGCATGTAGGCTACGTGTGTGTGTGTGTGTGTGTGTGTGTGTGTGTGTGAGTGTGAGTGTGTGTATGTGTGTGTGTGTGTGTTTTCAGTCATTACTCATCTTCACAGACTGCTTGCAGTCACTGTCTTTGTACGCGGTAAAAATATGCAGTGAATTACTTTGTTCCGTTTGTCATTGGGTATCAATGGTTAAAAGGGCCATCAGATTCACTATCTTGAGGTTAAGTCACGACAAATCAACAAACAATGAGTAATACATGTAACAATATTCCCTAAGTTACTGCACTCGATTACTCATGATGAGATCCAGTAGGGTTATTGTATACCGATCTTACATTAAACTGAATACAGTTTCCATACTGTTAATCCCTAAAAGTTTGAACCCCTCAGAAAAAAAAAAGACTGATAAATGCTACTTAGTTATGTGTACTAACACCGCTGTAACCAGAAATACACAAATTTCTTTGGCAAAACACATGATTCAATGGCAGTATATAAACGAAGTCATATCATATCACAAAATAAATAAGAGTGTATGGTGTCGACTGCACTATCTAGTACGGTTAGGCATTGGGAGTGCATAGTCCATAGTATTAGAGCATGCACCGGATATGACAGTATTATGAAGGATGATTCCCCCTTGGGATATAGTGCACGACCAAGTCTAATAAACATTTTATGGCACACACAAAGTCACGTGATCACTTTAATGCACCGTCAACCAGTCACACGTCATCATGTTAGCTTCATATTATTTACTCAAGAGTTAAAAGGTCATGATCTTAGGCACTGAACGAAAGCATCATCACCATAATCATTATGAAGAGTTTCATTGTGAAATGGGCTAAGCGCCATTTTAACATCGTCAGACAGAGCAAAATAAAACAGTTCCATTGAGACCTCACTTGTAACATACTAACAAGGAATATTCTAGTGAGTTATGATTAGAAATTATTTTATTATCTTCTTTGTTTTTTAGCGGCTTTAATCACAAATATTTCAACTAAACAAGAACGGAGTTAGCTCGTTTTGCGATATAACTCTTCATATCAACAACAGAAAAACTGAATTCTTCCTCTCCCCCCCCCCCCCCCCCGCGTCTTATTATGATATACAGGCGTATGTTCACCGGTTCGTTTATACAAGTTGCTTACGAGTATATTTCGACTCGACGGATGCCTCTGCATTGGACCTACAAGTAGTGCGCAATTTCTCCCTTCCCCTTTTTCTTCTTCTGTTTTTTTTTTGTTTTTTTTTTTGTTTTTGTTTTTTTTTTTTTTAATCATGCGTTGTAAGATACAGACAGAAATTGCCAGTAGTTACGGGGAACAGTCAGTTTGCTTGTTTCCATGATCACAGACAGCCTAACGATCTGAACTGCCATCTTCTGTTGTTCCACGACTGGGCCTCAGCCAGCATAACGCGCGCTATTCCGTTCGCGTTCTTTGCACGGTGTGCGCGTAACGGGGGCGGGGATTCTGGCGGAGAAATGGAGCCAACATCCGGGTTACTGAAACCTTGTTTGTGGTGGTCAGGAAGAGTAGGTAAACCACAGGTAGGCTGGCGGGAAACCATATTTTTGTTGTCTTCTGTCAAATGCGTGGCAACAGCGAGGTGTTCAGAGTTTCCTCTGTCTACATGCAATAGTGGTTGTCCTTCATACCGACGTGTATGCTCTTCAGTGAAGCAGACGGCAGACTTGCTATTTGCACTGGTAGATATCGATGGTCTAACTTCACCTCGAGGTCGTTTTATATTCAGATTTTTGAATTTCGGCAGCAAATTTGATGGCTCGAGTATCTTATTAATATTTTCTTCACCGGAACGAAATTCTGTCTTGAACCAATCGCTCCTTCGAAAACCTATGTCACAATCTACTGAAGATGGTCCCCTTTTATTTGTAATCATTCCACTTCCAAACGAGTTCCTCTTCTCGACGTTGCAAGATTTGTGGATTAAGTCTTCTGAACACGATTTCTTGGAGTTGATTCTCCTTAAAAAGCCTCTTACCTCCCCGATCTCGTCCTGATATGTTTCCAAATTTCGCCGCATCTCACGCTGTAGAGACTTTGTTTTAGAAACCAGACGACTCTCCTCCATGTCGTTTAGTCGGAGCGCCCTCTGGTATCGCAGGGAATACAGGGATGGCTTCTCGCGCTTCCGGGATTTTGAAGCGTCAATCGCACCTTCCATGTACGATGAAAAGCAGGAAATTACAACAGAGGTGTTGCCGATATAAAAATCCATTTTCTCGATGAAGTGAAGATAATGCATGGACATGAACATAAACAAACACAGTAGCAGGAAGATAAAAATTCATCCCAACACTTTGACAGGGATCTTGCTAACTGTCCATGACCGAATGCAGGGAGGAAAACGCGAAGAAAAACATTTATCTTATATCCAATTACAACTGCCGCCTGAACACTCTCACATGTCGACGAAATTAGTCTTTAAAGTCACCTTGAAATGGACCAAAAGTTGTGCCTTATGAGGAAAATCCATCAATCATCACGAGTAGAAGAAATATAACGCAGAGGCAATCACTGCCAGGTATATACCACATACCCCCATCCTTCCCAGGTATACCCCATCCTTCTATGACAGGTATACTTTATTACTAAACTTGTCTTTCACTCATACAACTGTTTCTTTCTTGTATACCTGTCCTACTTTTTTAACTATATCGGCTCGGAACATTTTCTTCCGATTGACTGGTATGCACATTCGTATATTCTACTTAGGGCCTATTCATGCTACAGGAGCCCTGTATCTGCATGAGCACTAGCTGCTTTCCTTGGGGTTTCCACCATGTCTAATTATTCTGTGTTATATTTTACTATATGCACCTGACTGTGGATACAATTAATTACCGGTATGTATCTTGTATTTTGTTTTTCTGATTTTGAAGAATTAAAGGGAAATGAATTAATTGGACATAATTGAATTAATAGAAATATCAAGATATGGCTGAGACACGATATAATTTCATTTAATTAATTGCTATTAAAGCTTAACCCTAAATTTGTGACCTTAAGCTCTTAACAAAATTAACGTGAGACTTTCTCCGTAAACTCCATATCATAAACATGCAATAAATCTATGTCCATTATTTCAGCAATAATGACACGATTCTAGTTTTAAACAGTACTGGAGTGTTGTTGTTTTTTTCAGTTTGCAATGTGATATATAAACTACAAGTTCATTGTATTTCTGGTTCTCTCGCTTAATCTGAGGGAGGTATCTGGAGCTTTCCTAAGTCTCCCTATAGTTGGCATGTGGAGAATGTCGAGCGGCACGCCATGTTTCCCGCTCGTCTCTCCGGTCCAGTGAAGAGCAGCCACCCGTACACGGGCATCGATACCAGGTTACCGAGGGGGAATACTGTTCATTCCGTCTTACCATACGTGACCAGAGCTACCAAGTCTCAAGCATTCTGCGTGAGACTCAAGCATTTAGGGTCTGTCTCACGATCTCACGCATCGGGTGAAGTCTGCAATTTGGGCCAAAAATAAGGAGCATAGCTCAAAGGATTAAAGTGATAGTTGCAATTGAAGGTATATTTCCCTTTTGTCTTTCAAAATAAGTAGAAAATAGTTACTTAAGTATGCACCAGATCTCATCATTAAGAGCTGAAAACAAAAGAAGAAAAAACTCCCCATAGCTATCATGGGGGGGGGGGGGGGGACATCCCCCGAATTTGCGCGCGCGCCAAGAAACCGAGTCATGAAAATCTCACTCAAAAAAGTTGTTTGAACTTGGCATCACTGCGTGACGGATGTTGAGCTAGCTTGTGTAGGTCACCATCCATTACAATTCAGGTCACCAATTGATGTCATTGGCTATAGAGCGTGAAATCCGAACAAACATTACATTCACAAAGGAATCAATCAAAGGATTGCTGCAACGTCCATCCTCCTCCTTCATGTACCATTAATTCTTCACCACACAAGATCGAAGTAACACTCCCCTTCCAACATCTATATCAAAGGGAATTCAAAAGCATAATGATCATCATAAAAGGCGATCTGTTAGAGGTATCCAAATGAAATTTGGCATAAAATTATGTATGTATAAGTGTACAAAGTTGTGCCCATCACTTGACCTTTGACCTATGACCTCATGGCCCATAACTTTCCCTGGATAATCTTTATCTGGTAATGCATGTATACATGC
Source organism: Diadema setosum (assembly GCF_964275005.1). Lineage (NCBI taxonomy): Eukaryota > Metazoa > Echinodermata > Echinoidea > Diadematoida > Diadematidae > Diadema > Diadema setosum. The sequence continues at coordinate 3,264,444 of NC_092685.1, forward strand.
AGAATTATCACTGAAGGTGATTAATACCCCGCCCCTAGTGTTGCTTATGTGATGTCATGAGGGCAATGACGTTAATACCAAGTTTGTGCACTTGTCGAATTGGAAACAGAATAATTTTAGTTTACTGTACAATTACAGAGTTGACACCGAGTATAAAACTTAAAGCAAATGGAAACATGCTTTCCCCCAGCATCAGGCAAGTCTGATACAAACACAAGGGACATTTTGCATAACTACACTTAAAGATCATCATACACACCAAATTTGACCTTCATAGCTTGAATGGTTTATTTTGATACAAAAATGAGTGGTTACCATGGCAACACATTTTCCTTATACTAACACATTGGTGTCTTGCAAAACTACACTTCTAGATCATGATACATACTAAATTTGACTTTAATTGCTTGAATGATGGAAAAGTTATTCGATCTGTAAGGTTTTGGTAAAATTGTGGTTACCATGGCAATGGTTTGTGTGACAAACACAAAAGTTATGTGTTCCACATCTATACCTCAGGGCCATAATGCCTACCAAATTTGGTTTCAATTGCTTGAAAACTGTGGAAGAAGTTCACTCCACAGCATTTAAAAAAAACAAAAAAAAAACATGCGGTTTCCATGGCAACGCATTGTCCGATACAAATACAAAGGACATTTTGCAAAACTACACTTAAAGAGCATCATACACACCAAATTTCACCTTTATAGATTAAATGGTTCAATTTGATACAAAAATGAGTGGTTACCATGGCAACACATTTTTCTTATATTAACACATTGGTGTCTTGCATAACTACACCTCCCGATCATCCTACATACTAAATTTGACCTTAATTGCTTGAATGACGTGGAAGTTATTCAATCCACAAGGTTTTGGTAAAATTACGGTTACCATGGCAACGCTTTGTCTGACAAACACAAAAATTATGTGTTCCACATCTATGCCTCAAGGCCATAATGCCTACCAAATTTGATTTCAATTGCTTCAAAACTGTGGAAGTTGTTCACTCCACAGGATTTTGAAGAAAACATGCGGTTACCATGGCAACGCTTTGTCAAGTACAAACACAACAAGTGTCTTGCATAACTACACCTATAGATCATCATAGATACCAATTTTGAAATTGATTGCTTAAATACTACGGAAGTAGTTCCCTCCTCAAGGTTGTGGTAAAATTGTGGTTACCATGGCAACGCATTGTCCAACAAACACAAAAAACATGTCTTGCACATCTATACCTCGATATCATCATTTACCCTAAGTTTCATTTAAATTGCTTCAAAACTGTAGGAGTTCGCGACGCAAGATTTTGCAACAGACCGACCGACCGACCGCCTGCCCGACCGACCGCCCGACCGACCGACCGCCCGACCAACATCACGGTGATTCCTATATACCCCCTTCACACTTAGTGTGGCGGGGGTATAAAAATAAGAGGCATTTCATAGATATGCCACTGAAATAGTGAAATTTTAAGAATTTGACTTAGAACTTTCACCATGAACATTTGCAACCAAAGTTGATGGGCACAACATTGTACACTTATACATACGGTACATAATTTTATGCCAAATTTCATTTGTATACCTCTAACAGATCAAGTTACGCTGTCCACAATATTGATAACGAAGGACAAATGGAAGGACAGAAGGACGGAAGGACAGATGGACAGAAAACCTGAAAACATGCCTACGGCAACACTTCGTGGTGGAGATATAAAAATTCGATATCAGTAGCTTATTCAAGTTCTGTGTATACAGCCGTATTCACATACTAGTATGCAGGACAACATTCCCCATGATATCTCTTTGTTCTTTGTCTGTGGTCGAAACGCTATTCACTCTCCCAACACACACACACACACACACACATACACACGTACGCACACACACACACACACACGCACGCACACACACACACATACACATACAAATACATACATATGCACAAATACATACATATGCACAAATACATACATACAAATGCTAAAATAGTTCAAACAGCTTTAATCAGTCTTCTCTTTCAAACATTTATTGATGCCTGTCTGAACACACCTGTTATTTGAATCATTGTTTCTCTCTCCCCCTCCCCCCCCAAAAAAAAAAGAATAAAATAAAGGACTGCAAGTTGATGTTAAGAAGTCACTTGGAGGCTTGAGTTTGTTATCAATGCAACAAGAGTCTTTTATTGCACTTATAGTACTGCCCAAAGCAATTTCTAGTAGTTTTACAAACAAACATGAGTATATGTCAGATAAAAACAAGGCTTATCATTTGTATAAAGCTATCAAGCTCATACAATTCAATTTCTCATGCCAGAATGTGAACACTAAAATAACAAAATTGAGAAGAATGATGCAGAAACTGTAGAATGATACAGGTGGCACCTACAATCAAAAAGTGTAATTGCAAATATACAAATCAAACACACTTCTTCAGTCTTACCTTAGGCTTTGACCAATGCTATTTCAGCATGAAAGGTCATGACCTCTGTAGTTAAACAGCTGAACACATAGAGTATCTGAAGATGAATTCATACCATTACAGTAGTGTAGAATCATCTTGATCAAATGATGACTACATCCATGCATTGTTGGAACTTGAAATAATAATTGTCAGTACATGCGATGCACTGTTAGCAATTGAGCTGTAACTGACATTACTCTACATGTGCATGTAACTCGTAAAAATGGCAAATTCTTGAGTTTTAGTGTAAGAATACCTAAATTACAACAAAACCAGCAAATATTCACTACAAAAGCACATTGGATCATCTTCAAAAAGTTCTTTTCATTACTTATAAGGCAAGCAAGAGTTGATTTTACATATAGCCCAGATATCATACACCTTCAAATGTGTTATGAGTATGAAATTACTTTCCATGAGCCAAAGGTTCAACTCCAACAAAATACAATCATGCTACTTTTGGTTCAGCAATGACAAAACTGTCTTGGGGCAAATTGTGTTCAGTGACACAGAGTCCACTCAGATCATACAGATTCGTGCTAAATCATTTGAAATGTGACAATACCAAAGCAGGCCTTTGTTAGAACATATTTGTTAAGTTATTATATTTTTGCATTTCTGTTTATTGAGATGTCAGACATCAAACACTGTTTCATTATTTATGAGTACTATGTCAATTTACACATGGCACTTGTGTTCTGCCCTGTAGGCATAGGATCAGGTAACGAGCAGAAACACACACTGTATTTAGCACCTCAATGTCATTATCAGCCTTGAGTTTCTTAAAACTCTGAAAATACACTGTAAATCAGCACACTGTTTAAATACACAAAATTTGGTACAAAAAATACTTAATATTCTCAAACACCGTTGCATACAAGTGCCTGTGATGCACACAGTCTGCAGCAACAAAACCTTAAATTACAGACTTTGTAATACAAATCAGATTCATGTAAAATTATCTATGAAACATATGATCAAGTATTTACACAAGCATGCAGGATGATCTCACTGTTGATAAGAAAGTTTATATACACTTCACTATGTACACAAGTTTCTGACAATGCATTCACTACTAATGTCCTTCTCGAAGAGCTGAATTACCCTCCCAACACGGGGTAATAACTGCAAAAACATCTTATACTATATAGAGCACAGAGCAGCTGAAGACCTTAATATACACAGTATGTAATTAGATTTGAAAACTGAATGAAAGTTGTACTGATAGGTAATGGATCTGTGGACAGGACACTATAACTAAGACATTGAGCAATGCCAATCAAGACAGCTAAACAGACTTAACCCTAATCAGGCTGGGCTTTTTTGGCTATGCTATATCTGGGGGGGGGGGGGGGGGGGGGGGGGGGGGGGGCGGATTCCGCCCCCCCCCTTCAGATCTCGCCTATGGAACGCGCGATTGCGCCGAAAATCAGCATACGCCTGCGACGTATTCTATCAAAATGTATGGTTACTTTCTCCGAAAAGTTTTTCTTATATTTTATATTAATTAATTATTGTAATTTATGCATAAAATCAGTTTTGGGCTCTAAATCACTTATTTATGCTCCAATTAAGCTAATCTCTTTTTAAAAATGTTTCTTGTATCATTCTTCTGAGACATAGGATAAAAAAAAAATCTGTATCGAAATTAATTTCTTATGTATTTTATTGTTTTTTGAATTTCTTATGTATTTCTTTGTTTTTTGGCCAAAATTTGTCACAGACATTTTTCAAAGCATTATTATGCTAAAATAAATTAATTTTGGCCATTCTAAGCGAAGATATGAATTTTTATGTGAATTAATTGAAAAAACACAATTTGCATTGGATTTGTACACAAAATCACGTTTTGGAGCAATTTTGGGGTTGACAAATTTTTTTCGAACGGGCGTCTCGTCAAAACAGTACGCGCGGGCGCAACAATTTGGGTCTCAAAAGTTGCGCGATACTTGAAAGAAAAAAGTCATGAAACATCGTGGCGGGAGCCTGATTAGGGTTAATGTTTCCTGAGCAGTAGAAATTCCACTCTTTTTCAATCTATTTAATCCTAAACCTGTACAATATAAAACTACTTCTATAAAAGAAGAAACCATCACTATATGCAAATTCAGCAGAAGAATGCCATTACAGTAAGAAGAGTACTCTTTCTACTCAGTACAGCCTGTTACCAAATGAGTGCCATCAAAACACTCACTACATGAATGAACTCTAGGGGAATAAAATCACCATGATGCTGGAGATGACAAATCTTTATAACATGGGAAAGATTCTTATAGTAATTCATGGGATTTCCAATGAATATGAAATCTTTATGCTGGCACATTCCCTAAATTAGGTATTAACAAATAAATCATTTCTTAGCACTTCTTCTCTACATCCAATTTACAAAATATTTGTAAACTGCAGAGATCTAAAGGATTGGATATATATTCATACAGGGCTCGACATTGGTAGTGGGCCAGTGGCTCAGGGCCACAAAAAAAAAAAAAAAAAATGGTGTTGGGCCACCAAATTTGACTTTTGGTGGCCCAATCTGGCAACTTCAGATTCTAAATGGACGGTTATTTTTGCTTTTTTTTTGGGGGGGGGGGGGAGGGAGCCACCTATGTCTTTCGTGGGCCACCAAAATTTCAGATTTTAGTGGTCGAGTGGGCCACCAGACACACACAAAAAAAAAATTAGTGTCAAGCCCTGATATACATACATGTATATTTATAATTTTGAGTTTTTTGCAATTTGAAATCACAACACAACACAATACATTTAGCTCAAAATGATAAAATTTTAGCGTCTTTTGACAGTAAGGCAAGAACTTGGAACAGTGAACATATTGTACTCGCATACCTCGCTCTTAATAGATTAGTGAAAGATGTGTGTTGTCTTTGATAGACATTGATAATTATCACCTTACTCATTAGCCTACATCTCAACCTAAATCAACATCAATATTCTATATCATGCTTTAAAACTGCATTTCATATCTGTCTATTCTTCTTTTATTAAAACTTAACTGAAGAGTATATTTTTCTGGGCAACCAAATGTATGAAAAAAAACAAACCCCACCCCAAAACAATCAAGTCATCAAATAAAAGTACAAAATAGCAATGACCAAATAAATATATTTGTAAGGTACCAGTACAATCAAGATATATTCAGCCAATTACTGGATCATAAATATAATGTTGTAATATGTAATACATCAAAATACACACTTCTATACCAAAAGGTAGAAAATATTTGCTTCACAGCATCACATCCATGTTGACTGTAGGTACTGCTTATCACAACACATGAATGCTATCATGATACTTACACAACATACACAGAGACTGAGAAAAAAAGAGCGAGAAAAGTAATATTTCAGTTAAATCTCTTTAAAGTGCATTGCATAAAGGAAGAGACATTATGTAAACAAAACAAAAAATCCTTCAGCCCTTTGCATATCACATGCATTTGATTGCTTACAATACATGCAAGCTTTGTATTTATCAAGCACTAATATCATTTTGAATAATTTAAATGTAATAAAAATCACCATTATCATGAAAAACCAATCCCCACTATCAAGAAAAACCAATCCCCTTAAAAAGTCATAAAAGAGAAAATAAATACATACAGTAATAGTAGTTTACAGGCAGAAACAATTTCGTGCAATATTAGCAAACAATTATGTATCATTTCAATGGCAGCAGTCATTTTTACTGAAGAAAACTGGTATAAAAAGGAACAAATTTTAATTGAGCTCAGTTGAAAAAAAAAAAAAAAAAAACTCTTTTAATATTGCAAATTATAGTTGCAATGTCCTGCAACATACAAATAGAAAGAAAATGATACACTGCCCATTGCGTCCTCAATGTAAAAGATATACCAACTGTTGCAGATAACTGCTAAAACTTCAGCACTTTGGGCAAACCACAAGTAAAAGACTGCATAATTCACCCCCAATTCCTTGCAAGAAGAGGGCACGAAAGCTGTCCGAAAAACAGAAATGGTTTCAAGGCGAGACAAATGAAGTGCTGTTTTTCTAGGAAACAATCACAATTTCTTTGAGATGACAGTAATGTGAAAGCAATTTGGCAATACCAACGAGGCACTGCCAGTTTTCTTTTAATCAAGTTACTAAAAGACCAGACTGGAATAGCTCTTAATGCTTTACTAATGTAGTTTAACCCATTAAGGACAGACTGATTTTGCTACAACACGCATTTCCCATAGACACTTGCCGCATATACTCGGGACCCGTCCTCAACGGGTTAACTATATTATGAGCATTCAAAGACTGCTGGATATAAACACTATTTGTTTGTTTGTTTTATCTTGGTGTCCATTTATCTCAGAGTATTGTGAAAATATTTCAACATCTTCATCTAACAGCATACTTAAGGCAAAAAAGGGTTATAATTTCTTTTCTTTTTCTTTTTTTAAAAGATAAATTTTATGTCTAGAATTCCATCAGTACTGCTTCAGGAATGAGAATGATTTAGCCCTAATGTACCCTAGAAGAAAGTTTTGTCTGTTATCCACAAACACGAACAATAAGAAATGATTTGAAATAAGGAATATTGGATGCAGTTTTCCAAGCATGTAGGCAGTCACTTTCACAGTTACTCTGCAATGAGTCTAGAAGCTTTGTTCAACACTATTCCAGCCATTTCATCAGTTTATTTCTTCACAAGGAGTGAAGCTGTGTGCAAGCTACTTCATGGGGGATGTTCCCCGGCAGCTGTCACAGGTTGAGGAGAGAGTGGGTACATCAGGGAAGCTGAGCCTCAAGGAAGAGCCGAAGATAAGCGATGCTTAGAGGCACCCTGGTGGTGAGGAACTGGCCAAAGATTGCTGGAATGTCTTTACCACAGAGGGCGACCTAGTGCATTGCAGAAAAGAGAATGGTATCAGTGATAGTTAACTTCTTTTGGATGGACTTTCAACTCATTGTACATGCAGTGTATATATTACTCTATAATTACATTACTGTAAAAGTGGATATTTGCGTGTGACTAATTTTTTTTTTGCGCTTTGCCGGGCATAAGAGTTTCACCTGTTATCGATTCTGCGGAATCAAGACATCAACTACTGGAACATATAGCAAGCAAAAACATTTGCGTGCTTTTATTTTCTGGTTGCGTGAAATGTGCGAAAATTTCCACTTTTACATTATACCATCACTGATTAGTACGCTCATTTTGATGCACGAGTCACAGATGTTTCTGCAAAGGTCTCCAAACACAAGACTGTTGATAAGAAAAACAAACAGACTTATTTCAGAAACCATTTCATGTTCCAAGGTTTATTGAGAAATACAGCAACATTTTTTTTAGTCTTTTTGACTTGCAAAGAGTTGCAGGAAAACAGACAGCAGTAATGATGATAATACATATGCTGGATATTTCTCCCACTTTAAGCCTGCGCACTTGGTTTCAAGGTAAATGCAAGTCATCTCATCAAACATCTTGCACTGGATTTTAACTCGATAAATGTCTGTATTTCAGAAGTGTTTGCATAATTTATTGCCCCTAAAAATTTCACAACCTGTAAAAAGACATTCACCTCTGCAAGAAATTCAATAATCAGTTACATCAAACCATCCTGACAAACACTGAACAGCAAAATTTAACTGTTACAACTTCATAATTATAACTGTTACAAAGTTTCTGTAAAAAGTGGACATTTTTTAGCAATATTAAACTATCTCGTGAAGTGTTTGCTCTTCATGTTGTGGATGGGCTTTTTGAATCAAGAGTGTAACGATCCTGAGAGCAGGAAAGTGACTGAAAGAGGATCATGAGTCTGTTACGCATGCATGTGTGCATGCTTAATACAAGTATTGTGAACAAAACACCACTAGTTGAAACCGGTGCAGTGCTCATTAATTGTTTGTTTTCAAGGCTCCATGAAATCAATATCTTTATGTGAAATGTTATGTGGAATGCCATTTAATATCTTTAGTCTCAATGTAGGTATACATTGTATTGCAGGGCTGTAAATGCAATGCTAGGGCTCAAAACCCCACCCTTGTTACTGAGCAAAGCACACAATCCACATGCAGGATGGCAAGACTTGTGCACAATCACACATTGCTACAGACCCACCTGCACAATGTAGGTGACCATGGAGTACTGGCCTGGCTCCTCTCCCACTGGTTCAACGACCCAACCACTGGGCAAAATATGACCTCGTGTCATGCTGCCACTCTCTGGGCACCCTGACCAATCCACTGACCGAAAGGATACCACATGGTGATCACCCTGGGTCATGTCATATAAGAAAGTATTAGCAAAATTAGCTTAATTCGAGGCAATCCTTTTGCATACCACTTGATTGTTAAGTTTACCTGTTCTCATTTGCTTTAATAATGTATAATTCTTCATGGTCTCTCTACTAGAAATCTGCTATGACTTTAATGTTGTATTTGAATACACACTTATTTCTGCCATGTAGAAACATTGAAACCAATAAACAAGTAAAGACCAGCAATGGTTACCAGACACCCTCTAGAGGTATGTAAAGCATTCATTCTTGACATTCTGAATTAATGGTACTAAGAATCGTATCATGGCAACTACCCCCAGGAGCAATTACCCCTCAGCTAAATACTGGTTAGTGGTAAGGTTAGAGTAAAGATTAGTGTTAGGTTTAGGGTTAGGAGTTTGGGTTAGGGTTAGGATTAGGTTCAGGAATAGGATTAGGATTAGGGCCAGGAGAACGGCCTGGGGTAATTGCCCAGGGGGTAACTGCCCTATACCCCTAAGATTATATGCATTTTATGAGAACATCAATCAAATTAACTAAAACAAGCACTTGGAAGTCTCTAAAATGTCTTCTTATACACACAGAAATAATGTTATATCAGCTCTATTGATTACTATAGAGAGAGCATTTCATGTCAGCATACTGGCTTTTTCTTGAAAGTGCTAAAATTTACAAGAACTAAAAATGCTGTTACTAGTTGTTATGGAGACTTACATCAGACTTGCATATTTGCAGCACACAGAAATCTCTGGCTTCCTTCTTCAATACTTGAGGCACTTCATGGACCATGTGATCTGTTTGGACAAATATTAAACACCTCCATCAGGTTTGTGATGCCTAACATTCTTTTTCTCTGTGAATGTTGCCATGAACATCAAAATATGACAGTATTACTCTATAAAGTCAGATTCTCTTCTCACAAATTCTATTGAGAAATTCCTTCCTATTACTACAATTACTTTTTTTTTTGGTCTGCTATTCTTTGTTTTAGCAAAACCATATCTTTTGCATCAATTCCTGGATCACAAAGAGGACTGAGAGGTATCTAAGATTTGCAACAATTTAGGCTATGATTTGAAAATTATGTACATAAAAAACACAAACTTCTGAGATATCATCACTTCAAATCTAAAGATTTTCAATGCGTGTATGGTTTTCAAGCACACATGTAAATATCTTTTCGTGAATACAAAATTTTTCATGCTTGAAGCTTCCACATATTAACTTATCAAGATACAATCAAATCGGTCAGACTAAAACTGAATCACTAGTCTTTAACGACACATATGTATCACATATCATTTTTAGTTCTCATCTAAAAATTACGTACAAGATAAGTTACGGCTCAACACTACCATTTTTTTTTTTTTTTGGGGGGGGGGGGTAGCCCAACAATGAAATTTGATGGCCTGGAAAATAAAGAAAATTTTCCCCTACTCTGGATGAGATAGACATTAAAAAAACAATTAATGTACTAAAACCAACAAAAAATTGCCACCCAAACATATCATTTCAAGAAAAAGTGGTGGCCTAGCATCTATTTCAGGTGACCCCCAGCCACTGGGCCACTAATAATGTTGAACCTTGGATAAATCCTTCGTAAATATAAAATAAGCGAAATACATGAGCTAAGAAAAGCTATGTATGAAGTGTGTACTCACATATGCATATGTCTTCCGAAAGGTTTCTTGGATTGTTCATTTTCTAGCAAAAGGAAAGAAGTAACAAAATATATATATATATATATATATATATATATATATATATATATATATATATATATAATATTAAAATACATGAATACATATTTGATGAAATAATGTATACCTGGTGTATATCACTGTGGGGATTCTGTGGATTTCATGAGTTGATATGTGGACAGAGATTGATTTCAAGTTTGATTTTATTGCCAGGCAATAGCACTAGCACCGAACTTGAAATCACCAATTGCATTACAACTACTTAGACGCACCAATATATAGCTATAAAGCTCAGACTGAATATGTATCTACATGCATTCAGTGAAGATATAATCCTAACATCACTGTTTGTTGTGTGTTACATGAACTTACGACAGGGATTACAGCACATTTCATCAAAAGGCTACCCCTTAGTAAGACAAGCATAATCAATCTTTGGTCCATTATATGCTGATTTCTATATTCTTTGTTTGGTGGTGGTCAGATGAAGGAGTTCATCATGGCAGATGTGAAAAAAAAAAAGAAATTAACATTTAGACTTCCAGTCACATGTCGTCATTCTTTAGTTCTAAAGTGAGGGTTGCTGTGTAATCCTTCAAAGTTAAAAACAACAACAACAAACAAACTCACACGTACAATAGCCATACAAACATAAACTGGTCCCAGAGGAAGCAATATTTAGAATCCTGCGTTTACTGTGTAGAACATAATCAAAGGAAAACACACCTTCAGCATGGTGTCATAGGTAAACCTGGTGCGAGGATTGCGGACGGCTTTGAGGACAGTGTCTGGAGAAGCTTTGATAATACCCTTTCCAAGAAAACTGATGGGAAATGAAAATGATAAGTAAATGATAGACATCATAAATGCAATAAAACTGCATCCACACATAAAAGTTGAAACAATGAAATCGAAGCAAAGAAGTCAATGGATGCAATCCCATGAGCAGGGTAAATATTCTTTAGCATCTTCTTAATTACTGGATAAACAAACAATCAAACAAACCTAGATCCTCCCTTAACTCATTAACTTTGTATGTGAAAGAAAACACCTCTACCACAGATGCAATATTCTTAGGTATGCCAAATAAGTGAGAGAGAAAAAAAAAAAACCCAACAAAACAGTACTGTTTTGCTATCACATTTTTTGGTGTGAACAGATGTATTATATTACTTGTGATGAACATTTTGTGTATTCTCATCATCTGTGTCTGAGCATGTTAACATAGACCTACACAGAGTAACATGAATAAGTTCCCAAGATTAGTGACTACATCTAGAACCTGCCTCTATCTATGAAAGAATCTGGAAGGAGATGTCTTACCTATAATACTCCCCCTGTTTTGGTTTCTTCAAGATGACAACATCCTTCTCCAAACAATGGAAGCTGAGAGAGAGGAAAGTTTAGTCAGGAGAAGTTAAACCACAGAAAATCATGGTAGATAGGTACATCATATCCACTTCATTGTGGCTACATCTAAAGTCTGTCATTTTGCAGACAAAGTGACTTACACGAAAAGTGTCCTCTTCTACACATTACTCAAGTCTTATTACAGAATTACAATTTTTTCATAGAATAATCAATTCACAACATACTGTAAAATGAGAAATGCTCACGTGCATTTTGATTTCGCGAGAACCAAGACTCGCAAAATTAAAATGCATGCGAAAGTTCTTACCTACACTATATGCATTGAATGCCAGTGACAATACGTGAAAATTGCCATGAAAAAGGCTGTCAGCTCCAATTCGCGAAAATTTCATGCCATGAATATATTGTGTTTTACAGTAAACTGTATTAACGTAACTTGTACAACTAACAGAGAATCATAAAGTAAGAAACTCAGAGGAGATATATTGCAGGGCTTGACACTTTTTTTTTTCTCTCTGGTAGCCCATTCAGGCCCAAACATAATTAAATATCAAATTTTGAGGGCCCGAAAAACAATTACATTGGTCCAAAATAAAGGGAAACATGATAATCCATTTTGAATCCTAGTTACCTGATCGGGCCACCAAAAGACAACCTTCTGGCAATTTTGGTGGCCCAACATCAATTTTTAGTGGCCACGGGCCAGTAGGCCACCGCAATGTTGAGTTCTGATTATTGTCACACTTAACAATGTCCTTAAAAACAAATAAACAATGATTCCATTATTGTCTAAAATATGATTCATGTCACGTACAAGAAAGTTGTAACAGACTGAAAAAAATACTAAATTATGTCTAAAAATATGTGATCCTGATTGTCTCCCAGCAAAATTGGATTTCACATTTTAGGCGGCTGGGACCCAAGGAGGTCTTTTGAAGGCAAATGTACAAACTTACGACCATCCTCCGGTCTGAACGATCTGGTCATCTTCCGGAGCATTGACGTTGATGGTGGCTGCTTTTAAACTCTCCTGCAACACGTACTCGGCACTCTTACTTGCTAAGGTCTTGTATTCATCAAGGTTTTCTAGTAGTTGGAAACAAGACGGGCTGCAGTTACTAAAATGATAAATTCAAGTGGAATGATTAGACCTCAAAGATTAGAATACTCTGCTAAAAGAACAACAAAACTTGTTTTCAGTTTGTAACATGAAAATGATAGCCTCCAAAGTATCTCTAAGCATCAAAAAATGCACTCCAATACTTAAGTACCTTCCTACTATCTAATTCCTGTAGATGTGGAATGCTGCTCCATTTGCTGTTACTGATAGTGTATTTTGTTTTTGCTCTTCTTAACACTTGTATACCGAAACACTTCATCCTGACTTCATTTTGCCAAAGTACAAGCTCTTCAGGCTCAGGTAGTCTTTCCATATCATGCATTTTGATGGCTTCACTTCTGTTAAATGTTTTGTTTTGTATCCCTGCAAAATTTGTTAGTATGCTCGTGTCCTATTTCAGGTTGTTATTTTGCTATTCACGTGTTTACAATTCACACACAGAGAAATAACAATAACATGAACTTGACTTTCATTCAACAGTAAGCAGCAGTCATTACATCAAGGACAACCTAACACAGACTGTAACACAATAATTGTAAAATGAAATATCTGAAGATTGAATATTGTGCCAAATGTAGTTAAAACAAATACAAACTATTATAAGCTAACTTACCAATCTACATCACCATCTATCACATATACAATGTCACTATCAATGGAAACTGTTTTCTGATAGCGTGATAGAAGAAACTTTGAAAATTGACAGATGACTACTAACCTATGACCCCATTCAACTCAAAATCCCCCGAGCCCTGTTTGGTGGTGTTTCTGTCCGGAGACTGACCCCCATCTTTCTCTCTTCCCACTGGAGTCACCACGCCCTTCCTCTCCCCAGTAGCTGCTGCATCTGCACTGAGTGCCTTCTTGACCCGCTGTTTGCGGTGCCTGAGAGGAACCTCCTTGCGCTCACTATAGAACCCTGCATCATCACTGGATGACTGGTCTTGCTGCCATGAGCCGTCCAGATTCAGGCTGGTTGCACGTGGCTTCCGCGACCCGTTTGCCCGACTCGGCGTTGATCGGTGCGGAGATTTGTCTCTCCCGGCAATCAGCTCGGTGCTCTCACCCGAGTAAATTGGCAAGAAGTTTGCATCAATGTCTCTGTGATCTGAAAACCCTTCTGACGGCAAGCAGAAAGCTGACTTGTTGGGTGAGCATGAGCCCTTGGAGTGACCCTTCATACTTGAAGGGTGAATGTGAGTGTTGAGGTGGCGAAGGCTAGTGTGGCGTAGAGGGCGGACCTTCAGGTCTCTGAGTTCAAAGTACTGTTTGAGGGCAGCAAGGCGTAAGGTAGGTTTCTCTCTCTGGTAAGAGTCACTCTGGGAAGTAGAGGTGCAGGTGATGTGATGCATGATGCTCTTGTTGGGATCTGATAGGGAAATCATAATATTTGGCATGTTAAATGTCATATCAAAAATATACATTGCAATTCAAGAAATGTTTACTAATTACACCTGCACCTTTGGGTCATACATATAATATACATATATGTACATATATATACATATAATATACATATAATATATTATACATACCCGTCTGAAGACAATCATTTACTGTAAAAGTAGAATTTTCTTCAAGGTGTGGAAATTTTTCGCACATTTCGCACTTCCAGAAGCTAGCCTGAAAGTAGAAGCAAGCAATTTTTGCATGCAATTGCATTCCTGTAACACACAAAATTCATCTAAATCAGCCGAAAATTACTCAGGCGAAAATATCCACTTTTACAGTAGACATGTCAGAGAATAATGATGTACAGTATCATTCAGTCAAGAAAATTGATGGGACACAAAAGAAAGTCCAATTCTCAATGATGACTGCAATTGTGTACATATGTTCTACTATCCAGAAAGCCATGCTAAAATCTTCATTCCACTGAATTTTAACTTCTTTCAAGAATGAGTGATAACTGTGACACTAGTGTAAACTTACTGTACTTCTTACTTTCTAACAAGTGAATTTCCCCTACCATACACCACATAGTTTTGGAAAAAGAAACAATTGCATGTATCAAGTTATTTCCTAAACAGTAAATTGCTTTACCTTTAAAGGGAAGATAAACTCCAAGAGCAATGTGGATTGAGTGAAAGCAGCAACATTAGTAGAACACATCAGTGAAAGTTTGAAGAAAATCGGGCAATCGATGCAAAAGTTATGAATTTTTAAAGTTTTGGTGTTGGAACCGCTGGACGAGGAGACTACTAGAGGTTATGACGTATGAGTGGACAACAATACCAAGAAAATATAAAGAAAATTCTACAAAAATCCATTTTTCATGAAAATTACAAATTCCATCAACTTGATATTGACATATGTTAGGGGTAGCAATTATTCCCCCTGCTTTCTGAAAGAGGCTGGTCCATTGCTCTTTCATAATTCTAGAAAAGTGAATTTTTGTTGAATTTCCTTTATATTTTCTCTGTATTGTTGTCCACTCATAGGTCATATCCTCTAGTAGTCTCCTCATCCAGCGGTTTCAACACCAAAACTTTAAAAATTCATAACTTTTGCATCGATTGTCCGATTTTCCTCAAACTTTCACTGATGTGTTCTACTAATGTTGCTGCTTTCACTCAATCCACATTGCTTTTTGGGTTTACCTTCCCTTTAACATGCTAGCAGGCACATTGAAATTCTATTTAGATTGTGCTTAGTGCATTGTGCAGTGGAAACTTACCATAATCTATGACCTCTTTATTTTCACAAAACATTTTCAAAACTCTACCCACAGAATTGCCTTGTCATATTAAATCTATAAACTGATTCTGAAGATACAAAATCAAATAGTACTAGTGTAATGTGTTCACAAACAAAAAATATGTTTGTTATGATTGGTGGTCAGCCAAAAGATATTTTGATGCATTTGGCATACTTGGTGCTCTGGCACAAACTGGTTGCTTTGGAAACAGCAATTTCACACATTCTTTGTGTCTTTCAAATTCCATGGAGACAAAGAAGCATCTACTACT
Organism: Diadema setosum; assembly: GCF_964275005.1. Taxonomy (NCBI): domain Eukaryota; kingdom Metazoa; phylum Echinodermata; class Echinoidea; order Diadematoida; family Diadematidae; genus Diadema; species Diadema setosum. Next base: position 3,280,322 of record NC_092685.1, read on the forward strand.
GTATTTACCATATATTGTGTGAAGTCTTTATTTTTGCTTATTTCATGAGTCACATGATATTCAAATATTAAACAACACACAACTGTATCAACTCAGATCTTGACATGAATGCGAGGTGCACGCTTACATTTCTCCATTCATTACCGTACTCCATGATAGCAAAATTAACCACTTGCAAGATTCTTGGTAAGTCCCGATTCCCGAAACATTGCACTCGCTAAGTATATGGTGCATACAGAATCTCTTTGACAGGGAATTAGTGCTCTATGTACCTTCTTCAGAAGGTTGTGCAAGACTGTAACTCCACAGCTCTTGCAAGATACGACCTTTGCCCTTGAAGACGGTCCTACAGAACATCCAGATTGACATGTCCTCCTCCATTCGCCATGATCTGGAAAAAAACAACATCAGCAAAAATGAGTTGTGACATCTAGCTATCGAGCACATTGCCTCAATTAAAGTTACTAATGTGATATGATCTACCACACAAGATGACACATGTAATTATGACATAACAAAAACAAAACAGCAAAATAAAGCAGATATTTCCAGTTTGCTAACAGTATTTCCTCGATGGAGAGGTGAATCTTATGTCACACTAGGCAATGATGTCTCTGAAATGATTGAAAACTTTTAGAGAACCCATCTCATACCGAACGGCCTAACCTACAGCATATCGGCAACAAGCTATCAAGGAACCTGTGTGGTTCAATGGTTTGCAATGACAGGAATAAAGGGTCATGTCAGAGCAAAAGTTCCTGGCACCCACCTGGCAACCACTGCAGGCTTGTGAACATGGGTGCTAGACATATCCTCCGCTCCTCTGGACAAGAGTTTGAAAGGCGTGGTCAGGAAGGCCAGTATCCTGTCCACCATACCATCTGGAGGGGAATAGCGAGGCGACAGAGCTAGACTGACCACATCGGCCATCAGAGGGTAGTCGGAAGTCTCGGTGGTCGATGGAAGAGAGACATAGCTGCAGCCAATCACCTCATTGTCCCACTCTAAGAACTTCTCAGTATCCTTCAATGTCTCCAGTATCACCTGGCAAGATATATAATCATAAAGAGATCCACTTATTATATATATTTTTTCATTTTGTCTTTTGAGTGGGTACCTCCATTTTTTTTTTTTTTTGCAGAGTGTATAAAAATGATTTTATGTCTCTATTTTGTACTGATCATGTCGACATGGGCATGTTTGTTATCCCTGGCTGGCTGTGTATAGTCTTAACAACACGCATGTCAAATTCTTCATATTTCTTTGTACATTCTGTTGGAAAACAAGAGACCCGCGGGTCTAGCGCTCACCTGAGTATCGCAAGTTCACCTTTCACGCAGTCACTAATCTAAATTATTCACAGCTCTACTAAAATTTGACCAGGCATTCTCAAGTAGAAGATGAAAATGTACAATAAGGGCCCAAATTTTTTTAAGATTCCTTAGTTTGGGGGGATTGGGGCCCCCTGGGGCCCTCTGGGTGTGGCATGGTGCCCATTTTGATAAATTGAGATCCTGACCCCCTAGGGATGCTACCTGCCAAGTTTGACGAAAATCAATCATGAGGTTTTCAGGAAGAAGATGAAAATGTACAATTCAGGCCCCCATTTGGACCTTCCCACCCCCCCCCCCCCCCCCCCCCCAAGAGGGGCACCCCTGGATCTGCTATGAACAAACTTGAAACTACAGTCATTAATGTACTCACTCATAGTATTATCTTAGCTCTATAACTTCTGATTCTAGAGAAGATTTTTAAAGATTCCTTCATTTTGGGGGGTTTGGGCCCCCCTGAGGGCCCCCTGGGTGGGGCATGGTGCCCATTTTAACAAATTGAGATCCTAACCCCCTAGGGATGCTACCTGCCAAGTTTGGTGAAAATGGGTCAAGGGGTTCTCAAGAAGAAGATGAAAATGTACCATTTAGGCCCCATTAGGACCCCTCCCCACCCCCTCCCCTGGGTCCCAAGGGGGGCACCCCTGATTCTGCCATGAACAAACTTGAAACTACAGTCATCAATGTACTAACTCATAGTATTAACTTAGCTCTATCACTTCTGGTTCTAGAGAAGAAGATTTTTACAGATTCCTTAATTTTGGGGGGTTTGGGGTCCCCTGGGGGCCCCCTGGGTGGGGCATGGTGCCCATTTTAACAAATTGAGTTCCTAAACCCCTAGGGATGCTACCTGCCAAGTTTGATGAAAATCTGTCTTGGGGTTTTCAAGAAGAAGATGAAAATGTAAAAAATTTACGCACGACGCACGACGGACGACGCGATCGCAATAGCTCACTTGAGCCTTTGGCTCAGGTGAGCTAAAAAGTGAAAATAAAGTTTGAATTTGAATTTAATGTACATACAACAGCACAATACTGCCCTCTATGAACACAATAACCATCACTTTCACTGCCTTCCCTCCCCCCCCCCCAAAAAAAAAAGAGAGAATTGAATTGAATTGACTTGAATTTTGTAAGACAACAAAGAGTACTGGCAAAACTTCACTAGAAAGAGATCTCTTCCCTTCTCCCTCCCCCTCTCTGTGATGGTAGTAACCAGAGATGTGTCACTTAACTTTCAGCTGTCACGTGACCCACACTGACAAGAGGCCGATACAAACTAAAAATACCTAACACAGTTAAAACAAGCATATTGGGAAAGTAAATACAAGTGTGTTATCTTTACCAGTCGGTTGTGCAAAAATTGAAAATTCAATAAATGTCACCTAGTTTTTGAAAATTCAACTCTTCCCCCTCTCTGGTGGATTGACATTTGCATGAAAACCTGTCAGTAATGTAATTACTCTCCCACACCTGGTTTGCTGTATGCATATCAAGATAAATCATTACAACTGATTTTCTGCCACATAGCTAACCAGGTCCCTACACTCCATGGCTCTTGTGTTCTGAAACAGATTTTGTCCTTGAATGCACCAGAAAATATCAAAGCTGTCCTACTCCTACTTCCTGTAACCAATCTAATTATTCAAAATAATATCGACATCTGAAATAAAACATGAAAACAAAAACAAAACTCAAACGACAGAATGTCAGCACAAATTCAGGTACAAAAATAGAGTGCAGACAAAGATGGAAAATGCAAAGAAAGAGAGAGAGAGAGAGAAAGGGGGTGGAGATGGCTAAACAAAATGACTGACCTGAAGAAATGTGACAGGCTGAGTATCATGATCCCTGTCTAGGTTTGGACTATATTAGAACTGTCTACAGTAATCACTGTTCATACACATCTGTGATACTCGAGAGACAGGAATGCGACAAACAAACCTAGCCGATGCTTTTTTTAATGTATATCATGCAAGCTACATTCTTTGTCCACATATCTCTTGGTCTGCCCCATCCATCTCACTATACAAAAGCTGTGCTACAGTTTTAGTTTCATTTGCTACCCCCATCTTCACATTAAATCATCAAAATCATTAAATGTGAAAAACTAATTCTTATATACTGTATATAATATGAAACTTATTGGCTGGTATTCTTATTACACAAACTAAGTTAGTCCAGACTAAAGTCCAGATAGCTGTGTATCAACTCGCAAAACTTTAGGTATTCAGATAGCAGTTTTTGCCTTGACCTTGAACTAAAGTGTGAACTAAATCAATCAATGTGTTAAGTTCACGTCAAAGGTATTGTTTACTTAACATTGATCATATTGATTAACATTTTTGCATTGGTTGTTTCTATCCCTATCTCACATTTCAGAGCTACTTTGAAGCACTAAAGTTGGGTTTGTGTTTCATTTGCAAATGGTGAATAATGCCTTAAAGGGACTGTACAGTACTGGTTGAGGTGGGGATTCATGTTTTGAACATTCCTTGGTGAGATAATGAGAAACCTCTTATGAAATATGAAAGAGCATGTCATTTTAAGAAGGATTCAACATTTATTTGATGAAAATTGGTTTTGAAATGGCTGAGATATCCAAAAAAGTGATAATAATAAAAAGCGACAGGTCACACTTTTATTAGGATCTCTTTGTTTTACCTTGTTTTTGGATATCTCAACCATTTCAAAACCGATTTTCATCACATAAACTTTTGATACCCCTTAGAATTGCATGCTCCTTGACATCTCATGGAGTGGTTTCTGAATATCTTGCAAAACATTAAAAGCTAAATCCTCACCTCAACCAGAACTGTACACACCCTTTAAACTTTAGTTCATAGTTATTTTATCATAGAAATCCGCGGAAACTTCAGTTTCACTTTCTGCACAGTTTCACTTTCCGCACAAAACTGTTGTGCCAACGTACGTGTACGCAGTCCCTCCACAACACATACACTAACTAGAAATGTCGCTATGGCGACTGATGCCTCCGCCATAATGCATGATTCTCCCAATAGGCGTATAGTACAATGTCTTCACAATGTGTGATCCATGACATTTTCACATAACTGGCAAAATATTGAAATGACAGGTTTGTCAGAAATGTCTTGAACTGGGTTTGCCATAATTTTCTAAGAGTGCAGGTATACATATTTGGGGAATTTTGGGGAAGTTTATGCATTGAGTAATTTCAGAGGTATGAAGATAGAGTGTGATAATGGTACAAAATGTTTTTTTTTTTTTTTTTTTTTGGGGGGGGGGGGGTATTGAAACCTGGCCTTTGACCCTTAACCTTTGACCTTCAGACTGTAAATTTCCTGGAGAATCTCCATTAGGTAATGCATGTACTAAGTTTTGAAACTAATAATGCAAGCATTGCATATACTAGTATACAATGTGTATGAGGGAAATAGTAAAATTTTGAGGAGTTGACCTTGACCTTTGACCCCTGACTATTGACCCATGACCCCTAAATTCCCTAGAGAATCCCTGCCAGACAGTACATGCGTATGTACCAAGTTCCATGAAAATACATTGAACCATTTGCGAGAAAAGTGATATTGCAACATTTTCACCTAACCTTTGACCTTTTGACCTTTGACCTTATGACATGAAACTCTCTCTGGAGAATCTTTATGCAGTAGTACGTGTCCACACCTTCGGGCATTGCATAGATATGGGGGAAATTGCAACATTTGTAGATTTTGACCTTGACCTTTTGACCTTTGACCTCTTGCCAATGTCACTAAAATCTACTCAACTAATTGTCCCATCATACATCATCCTTGGTAGTGGAGCGGCATAGCTTGAAAAATTAGAGGAATTGTGCATTTTATGATAAAAGCACCAAATTTCGCACACATGTTGACAATGACATTTGAAATAAATTAAGATATTGGGCCATCGTAAATAGCGCCCTCAGCGGCCATGGCAGCCATTTTTCAAAATGGCCGCCATAAAATGCCATTTTTCATAAAAATTTACAAATTTCAGAAGGGAAAATCAATAAGATTTTGCAAACGAGTGGGAAATAGCATTTAAAATAAATTTAGATAAAGGGCCATCACAAATTGCGCCCTCAACGGCCATGGCAGGGATTTTTCAAAATGGCCGCCATAAATGCCAGTTTTCGTAAAATTTTACAAATTTCATAAGGGAAATCAGTAAGATTTCGCAAACGAGTGGGAAATAACATTCAAGATAAATTTAGATATTGGACCATCGCAAATTGCGCCCCCTAACGGTCATGGCAGCCATTTTTTTTTCAAAATGGTCGCCATAAATGCAATTTTTTATAAAAATTAATTTTAGAAGGGAAAATCAACAAGATTTTCCAAACGAGTGGGAAATAAAATTCAAAATAAATGTAGATGTCGGGCCATTGCAAATTGCGCCCTCAACGCCAGCCATGTTTAAAATTGGCTGCAATAAATACCACCTTTTTCTCTGAATTTACTAATTCCAGAAGGAAAAGTCAATAAGGTCTTGCACTCAATTCAAAAATTTCGTTTGAAATATATCTCGCGTCTATGTATTACATTATTTTAAATAGCGCCCTCAATGGCCATTGCAGCCATTTTTCAAAATGGCCACCATGGATTCAATTATTTTTCATTTCCTGATTTCACCAAAAGAAAAGTCAATAAGATTTTGCACACAATTTGAAAATTATGTTTGAAATAAATGTTTGTATTAGATTATTATAATACTGCTCTCAACGGCCATGGCCGCCATATTAAAAAATGGCTGCGATTATCATAATCATTTTGTTTTAGAAAATGGTAATTTCTGAGAGAAAAGTTTGCAAATGTGTACATAAATTGAAAAATCATGTTTAAAATCAGACAATATATCTAGATTGCATTAACCCTAGAAATTGTTCCTTCACAAATTTTCAAGAAGAAAAAATTGTTAATAACGGCAATTGCAGCCATTTTTCAAAATGGCTGTCATAGATGCCATTTTTTTTTTAATGAAGATGTAATAATGCCGGAAGAAGACAATAAACATTTTTTTTTGCGCAAGTTGACAATTACAAACAAAGAAGTTTAGACATTTAGCCATCATAAGCTGTGTTCTCAATTGCTATCTCAGCTATTTTGTCAAAATGGCTACAATACACTCTTCTTTTTTCTATCAAAAAGAAAAAGAAAAAAAAGAAGCAGACATCCATGGCGGTCAGCATGGCCCTTGAGGGCGCCTTCTAAGAAGACCCTATACTTAAATTTATTTTTGAGCATAATTTTCAACTTGTTTGCAAAGTCTTATTGACTTTTCCGTCTGACATCAGCAAATTTTTGCAAAAAAAAACCAAAAACCGGGGGGGGGGGGGGGGGGGGCATCCATGGCAGCTGTTTTGAAACTTGGCTGCTACGGCTGTTGAGGGTGCACTTCTGGATGGCCTATTATCAAATTCAGTTTGAATGTAATTTTTCACCTTTGTGGAAATTCTGATTGACGTCTGCAACACTTTACGAAGAAAATGCATTCATGGTGGCCATTTTGAAAAATGGCTGGAATGGCCATTAAGGGGGCAATTTGCAATGGCCCAATAAGTTTACTGTTCAATGTAATTTCCCACCTGTTTGCAAAATCTCGTTGGCTTTCCCTTCTGATCTCAGCAAATTTTTTCGAATATATAGCATTTATGGCGGCCATTTTGAAAAATGGCTGTCATGACCGTTGAGGGCGCAGTTTCCGATGGCCCAATATCGAGATTTGTTTTAAATGTCATTTCCCATTTATAACCAAAATTTCATTCACTTTTCCTTTTGAAATTAGCATTTTTTTAATGAAAAAGTGACACTTATGGTGCCCATTAAAAAAAAGATTGGCTGCCATAGCCATTGAGAGCGCAATTTTCAATTGCCCAATACCTGGATTTATTTTGAATGTAATTTCCCGCTTGTTTGCAAAAAAGAAAAAAATGGCTTTCCTTTCTGAAATCTGCATTTTTTTAACAAAAAATGGCATTTTTGGCGGCCATTTTCAAACAAAATGGCTACCATGGCCGTTGAGAGCGCAATTTCCGATAGCTAAATATCTCGATTTATTTTGAATGTAATCAACATTTATGGGCGAAATCTTATTTACTTTTCCCTTCTGAAATTTTCAAAATCATCGAAGAAGTGGCACAATATTAGACAGATGGACGTTGAGGGCGCAATTAATAATGGCCAAATATTTAGATGCATTTTGAATGTAATTTCCCACTTGTTTGCAAAACCTTACTGGCTTTCCCTTCTGAAGTTAGCAAATATTTTGAAAAAATTGACATTTATGGTGGCCATTTTGAAAAATGGCTGCCATGGCCGTTGAGGGCGCTATTTCCGATGGCCAGATATCTAGATTTATTTTGAATGTAATTTCCCATTTGTAACCAAAATCTTATTGACTTTTCTCTCCTAAAATTAGCAAATTTTACGAAAACATGGCATTTATGGCAGCCATTTTGAAAAATGGCTGCCATGGACGTTGAGGGCGCTATTTTCGATGGCCCAATATCTTAATTTAATCTAAACGTTATTGTCAACCTGTGTACGAAATTTGGTGCTTTTATCACAAAATGCACAATTGTTCGGCTATGCCGCTCCACTATGGACCAAGTTTGGTGAAAGCTGCTTCTTCCAGTTTTGGGTTATCACGTAAACAGATAAATTTTAGGATTTGACCTTGATCTTTGACCTTTGACCTCTGTCCGATTTCGCTGAAAAACTAATCAAGTAATTGTCCCATTATACATCATCCTCCAACAAAGTTTGGTGAAATTTGCTCCATCCAGTCTTGAGTTATCACGTAAACAGATACAATTTCATGATTTGACCTTGACCTTTGACCTTTAGCCGATTTCACCCAAAATCTAATCAACTAATTGCCCCATCATACTTGGAACAAGTTTGGTAAAATTCCAGTTAATATTACTCAAGTTATCGCGTAAATGAAAGCGGACGGACGTAAGGACGTACGTACGGACGTACGGACGGACGGACAACCCGAAAACATAATGCCTCCGGCACCACTTCGTGGCAGAGGCATAATTATGAGCCCAATTCCAGAGTTTTTTACAGCTTCTTGTTGTCAGTCTTGCAATTCAAGGGACTGTGCCATCGTGTGATAAAAAGCTGTAGTTTTGGCGGTGTTGTGCTTTGTGTGTTGCATCAAAAACAGTGTGAGTCTTATGTAAGAGGCTCTTTGTTGTACATTTCAGCTGCAATTAATATTTCGTCTATACTTAGCTGTAGTAGCCACTTCGTGGCAGAGGCATAATTATGAGCCCAATTCCAGAGTTTTTTACAGCTTCTTGTTGTCAGTCTTGCAATTCAAGGGACTGTGCCATCGTGTGATAAAAAGCTGTAGTTTTGGCGGTGTTGTGCTTTGTGTGTTGCATCAAAAACAGTGTGAGTCTTATGTAAGAGGCTCTTTGTTGTACATTTCAGCTGCAATTAATATTTCGTCTATACTTAGCTGTAGTAGTCTAAGGTTTTAGCTAGTCCTTGCTATCAGGATACCAACTACTGATAATCTACACTTGATATGGAGGTCCCAACTAAATGCTGATTAACTAGCTCAAGTTAACTTTAATTCAGAAGAATGAACTATAAAATAGTAAACTACTGGCCAGTACTTTCCCCTTTTCATTGCTGCTTTTTTCCCCCTTTTTTTTTGTTTCCTTTTTTTTTTTAAAGCACACATTTTTCTGTTTTTGCTCATTACATATAACACTATTTTATGTTTTGATTCAGTCAAATTAAAAACATTAATATTCATCTAACCCGACTGAACATGAAAAATTACTCGTGCCAAAAATTTCCACTTTTACAGTGGTAAAGAGCACAGAATCTCCTTTAAGCCATCACCTATGGGAACCTGCAGAATCAAATTCAGTCTATAAGATTGAGGAAGTTTATAAGCACATGGGTCAACTTTGAGCACTACTAGTAAATTGATGGTATGTCTTTGTATTTTCATATTGTGCAAACTGATAATGATTAAGTGGAGAAAACATAACCATTCATCACAAAAAAAAAACAAAAACAAGCAGGTAGATAAACCAGTGTCAACCAATGAATTTTACAGGAGATCCTACAACATGATTACATCATATTTTCCTATTAATACTTCCATTTTCCAAAATACAAAATGTATCTGGCATATACTGTAAACCCAGAAACTTTTGCATGCATAAAACTTTTGCAAATATTGCAGCTAATATTCACAAAAGTAAAATGCACATAAAAGTTTTGGCCTGTACACAATGCACTGAATGCCAGTCACCAATTTGCAAAAATTTCATGCTGTGTAAAAGGCCTATGGCTCCAATTCATGAAGTTTCATGCTGCGAATGTTTCTGGTTTACAGTAGTTTGACATTTAATAAGCTTCGACAAATGCTAGTGCACAGTGTGTTCCTAGATGTGATTGTTTTTATGCCAAGAAGTGTATACATAAAGCAATGTAGTCAGAATCCTGACAAATGTAAAAGATATATTTCACATTGATACTGCCATAGACTGTGCATATCTCACAGCTTTGTAAAATGGCTGAAAATATATATATGCAACACAGTTACACATCTAGCACAGAAGAAAGTGTACAAAACTGCTATCAAAATTAACCAATTTCATGAGAGAATATGAATAAAACTCCTATAACTAATACAGGTCATAATCAATCGTTACATGATCGATATCTATGAAACATTGACAGTGGTGTGATAAATGAGGTATGAATTAAGTGACACAGGCTGATGTTTCTAAAACCATTTATTATTGATGTACTCTGCAAGCTTCAGCACATTCGAGACCCAGATCATGAGCAACCTAGCTTGACTACCACCTGCACAGCCATCAAATGAACCAATTGTTGCCACCGCCTTTGTTGGTAGCAGCACTATTGACTAACTTGTCATGGTGACCATAGACAGTATTCATTGTGTTTCTCCACAAGGAAATATGCCTATTAAGTCAAACAGCTTGATAGAGGTGCAAGAGGCAATTTCAGGCCTTGTCAATGCTGAGGCAAAGGGCAAGTCTTTAACCCACAGCAGTGTTTCACCAGCACTTAGCTTTCAAAAGCAATTATAGCAAAAAGCAATGAAATGATATTGATGTCTTTTTTTTTTTTCATTCAAACATAGAGCAAGAAGTTACATGTCACAGAGAACTAGAAAAGACAAAAAAAAAAAACAACAACAGAACTGTCAAATGTCTAATCTTAGCAGATTTTGATCAAACACATTAGAAATTTCCTCAATTGTTCAGCAAAACACTGATATCTCTTGCTGTCCATGGATGACTTTTATTACAAATTTTCCATTAATATCAGACAGAGGAACAATGACAGCAGCCAATCAATATCTTCACTGAAAACTGATAATTCACTTTAATATGCCATGCACAAACTGCCTTGTCATTTCAGGGCACTCGGCAAAGTTATCAAAGAGCCTGATATTTCAATCTCCATGTCATTCAGCAAAGAGTTAGTATGAACTACTGAACTCTGTTGAGGAGTATATTATTATGCACTTGTGCAATGTGGAAAAAGAAAGGAAAAGCTGAGCAACGGCCTTGATCCAATTTAAGCCTTCACATAATAAGCCTGTCATGGACGCATCAATGCAAAACTTGATAATCCCTCCCCTCTTGCATTACTTGCTTCCCATCACAGATCCCACTGACACTCAGTTTTACAGCTCTGTAATATCTTGGGATTTTGTCCCTCATTTCACAGTTTGTTATGCATTCCTAAATTTACTTTCAATGCATCAACATAGGTTAGCTTCAAATCCTGGGCATATTGAAAGAAAGGTATTTCATGCTAGAGAAGTTTGCCTATCAAACAAAACCTGAAAGTTGATCCCTTTGTGCTGAAAGCTATCAAAACTTCAGCATGATTACATCAGAAGGATAGATGGACTGCCATTACCCTGGATAACGATATCACTCCCCACTTGTTGTTTGTTTGTTTGTGTGTGTGTGTGTGTGTGTGTGTGTGTGTGTGTGTGTTTAATATATTGGGTTGGTTTTTTGTTTTTTGTTGTTTTTGTGGTGTTTTTTTTTTTTTTTGGGGGGGGGGTATTGCCATTGCTGTCTTGCAAAGTTTATCATTTAAATAATGATACAGCTTTCTGTAAATTTAATAGTTTGTGCTGTCCCCAAAAAATTAGGTATTGCAGTCGCATGATCCACAGACTTGACAGGATTTCTGTTGTAGTTTAAAGCAATGACATACTATGTCAGTGTTGTTCAAAGATGCATGGTCTTCAAAATGCGTATCTGTGCTGTAATGTGTGTGATATTTGTATGATACACAATGGTATGCTTGAACTAGTGGTACGCATGCATAATATACTCTTTCAGATGTTAGCACTATTGGTAATTTGTCGGGGGGGGGATTGTAATGACATATGTGTGACGCTCCAACAAAATGAGTCATAAGTCGCACGGGGAGTTTTCCCGTAATGAGCCGAAAATGAAGGGGAAGCACTGCTCGGGTCGAATTTTTTTTATGACGGATTTTGATTCCTTGATGTTTTATCTATTTGTACAGAAAATTTCAGCGTGTAAAAATGAGTACAAGTGTCCCAAATCACAGTTTTTCTGAGACCATTTTTTTCGGTTACATTTTTTTCGAACGCTCGCCTTTGCGTTGCGTTTCGCACCTATTGTTCTCGCCCGATCGGGACTCCGCCTGCGTTGCTAGGGCGTATGCTAATGAAGCATTGCTCTTGACCCCATTGAAGACAAAACAAAGCATGGTGCGTGCGGCGGCGGCGGCGAGGGCTTTAGAATTACGCAATAACAGTGAGCTGACCAAGGCTATCAATTGCATGACCAGCGCGTTGCGTTTGATACATGCACCACATTCATGAAGTGGTGATTGATGTGACGCACAAATGGCGCTGAAAAATTTTATTCCAACGACGATCACGCAAAATTTATGATACTTTATCAATGAGCTAAAATGATCACATATCGAACTTGAAACCTCTCTAGTTATGCGTGTGTGTACTTTTACAACGGTTATTGGCCTCATTAATGAATTCATTCAAATGATTATAACTTTCGTTCCCTCGTATGTGACTTGCTGTTTAAAGTTCATCTTTGGAGATATAGTAGGGCCTAAGTTGTCAATTATTCTCGTTTTTATAAAGTCGAAAATTCGTGTGATAATTAACCAAATGTATGTAATGCGTAATATTATTTCCCTGGTTAATAAAAATTATTGCCCTATTTACTTATGATGGTATGGGCCGTGAAGGCATGGAGAGAAATCGGAAGACAAACATTATCATTATGCCCAAATAGCTCGTGTTCCCTTTGGAGGATATTCTGACTCTTGTCATCTGTGTATTTTTTTAGAAGTAAGACCTATTTGAGAAAGTGACAGAAAGCTGTGTCGCTACTCAAAAGTGTGCTTCTTCTTTTTTTTTTTCTTTTTTTTATCAGACTGTTTGTAATGATAGCTGTTTGTCGTGTATTAAGTGTAGCTTACATGTGAGAGGTCAAGTCTGCAAAGAATTTGGCTAACAGCTTTGCGAAGTAGCAGCGCTAATTGCCTATTGAATTGTGTATTGTGAGGAATTCGAATGAAAGAACTCGTGCGACACTGTTCACGCCTTTTATCCGAGTAAACCCCGCATCAACGAAGCCTTGAACAATGAAAGGTAAACTTCCTGCTATCAAGGGGTGGATAATCACGCAACCAGTATTCTTTCTTCGCCATTGATAGCAGAATCAGTGACATACTGTAATGGGCAATGGAGCAACAGTGTTGGAGGATCGGCATTATGTCTGCTAATTTGTAAAAGAATTTTTCAGTCCCCTTTTGTGTTCAGAACCACAGTCAAGGACGCTAACTTACTTTATCTCTTACAAGCTATCGTTACTATCTTAAAACGTGAATTTTATGAAAGGTTAAAAGCGATCGCGGAATCAGTTCTTCTGCGTGACACCAGGCTTTTGTAAAAGCATACCAAGCTTAAATCGTTTACCTGTAAAGAAAGGGCGGGAATACACACTTATCGCAATAATCCGGAATTGAGAGTGATACACTCTACTATTTTTCTTCATCTTTACCCCGACAAAGACCATGGTAATTCAAAACAAACAAACAAACAAACAAACAAGCAGTTGCATTATATCAGAACGTACAGAATTTTTGTGTTTCATGTATGTATAGGTCATCTCTTGATGTATAGTAGGCATTTGTTGTCGTTTTTTTTTTATAGCGTTTCCTCATAAATGCCTTCAGCGAAAACCCAACACAACTTTTATCGAGGGAAGGGAACTTAAATTTGAATATAACATAGTCTACAAAAAATCCGACATGTAAATAAGGCAATCATATACATCCGCATGGCCGATTGTAATCTCTTACTTTGCATATTAAACATGATCGCCTGCATTTACATGCTTTTTCGAATTTCTTGAACTTTGCCTCATTTTCTCTTTCTTTTTTTTTTTTAACAATTGCTCGCAATATTTAAAAATCGTAACACAGTCTGGCATCCCACAATATAATGTTCCATTTGATTCGGCACTTATTGTTGGTCGGGTGACGCCAAATGTTGGAAACTCGAGCGATGATACATGGCATTTTGTTTGTTGGTTTTCGTCTCATCGCTCAAAAGAATTTTGACTACGATTACAGAGGTATCATCTACAAGACTTAACTGATGGTTTACAGAAGTGATCATCAATTCAGTAAGGATAAGTCAACAAGTCATGAATTCACTTTACCCATCATGACTGTCTAATCGCACTACGACATTGTTGAGGTAACCGCGCCTTTTTATTCCCATAGTTCAAACTAATTCTTGACATAATCAAAACAAATAGTTCTTTATATAATTTCTCAAAATACTCAAAAGATGGCCCAAGTCAAAACTTTCTACAAAGATTGCATACGGCAATCTTTACTGGCCTAAACAAGTTTTCTAGAGCTATCAGTTCCCCGTATGACGATGACTTCGATTACGTTTTGAACTTGTACCGAACTACTTTCAAAACGGCTATTACCTTTATAGTTCGATTAATGAACCAGTCTTTTGAATTCATAACCAGCATTCGTAATCGTAACCATCACAGTAACATAATCCTGTCAATAACAGTTGGAAAATGTAAATGCTATTAGCGCAAAATAGTAACGATTATCTTCATACATTCTAATTCCTAAGTGGTGTCGCTACGAAAATGACACATGGTTTGACTACTGCTTCAAGCAAATAAAAGTAAAAAGGAATGGGATATACTTGTAATGATAATACCACGCCGTACAATGCATTCCACTGTATTTGGTAACGTTTGGTTACGTTTCTGTGCGCTTTACGTACGGAAAATAAAAGGCAGATTGATGCTATTACGGAACATGCTAACGATCAACGCATTAAAATACATCGTGTACAATGTAATGTTTTAGTATACCGTTTGAAACTTTGAATTTGCGAGTCCTTTATAAAGTTATAAGGGTTATTACATTATCAAGCAAAAATTAAAGTATTTAGGGTTTCGGATTTGCTCAGAAGACTAACAATGCTACATACATGTATGACGATCGTTCGCAACAGAGACAATCCGCTTCAATAGATATACAATGTAATTCTGTTTTCATAAATTGAAAGAGAAACGTAAAGAAGTCAACCTTTTAACTTCATTTAGCTTTCTCACCAATTGAACTTGATTTGATATGCATGATATCGCTGTGTACAGTGTGTTCTATTAATTCTATTAAATTATTTAATTGGCGTGCTTGTTTTTTACGCAGAATATTACAGGTAAGTATAAATTCATAATGTTTGTACATATGACATGTTCGTTGTTTTGTATTTTCATTTTTATAATATATTACGTGTCCATTATCTGATTCTGACCACGAAAATATGGCGACTGTTTAAATGCGGAGTATGTACTGGAAAACTAATGTCTGCTGCCAGTATAGACAAACTAATTTCTAGTCTATCCCCGCTTGAAATGGAAATAGAAAAAAAAAAACCGAAGTTCGACTTTCAGCACATTTCAACCGTTTTGTATAGTGCCTGATACATGTAATGGACATAATTCTATAGCGCATAAGCAATCACACAACTTTCGGGAATAAATGTATGTCTTAATGATTGTATCTCATGGAAGAAAACTCGTCTCCTTGCCTCAATTTTAGCTTCTTCCTTTTCAAGCTTGCGGGAAAGAAATAGTTGAACATCAATCGCAATCATAAAGAGAGGCACATCCTTAAAAATAAACACAGGAGTACTGAGACACACTACGAAATAGAAACGGGCCTATCATTATTGACAACGCATGACATTGAAATGCTTTTTTTTGGGGGGGGGGGTGTAATACAATTGATTGTTCTGAAGGTTCGTTAATTACACAATGAAATATGGTTCGCTATTAGCTTAGGTTCGTTAACAAGAAAATTAAATGCGGTTCCTTTTCCGGTGGTTCCTTTACCGGAAAGTAATCAAGCAATCATTTTTATTTTAGTAAGGTTTGTGAATACAAAACGAAATGAGGAAGGCCTAAGTATTAATTCCGAATATTTGTCAGTATAATTATCTATCTCAAATGCAGAAAGATTGTAACTGTAAATGTGATGTAAAAAACATTAAGCTTAAGCCACAAGTTAATGGTTCTTTATATGCTATGGTATTACAAAAGTGACCGAGAATAAGAAGTATATTTATGATACAATCATATTATAAACCCAACGTGAAGCTCTCACGCCTACATCAACCTTTGCTTCTGATACGTATAGTATGTGCAGCATTGGCAAGTGTGATAAGCGATAATTACTGTGGACGCAACGTCTACAAAGGAATGTGCCTAATATGGCGGGAATTCAGAATGTTATGACTGTATACAGCTGCAGCAGAACAGACGCGAAAGCAGTCTTTGATGCTCTGCAACATTACGACCATGTGCATAATATGAGGGTTTTTAGTACATGCAAAGAACACGATCTCAAAAGACGACTATCGTTAATTAACTTCATTGATTTGCTCTACCGATGCTGTCTTTTGAACTCCCGCCTACAATGGGTTCACAGGTTCTATTTAGCTATTGGTACTTGCTAAACGTTTCCATTGACAACAACATGGGAGGAGAATGGAAGCGATCAACGCCCTCACTAAAAGACGCTTCTCGTAATACGCATTGCGTGCCTTTTTTCTTTCTACTGTTTCCTATTGTTTGTGAGTTCAAAACTTGCGGCAAACTATATACACCGCAGCCGACACACAACGCGTACCGACTCATTCATGCAGCGGCAGCGGCACGGACACAAACGCACCGAAGTTTACACTCGAGCTTCCGTATTGGTCAGAATCGTTAATGATAGACCTGTCCTGCGATTGGTTAATTATCTTACACACCCAAGCTATCGCCTTATATGGTAGTCCGTGCGATGGAGCGTAAACGCCGTCGCTAAGCAGGACTGTTGTATTGTTTCGTCCCGTGAAAGAAACAGGTCGTGAGCTTGAACATAGCCTGAACTTTGAGAGCGATTTTCTCCGTTATTTAGAAAATGGACTGACATCATAAGCGTAGTTAATATTCGTTTTTATGATCTATAGGGATGTCGAAATGAGTTGTATTATATATCAGTGTAAAGCTTAGAGTCTGTAGAATTCATATACAGGCATAACTACGATTTCATTTTTTGCGACTTTTGACTCATTCCGACGGAGCGCATCACATATTTTGTTTTGGTTGAAAGCAGGAATCAATAGTACATTTATCAATGCTACAACTTGATTGTGACATTAGCTTTGGTCAATTGATATCCTATAAATCTGAAATCCATTCTGAAATTCCTGGTTACTGCCAGAATAGTATGCAATACAGCTATCTGCCACGCACTCTATGCAGCTACCATCACAAATGAGGAACAGAAAAAATTGAATTCAGATGGTGGGACTGAAGCACCCACAGCAATGTTTCATGCACTGTCATAAAAATGCTCATTGTGCTGAAAGAGGAATGTAATGAAGTATGAGAGAGGCAGGGATATACTGTATA
This sequence comes from Diadema setosum, assembly GCF_964275005.1. Taxonomy (NCBI): domain Eukaryota; kingdom Metazoa; phylum Echinodermata; class Echinoidea; order Diadematoida; family Diadematidae; genus Diadema; species Diadema setosum. The sequence goes on from NC_092685.1 coordinate 3,297,673, forward strand.
CCTGAGGATGAGATGGTACGATGGTACAGGAGCCATAGAGACTGAAGAACCCATCTCCAAGCTCTACCTTCCTTTCCCAGGATCTCAGCTCATGGCTGACCCCAGCCAGCTGCCAGCCAGTACTGGAGTCTATGGGTAGGAGCTGTCAGAGAGAGTGTTCAAGAGAGATAGGGGTGATGGTCTCAATCAGTTAAAGCAAGGAATAGAGAAATGTGTTGAAAATTTACCAACAAATAAAATCTTGTCTGGACTCTTGATAGAGGTTCTAGAGTTTGCACAATGTTGCTTGTTTCTATGGTGCTTGGTAGATGGAAGAGAGAGAAAAAAATCTTTAATGATCTTAGGTTCAATTCACAGTGTATGAAGTAACATTGTTTGAGGATTCATGTAAACATATAGAGTGAATAGAGTTGCATTGCAGAAAGCAAAATATTGGGGAAGATTGTACAAAATGAGTTGAAGAATGTAACAAGTGGCATAAATGTCAGTGAATCACATGATATAGTATAAAATGGACATCTCAAACTAGCCATCTTCACCATGTGATTTTGCAGAACTCTTCATTCTTCGGAACATATACAAACACAATTTCTAGACCATATGGCATACAAAAATATTTGCATGCTTTTATTATCACGCTAGTGGGTATGTAAAGAAATCATCACAGACATACAGGAATGCCGGTAAACAGGAAATCTTGCTCATGTTAAATTCTTTTCAATCAAAGGGTGCATTTATCTAACACTTTCTGAGGCAGAATCGCGATCCTAAACGCATTTGAGGTATTTACAGGTGATAGATAAACAGAGACTCCAACCCCAAGCAGCTTCTGATCTGGAGATTCTCCCGCTTGAAACCCCTAGCAAACGGGAGACTCCAACTTGATGTGCGCTAAGTTCCTTGCGGCCGGGGTCCAGGGCTCCTTTAAGGGCCCTGGAAGAGCGGGCCTTTGAAGCTCTAGGGTTCTAGATGCTCTCTTGTGCTATCTAAGGCTTATTTTTCAACATGCGATGGCACAAAGTAAGAAATCATTTCAAACGGGAGACACAGAGCCAGGGCGGGAGAAATTAAATCTCAAGCGGGAGAATGGGAAATTTTGCGAAAATGGGTTTTCGGCGGGAGATCTCCTGTCAAAAGCGGGAGAGTTGTAGTCTCTGTAAATGCAAGCCCTGTTTTTAAACATGTTTAGCAACACCAATTTGATATGCTATTCAAAAGGCAATGTGAAATGTGTTTGACACCACGACCGTCTTTCTGCGAGTAGATAACTGCAATGCCATTTTGAAACGTCTTTACATCTCCAAGTTGCCAAGGTCAACTTCCAGAACACTCAAATTATATGATGGTTTAGATAAACATGGCACAATGAGAATTGCATTTCAAACCATGATTGTAAATGCCATCAGAAACCGGTTTTAAAATGTGATTCTTTCTCATGTTAGATAAACACAGCCAAAGTTGATCGGGGGGGGGGGGGGGATTCCCTGAAAAATTGTCTGTGTTTGTAGAGTGTCATTGAGTTGTGAAACTCAAGAAGGCATTGCATAGTGAAAGTAATTACATCTAATTCATGGTCGCAAGTACATTTGTCGGATGATTAAAATGCTTGCTAGCATTATAAACAAACAAACAAACAAATTAATAAAAATAATGGACAGAATACTAAGGTAAAACTGATTCAAATGTCACGCTGTCATGCCATTTCAATCTAAAATTTGGCAGCCTTCAGATATGATGCCCAATGTTGTATTCACTTCAGGTGTCAGTATTCAATGAAAAATGAAAGAAAAAATATTGAAAGATAGGTATACTTTAGATGAAGAAGTTGTAAATAGTATGTGCTTTCAACACTACAATCTAATAATCTAATGCTGATCTAAAACCTCTCCGTTAAAGTATACACATACAGTCTGTATGCATACTGCACACTGTACCTGGCTACCATATTTGTTGCAAAATATGAACTTCTTGTCAGAGTGGGATAAAAGTGTACTAGTATCTGTTCCAGCTAGCCTGTCAACTTTGTTCTTAATGTCATCCTCAGCTTTGTTATTGAGCTTAACTTGTCTTATTTTGTGCTATAAACATTTGATACAGGAAGTAATATCCTTCTCTAACCAGCAGGATATGAAATGTGTAAAAAAAAAAACACATGTTAAACAGGCAATACAGCATCAACTACAACACATGAAAAGGAACCAATCAGAGAAAAACATTGACTATAAAAAAAAAAAAATCCTCATGTACCTTGATTTACATACCCTTTCCACACAATGGCTCTGACCTTGTTTGATGCACAGTGATTAGGCCAACATCCAACAGAACTTAAAATGCCCATGCTTTCCTTTACACTACTAATAAATGATCTGTTGAAGGCTGAACAATTCTCTAAAACGTTGACAAATGAGGCGTAACCAACTTCATTTAAGTAATTGCCTACTGTTCTCGACCATGAAAAAAAAAAAAAAAAAAAAATCTGCATTATCCGAGGGTGTAACAACCAGGATATCAATCTTTCGCTCTGATGATCAGCTTCATAGGTTCTTCAGTTCATAATTCATGATGTGAAGCAAAATTATATCTTTCGCCACAAAGAAGCAAAACACTTTTCAATATCAACTAGAACACAAAGTTTTTAAATTGCAAAGTGCAACTTTAACTGCATATATCAAACTAAAATCAAAACATCTTACTAATATCAATACCTTGAGTGTCATGAATTTGTGTTTGTCCTTTTATGGACATTCCACATAGCTTTGTTGCTCAGATTTAAGTAAAGCAAGTCAACAAACATTCTTTGCTTGTTTAGTCAACAATGTCATTGATTTAAAGACTTCTTATAAGAAATGTGATCCTAAGAGACTCAAAATATATATGAAAGGCCTATATGTAACTATATGCAGTGCCACGTCCTTTGTTATCAATACTGATGTAACAAACATAGCCATCTTATAAATGAAAAAGTAAAATATACTAATTGAATGATGTCACATTTATGCATAAAAAGGATTACCAATGTCATAGTTATGCGACCAAAATCTCATCTGTTGGGTAGCGCTTCTCACTCGTGACTGTTATTTCACTATAAAGCATGGACCTACTACACATATGGACTATGACCGGAGGTCTTTCCTTGATCCCATCATCACCACCGCCACCTGATTATGTGCATCTTAATGAGTACATTCAGGTGCTTGGATAATGGCGATTGTGCAATCGTGCATCGTCACTAACAAAAGAACCATATCCCTCATTGCGGTCTTGTTTCGCTGATGTGCCTTTTTCGGACGAAAATTGTCTTTGAATAAATACAGATGATGAGGAGCAGCAGAACCTGAGAACATGGCAAACTTTGTGTCAAAAGATGTATAATTGCTGATTTGCACACGCATTTAAAGACCTTTCCTTATGGCAGCCTGTTCTCTACCATTACTGGCCCTTTTTGCTCTGGAATAAGCTGGAGAAAAGTGAAATACTGAGATCACAAATGACAATCATTCTGCCAAAATGTTAGCTTCCTTTAAAAACTGCCTGCTTCTCCCAAGCAAAATTGTTTGAGGCATGATTTCCTAACATACACCACAACTGCACATTCACTTTACTTGATTTTTGTGAGTTATTTTCTTCTGCGCATATAGTTTTAGATTTCTTGAATCTCCGTTTTGTTCTTCTCCCGGCTTGCTGGCAGTGACGATCATAGCTGGGATCAAAGCAGTGAAGCATGTTTAAAATGTCTTTGTGGCGCTTTTGAGATGTATAGGTGCATGAATTAATTAACGATACGATGAATGTCCATGTGTAGTCGGTCCATGCTCTAAGTCACTATAACCAGTCTACCATTGAAGTTAAATTCTAAGCAATCTGCCTTGCAATTTGAAAACCTGCATTTTACAAATTTCAGCAACAGCTATATCATTCCTTTGAAAAAGAATTCACAATAATACATGTGTGTTTACACATTATTCATATAAGAGAGAGGAGTTGTTGAAGGAAATAATGTTCAACAATCTGTAAGACGTGGATGAAAAGAATACAGTGGAATAGGCAATTCTGAGATAATGTCAAACCTTTTGTGTGAAGAGTTGTTGGAAGACATTGAGTCCCTGAGGAGGCTGAGTAGACTCTGTGGATGGCATACCCTCATCCTCCTGGCCACAGCAAATAGGAATGAAAACAGAAAAGAAAACGAAAGTGAAATTTCCATACTCTGAAAGTGACATTATTTTGAGCATCCTTTGTAACCGCACATTGTGTTGATGTCATCATACTGTCATACCTTATCATTTCATAACACAGTGATTCCTACAATATGAGTCTCCATTATAGTAAATAAATATGTAATAATTCAACTCAAAAATTCTCCTCAATACTCATCTTCGTCTTCATGTGTCATTCTCTGAATTAATGATATGATAATGACCTCTATGTTATACTGAAACTTTCATAAATTGTTTGGGATAGTTTTCTTTCTGTTTTTGCATTTGCAAAAAATAAAAAATAAAATAAATAAATGAATAAATAAAAAATAAATAAATAAATAAATAAATAAAATAACAGGTAATCTCCCTGTTGCTGACAATGGTAAGAGGATTTGTAATGCACAAATTTGACTTCTGACAACAGTCATCAGTATACTGTTATGCAGCCAGAAATTATACTGATGGAACGAATTTCACACAGATGCTGCACTGCTTCAGATACAATGGTCTTCAGAGCAGGAAACTACATCAACTCATAAAAAAAGAGATCATCTTTTCTGATTCTAAAAAGCTTTGCAGCAAATACTAATTTTTACACACATCTTCTCAGCCACCCCCCCCCCCCCCAACACAGCATGATTGCAAGAAATATATGAATAAAGAGAACTCCATGATACCAGAAATTTTACAGTAAATTTGCCAGTCAGGGATATCTTCAAATTTTCATTCAGGATAGGCCAATCATTAGACAAAATAAATAACACTGAGCTGTTTTTTGCTGTTTTTATTATCACATCTTTTTTTTTTGAAGGATGAGTTAAAGGTATGGGCCACTACTGTATATTTCAAACAATATTTTGTAAACCCAGTACATACACATAATGCACACTGACAGTACCTGAAAATCCTGTTAACCATGCTAGGACTTTTACTATTACAAGCAAAAACCATCAGCTTCAAAATGAAGCAGGAATTAAAATAACTTGGCAGTTGTCAAGTGGTTTCCATGATCATATTTCTAGAAGTACATGTGCATGTACACATACATACACACACACACATACATAAAATACACAAACACACACACACACACACAAAGAAAATTTCAAAGACATTTTGGACTGTCATATTCACAACAGTACTGTACCATTTTCGTGAATTTCACATATTAATTTCGTGAATCAAAGTTGGATCGCGAATTTAACAACATGCGAAAATGTTGCCATGCCCTAGGTTAACAATGCATTTACAAAAGCTTTGTTGTCTATTCACGAAAACAACATCTTGCGAAAATGTCTGTGACCTACTAATTCGTAAAAATATCTGTATGCCAAAATAAGAGCTTTAATATACAGTAACCAATTAGCACTTTAACTGTTGGAAAATCTATTTTGTATTAACATTTGTGTGTGTTTTAAACCTATTCATTTGATGATGGCTTGAATACTTATTGGTCTATAAAAGAAGAAATATTAGTGATTGCAGGCAATGAGGAAGAACAGAAAGAGACAGAGTAATGGGTACATGCAATCTCACCAATGAAATAACCACAAGTTCCTTGAACTTGATGTGAATCCTAATGAAACAAAAGTTTGTTGATGTAGCAAGCCTGTCTTATCAACTTTGCACACCTGAATATAGTGAGAGGTAACATGACCACCAACGCTGTTCAAACATGTGACTGATAGCTGGGAAGCCAACTACATATTACTTCCTGGTGGAGATGGAAGAGATTGTTGTCTTTTCCTTTTACCCTTTTCCTTTCTTCATCATCAGACAGGGTTGGACAATGCCAGACAATCATAAACGAACGATAGGTGGAACACATACTGCACGTACAAAATTACCACACACACAAGTGTCAGCACACTAGACATCAATACAAACTTAATGTTCTACCACCCCCCCCCCCCCAACTAATTTCACCTCATGGCATGTACTCATTACAACACAGAACACAGGCCTTGTCAGGAAAATCGCTGTAGATCCCACTTCCCTTGAAACCCAAACTCCGAGACCAGAAAGTACCCAGGGGCCGATTTTCTCAAACCTGTCAATATCCTTCATATGAGAAACCTTGTGCTCCTCGACTTTTGCAAAAGGTGTTGGTATGTTCACCACAAAATGCCAGGGGTGTCAGTGCACTGGTAGGCTTGTGGCAACAATCCCGAACACTAGGTTACTCAATATACCGGATACATGTACATTGTAACATTGCATATGCTGTCTGTGATACCTTCCTTGTAATGCCTCACAAATATATTTCTACTTTGACAAATTTCAAATGCCCTCTCCAGGGTTCGAAATTGGCAATGGTCCGCTGGCCATTGGCCACCCAAAATCACATCGGACTAGCTAAAAATCATAAAATTCTGAAGTTACTAGTCCGTCTGGCTAGCCAAAATATTGCGTCAGTGTCAAAATTGATTCTAAGTAGTCCCCCTGGCTAGTTAAAAAAAAAAGTTAAGTGCGACCCCTGCTCTCTCATTATCAACTGATAAGATGTCAAGAGGCATTTCTTGTTGATAGGTTAGTTCAACAGTTAGCAAAAGCGGACAGAATACAATCAGACAGAATACAATAACTGCATACTGCATATCAACCAATGGCAATAAATTGTCCTGGTGTTAACAGGTAATGAGTCTGTATAATATCACAAAATCTTCAATTGCTTGATCAAATCAAATGAGTATCATACATTATAAATATTTTACTTTCTTTTCTGTAACCTGCTAGGCCCTTCCTATTTTGAAAAAAAAGGAAAAAAAAAGAGAAAGAGAGAGAGAGAGAGAGAGAGAGACAGACAGAACAGCAGTTCAGTAAATTATCTACTTTCTGATAGTGACATCCTGAAATGATTTATATCCCATAAACAGGCACACTTTTTCACAACAGGATATGACAGTTTGGGGATTTTTTTCCCCTGAAGAACACAACTCCATACCATTTTGATTCTTAGGAACAGTCATTGCACTGTCAGGAATGCTTGAGGTTGTTTAGGGAAAGAAAGGACTTGTATTTCATGGAAACATGTGATGCTTATGCGAGTACATCCACTGCAACTTATTAGGGGGAAGGTACATGGCAATGTGCATCGGTTCCATCACCTAGTTTATGATGTCACAAGTTTGAGAATGGGACTTTTTACGAAGCAAAAGAAAAGGGATATCAAAGCTTATCAGAGTACAACAAATGAAAAACAAACTTTTTTTTTTTGTTCTTTATGTAAAAAACATGCAAGGTAGATATAGCTTTGTACAAACTAACATATAGTACATCAACAGAAATAACATTGCATAGTAAGACCCTGAATGTATCTTTGAGAACAAAGAAAGAGTACAACATGATAGACTGCTGTGCTACAGACAATTTCCTCCTACATTCATCAGGTCTGCAGCTGACATATGTGCTACCGCAAGTTGTATCATGAATGACAGATACGTTGAGGTTGCCCTAGCCTCCAACAAATGCCCTGTCTCATCCTGCTGAATTATGGGATAGCAACCTGCTTAAAGGTATAGGTCCCCTACCAAGGCTCTTCCTTATTACCAAGTACATTGTAGCTCGCCCAAGGCATACCAACAACAATAACTAACTGCTCCTTCCATGCTAACAGGATTTCTAAAGTATTGGCATGGAGACAGTGAGTACAGGTGATTCAAATAGCTCTTTACTGATGTCTGATTCTCAGGAAGATAGCCACCAATTTGACTACTATATTGGGGGAGTGCAGCACTCTGTTTCAGAAGGCATGCCTTTGTAAGATCAAAGTATGTTTGAATCTGTTTTGAAATGTAGAAATTGGCCAAATTGCTACAAATTGCTACCTCACAAGATCTTGCAGTGAAGACACAAATAGTATGCCGGTACTACACATGATTGCACAAATTCCCACAAAATATTGGTCCACACTGGGTACTAGCTAGCTATTAGTGTTCTTCCTTTAATAATCAAAATATACATTTTCTTTCGCACCACGACCTACAATACATGCTCATGGGGATACCAAGTGGAACAATGTGCTTGGTTTTTGTTTTGCTTTGTTTTGTTTTTGTTTTTTCTTAATTATGCTGAGTTCATATGTGTCAACTTTTGGCTATTTCTCAAGCAGAATGGAGATTTGTGTATACAAATATGTGTTTAATTTTCCCTAAACACGAAGTAGCTAGCTAGCAAGCTTCGAAATTTAATGTCAAAGTCTTCTCTACTTGCATTTCATATTCTTCCCTAGCCAAAGTATGTATTGCTTAAACCCAATGCCACTGGAATGGGAAATGAAATAGTTCATGCTGCAATTCACTTGGTTTTATTCATACTGTCCCTCTTGGTGGGTGACGAGAAATAGAAATATTTCTTGAATGTCAAAAATGGTACTGATCATTCTTCTAATCAAAAACATTCAATTTCTCAGTGCACTTTTATGGTACTGATCATTCTTCTCAGTAAAAACATTCAATTTCTCAGTGCACTTTTATGGTACTGATCATTCTTCTCAGTAAAAACACTCAATTTCTCAGTGCACTTTTATGGTACTGATCATTCTTCTCAGTAAAAACATCTAATTTCTCAGTGCACTATTATGGTACTGATCATTCTTCTCAGTAAAAACATTCAATTTCTCAGTGCACTTTTATGGTACTGATCATTCTTCTCAGTAAAAACATCCAATTTCTCAGTGCACTTTTGCAACCCTGGATTGCAAGAGTGCTGTTTTTGAAATGTTAAATCACAATGCACAAGGTACAGTGTATTTGCCTTATTTTTTTTTTTTTTTTTTGATAGGATAAGATATCCTCTGGCTGCTTTCCCATAAATGATGGCTAATGCCATCATTAACTCTACAACCTTTAATTGGCCACTGGAGGACAATTATCTAAAGTTCATGTATACAACAACAATGAAATGAATTATCATAATCATTTTGTAATCAGAGGGCTGATTGGACGCAGACTTCAATCCATCATCAAAACCTGTATGTTTTGTTAATGGGGGATAATTTTGAGGGTGAACCAGAACTGTGCACTACTGTTTTCACATTAGGGCCCTGACATCACTCAGTTCTTCACCTGCCTCATGATGCATTTGCTCATGACAGGGGAAAAATCCAGGGATCAATTAAGTCACATCCTTCCACTCTGAATGTCTCTGATTCTCATATTTCCCTGCACAACCTCATGGCTTCTTGCCGTTACACTACATCTAACATATTAATTTCCATGCTGGTGCAGGCTCCCATATCATTTCATCGTTGAAATATACGACATACATTGAAGATTCAGTAAGGGGTGATTGTAAGTAGATTGTTAAGCTCCAAAACATTTTAGAAACCATCACATAAATCATCATGAATTCCAATGTGTTTTTCTTCGTGGGTGTTGGTAGACAGTTTAGTCAAGACATGCCCATGAATTCATTTGCAAACACCTGTTACCAGTTCTCAAGATCTCAGTATCATTCACAGCATGTTTCGCTTTCTTATATCTGTACTTTCTCTTCGGAATTATGTGTCAAACTACATGTACGGTGACACTCTGCCCCAACCCACAGGCAGAATTTCAAAGGATGAAAGATAAAACCTGCAAAAATCAGCAGAATATACTACCAGTTCACCTATTGGAAGACAAGAAAGCAAAAAGTATTATTCTTTGAGAATGTTTTCCAATGTTTCATAATGTCTACTTGACATGTTGCTAAATGAAGTGACACTTGGTATGTTTATCAACTCACTTCTGGTGCAGAATTAAGGTTTCCAAACAACTTTCAGGGAGTTTTTGGGAAGTTGACAAACACAAAGCTGTTTTGATTATGGGGTTAGAAATGCAATTTTGAAACACCAAAAAAGTGTTTTTTTGGCTCAAATGCATTTGAGCCAGAACAGAAACCCATTTCTTTAGAGTTGATGAATGCAAAATCATTTTGAAGCGCATTTATAGCTCGGACCTGCCCACGCCAACCACTGCAACTACACACCTCTGCTCTGCTGGTCAAATTTTGCAATGGAGCTGTGCAGTGACAAGGCCTCCCAATTGACTCACAACAGAGTAGATAAATGCAACAACTTCAAAGAAATAAGATCAGAAAGGCGTTTGCAAACACATTATGATATTGGGTACTGAAAAACATTTCAAAGATGGGAAAGTTGATGAACGCAGCTACTGTTTACATCGCGATGGAAGCAGGCATGTCAAATATTTTCTAAACTTACCAGCTATATATCATAATATCTCTTTATACTTATTCTTTGTCTAGTTGACAACTGTGTATATATGTGAACATTGAAATAATCCTTGCATTTAATGAGCTTGCAGCAGAAAAAAAAAGAAGATATCTCAATGACAATGAGAAGTTACTGGCTGCAAATAGGATCTGCCTTATTATAGGCAGCTGACCTTTTTTTGGTCTCAAAACCAGATTTTCTTCTCTCCCTCATTGTGACACCAGGGAATCCCAGTGTGCAACATCCTGACCTATTGCTGCTCCCCTGGCATTTACACTAAGAAACAAAAACTCGACTTCAATCAACTGCATCACTCCTGATGTGTCACCTCTAATGAAAAAAAAAATGACAATATACATTTACTGTAATTTTATTTTCAAAAGAGAACAGTATTAGCTTCAAAGAACATTACATGACGACACCTGTTCTCTTTGCTGGAAAAACTGAAGAAATTATTGCTCATCCTCCCCCCCCCCCCATTTCTGTGTGATTCATAGTTCTAATAAAATAAAATTAAAATACTTACAAATAATCAAGTTCAATCAAACTCACTTCTTTTCCTTGTAACCTTGGAAGAAAGTGTACAATCTAATCACTGCTCAGTCAAGAAAATCATTGTAATGTCTTCATGCTTAATCATGGTGAAATACAAGTTGGACAATTGTTTCTTTGAATTTATGAGACTGTCATGTCCACATTGAGGCACTCACAATTGATATCTAAAATGATACTTTAAGCCACAATTTGTCTACTGTATGTTTTGAATGAGTTTGCAAACAAGAGAGTATATCAGAAGAGTACTTTGTGGCAGTGACTACATTTACTCCGGACATAATTTTTATGTTCAAAGATGTTCATTCTAACCAGCTGCAGAGGGTCTAACAAACTACATATTGTACCTAGCTGGTTACTGGAATCTGACTTCAGCAAGCCATGTGCCCAGAAAAAGAATAACTGCCCTCCTACACCACAAGAAAGTAATCGCTTTTAAAAGTTTTGTCAAGTACTATAAAGATAGTTCCAAACAAAACACAGATGGAAGTAATAAAACAGAAGTAACTAGATAATTTTTATTGTGTCATGTGAAATAATGATTTATAGTTATGGTAACTTTTATGGCTTATCAAACATAAAATTTATTGCTAAAGGGTCTTACATCTGTGACCAATTCATGACTCTCTTGTCTACAGGACACAAAAGAAATTTGTTGTTGGTATTGAGCCCTGAAGGTACCCAGGTACGTAATCCATGCCTGATAACGTCACTTTATCACACCATGGCTTGAAACTCACAGTATAACATCTGCTTTCTCTTTCATGAACATGACTGCTATATTAAGACAAGAGACCCGCGGGTCTAGCGCTCACCTGAGTATCGCAAGTTCACCTTTCACGCAGTCACTAATCTAAATTATTCACAGCTCTACTAAAATTTGACCAGGCTTCTCAAGTAGAAGATGAAAATGTACAATAAGGGCCGAAATTTTTAAAGATTCCTTCATTTGGGGGGATTGGGGGCCCCCTGGGGCCCTCTGGGTGGGGCATGGTGCCCATTTTGATAAATTGAGATCCTGACCCCCTAGGGATGCTACCTGCCAAGTTTGACGAAAATCCATCATGAGGTTTTCAGGAAGAAGATGAAAATGTACAATTCAGGCCCCCATTTGGACCTTCCCAACCCCCCCCCCCCCCCTGCCCCCAAGAGGGGCACCCCTGGATTTGCTATGAACAAACTTGAAACTACAGTCATTAATGTACTCACTCATAGTATTATCTTAGCTCTATAACTTCTGATTCTAGAGAAGATTTTTAAAGATTCCTTCATTTTGGGGGGTTTGGCCCCGCTGGGGCCCCTGGGTGGGGCATGGTGCCCATTTTAACAAATTGAGATCCTAACCCCCTAGGGATACTACCTGCCAAGTTTGGTGAAAATTGGTCACGGGGTTCTCAAGAAGAAGATGAAAATGTATAATTTAGGCCCCATTAGGACCCCTCCCCACCCCCCTCCCCTGGGTCCCAAGGGGGGCACCCCTGATTCTGCCATGAACAAACTTGAAACTACAGTCATCAATGTACTAACTCATAGTATTAACTTAGCTCTATCACTTCTGGTTCTAGAGAAGAAGATTTTTACAGATTCCTTAATTTTGGGGGGTTTGGGCCCCCCTGGGGGCCCCCTGGGTGGGGCATGGTGCCCATTTTAACAAATTGAGTTCCTAACCCCCTAGGGATGCTACCTGCCAAGTTTGATGAAAATCGGTCTTGGGGTTTTCAAGAAGAAGATAAAAATGTAAAAGTTTACGCACGACGGACGACGCACGACGGACGACGCACGACGGACGACGCACGACGCACGACGCACGACGCACGACGGACGCCGGACGAAGGGCGATCGCAATAGCTCACTTGAGCCTTTGGCTCAGGTGAGCTAAAAATCATAATTTGTTAAAATCCCCACTTAATTCAACTGCCCTCAGAGAGGTAGTATAACAAAATTTCTCGTAAATGTTAAAACTTCTAGACTTAAAGAATGGAACTTCCGTTTTACATTCACCTTGTCATACGATGAATACATGCAGCTATACAAACACCAACCATTATTATTAGCCACCCAATACCAGGTACTGTAAATGGCTATTATAGTGGCGTGCTATGTCTTGCACGGAGGGTGTTTTCAGGAGGGGGTAATGGTAGTATGTACAGTGAAGTAGGGTTTTGCATGCTGGGGAGAGGATTTGGTCAGATGTTACTTATGGAGCATTCCTACCATTGGTAGCTTTGAGCGATTAAAGAGAACGACGTCTAGAGCCATTGCATAGAAGAAATCCTGCGGAGGGTAAGAAGTACACAAATAACAAAATATACATCAACATGCTACATATTGCAATTAAAGCAGGCAAGTATATAAAAATGCTCTCTAATCTATTAACAACAAAGTTAGTCATACGAAAGTTAAGTATCTGAAAATTAACTACTGCAACATTTTGCTATCCAACTTCAAGAAACTGGAATGCAAAATGTTTGCATCTAAAAGTTCACACCTAGCATGCATGTCAAAATATTGGTCAAAATTTTGGTTCACCATGACATTTGTTTTCACATACTTGCTAGAGCTAGAAACAGCAAGCCATGTTATCATTGCAGTCAAATCCTGCACAAATATTTGTAAGTATCCAATGCCTATAGATTTAAGTTGTACATCTCTCAATATTTAACACTGCAAACTGAAACTTCTGAAGAAATGTACTCAACTACAGGCACAATTTATATGCCATGATCCCTGAGACATAAATCATATCTATGAATAGTTGAGCAAACCATGGCAAATGCTGTAAAAATGAAAAAAAAAAAAATTATGACAAGTCAACTTTTGATATTTATCAACATGACAGTTAATGGGTACTGCCATTAGTGCCAAAGGGCAGTACCAGTCACATTCCTACCACATCACAAGAACAATATTTTTCATTGAAAAAATGACTAGTTATTCTGATTTTTAAAAAAAAAAGTTAAATCTTACACACGCAATGGTAAAAAGTTGTCTGAAATCGGATGAGAAATAAGGAAGTTATGAAATTTTGAAGTTTTGCTAATTTCTGCAAAACAGTTCTTGTACAGTGGATATGAATTTAATGCAAATGAGTGTGCTCTCCATGTCATAACCTCACAACATTCCATTGATCGTGTACAAAAAAATGACCAAAAAAAAAATCAATGTTTCTGTCATTGAAGTTTAAAACATGATGTTCTTCCTGGTTGAATAACTTTGGAATAGTGATCAGTCAGACATACCAGCTAGATTTGAGCCTCGGGCATAATTGTGTTTGAATGAAAATCTGGAAATTTCAACATTTTATGTACAAACTATATGGAAAGTTGTGAGGGGATGACATGCTCACTTTGCCACAATAATTTGCATATTCATATTGAACATTCAAGAACTGTTTCCTGAAAAATTAGCAAGACTTCAAAATGTCATAACTTACTTATTTTTCACCCAATTTCGATCAAAATTTTACTGTTGAACTCATAATATCTTACTTTTTCTTATCACACTAACTTATGTTTTGACTGGATTTCCCCTTTAAAGGGTGTGTACAGTTCTGGTCGAGGTGAGGATTTAGCTTCTAACGTTTTGCGAGATATTCAGAAACCACTCTATGAGATGTCAAAGAGCATGCAGTTTTAAGGGGTATCAGAAGTTTATTCGATGAAAATCGGTTTTGAAATGGCTGAGATATCAAAAACAAGGTGAAACAAAGAGATCCTAATAAAGTTGTGGCATGTCGCCTTTTATTATTAGCTCTTTTTTGGATATCTCAGCCATTTGAAAACCAATTTTCATCAAATAAACGTTGAATCCTTCTTAGAATTACATGCTCTTTCATATTCCATAAGAGGCTTTTCACTATCTCACTTAGGAATGTTCAAAACATGAATCCCCACCTCAACCAGTACTGTACAGTCCCTTTAAGGCTAACACTTAGCAGGACAGAAGGGGTTAGTATGAGGCCAGAAAAGGTAGGAGAGTTTATACAAGACTAGAGGTATTTTTTTCTTCTTCATCTTCTTCTCGCCAAACAACCATGCTCTGACTCACATAGCCTATAACATCACCTGGTTGACCGACTCATATTTTTTAGAACAAGCAATATGATTCACCCACAAATATTGACAAGACGCAACAAATGTATGGTATACACACACCTGGCCAGATACACCTTGTGGTCAGCAAGTTGTGAGGTAACTTCCATTTGCCATTTCATTTTTTTTTTTTCTTTTTTATTGGGGATGGGGGTAGGGGTAGTGGAGCTCAGCCATTAAAAATTTTTGTTGGCACACTTGTATCAAAACATAAAGCAAACACAATAGTAGAAAATCGCCTTACATACCTAGGATGAAGTGCAGTCCCTCTCATTCCATCTTTCCTGAGTTTGCAATCATGATATTTATATATATATATATATATATATATATATATATATATATATATATATATATATATATTTTTTTTTTTTTGTGAAATAGGATCTTCTTTCTCTATCTTAAACCCAAATCAGGAAAACAAAATCAAAATCTGAGCTTGATCCTGAAGAACAAAAATTACGGATAATCTGAAAAACAGTTAGTTTGAATGATGGCAGTAACATGACAACAATAGATGCTAGAAACTTGAGGTTTCGATCAAAGATTGATAAAATTTGTATCCACTTGTCAGCTATCATTCATCATGGTATCTTGTCAGGTATTCAACTATTCTTATTTGATGAATGACGAAACACCTCTAATGCATTCACTTTTCATGTGCTTCACAAATGGAAAAATAATATAAATGAGCATGAATGTGAGACTTAATGTACTATAAAGCAAGAAATATATTTGCGGTATGAAATTTTGGCAAATTGGACCTGACAGCCTTTTTCTTCTTTTTTTTTTCTTTTTTTTTTGCAGCATGAATTTTTTGCAAACTGTCACTTGCATCCAATGCATTAGTGTAGACAAGACCTTTCGTGTGCATTTCAATTTTGCGAATCTTAGCTCTCGCAAAATTTGCAAAATTAAAATGCCCACAAAAATGTTTGGTTTTACAGTATTCAAACTGACTTCCCCAGTCCTAAAGAATATGTAATTATTTCTAAAATGTAGATCACATGGTGTCATGATTTTTTTTTTTTCCAGGGTAAAGAGAATCAAAGAAATTTCATATAAGTGAGGTAGAAGTGCTTAAGCAGGAAAAAGCTACATGCCATGACTCCATGAATATGGTTATCAAATCCCCTTCATGATATAGAGTCCTATTAAGTGAACTAATGAACATACACAGCACTACATCAAGTTTATGCAGACATGTCTGCTATTTGGCACGAAAGTTTTGCCCTGCTGGGAGACATCAAACATCTGGCCTATTTTAAAGTAGCAATCTGCGTTTAATGTCACTTAAAAAAAACCACACACACACACACACAGGGATCTTTTGATTCTATAAAAGTTGAGAAAACACATCACAATTCTGAGCTTCATGTTTTCCACAAACTTTTAACACACCAAGGCCATATTTGCTCAAGATATATTGATATTCATTAGATGTCATCACACATAGGGATCATAAAGATCCTTTGCTTTTGGCGTGGTTGTTTTGTGGGCAGTGTTGCATGTATACTGCACTTGCTAAACACAAACACTGAGTATTTGTTGGGCACATGGTTTGTTCACATGGCAGTTTCATGCCAAATTGATTATATTGGTTGTTCTTGCATTCAGCCAAACTAACCTTTTTGTTACAGGAGAGGGGAATTTGCACCAAGAAGAAATCAATAAAAAGTG
This sequence comes from Diadema setosum, assembly GCF_964275005.1. Lineage (NCBI taxonomy): Eukaryota > Metazoa > Echinodermata > Echinoidea > Diadematoida > Diadematidae > Diadema > Diadema setosum. The sequence goes on from NC_092685.1 coordinate 3,314,412, forward strand.
AACTCAATGCCAACGTTCTGAGGATTAGTGAAAAGCTAGTTGTACTCTTGACTGTGGGTGGGACCTTCAATACTGAAACTGTAGTGTTGCGAATGAGAAGTTGATACTCTTCAATTCCATTCTGTTCTACAAACTATAATCTTCTACACCTCTCTCTCCCAAACCCAACCCCTTTCACAAAATCAAATACTACAGAGGGTTGGCAACAATTCACATGATATTGCACTTTCAGAAACTTTTACGTTTGCAGTTTTCAGGAAGGAAAACAAAATACACCCAGCAGGTACACCCATATAATCTGATTACCTTGTAAAATCAGAAGGGACTAGGGAGCGGGAATGGAGAGGGAGAGAGAGAGGGAGAGAGGTGGAAAGAGTAACTTGGGCAAAACAAGTGGGTCAACAAACTTTCCTGGCTTCCATTCAACAGCATTGGGAAGTGGGTTCATCAAACTTTTCTGTGACCCAACTCCCGCAGCCCATATGCATTGTACCTGAACCACAGATACAGTCCAATGCCATTGCTGCTTGTATAGTATTACAGTAGTATCTACAGTGTATGCCTTGGTGGTTCAACGGTGGCTACAGACATCAGTACGCGAGACAGTCGATATGAGAAAATAGGAAATAACATGAGGATGCCATATTATACTACATATGATGTATTTCTTGATACCTGTATGTTAGATATTGTATTGTAAAATGTAAACATTCTCCATGATGAAAAAAGGTGTGTATTTTACTATCATACATATTGCTTGGCTAATAAACACGTAACCTGTCACTTTACATTATGAATATCTGTATGCCTAACATGTAATTGTAAAGTAGTCTACCATGGAGCATGCATCAAATAACCAATGTTTGTAGGACTAGCATTTGTGAACATGTGGTGTTGTGCATGGATGCCTTGTCAGAAACAAACATGACCACATACAAAATGTACCACACAGGTGTCATAAAAGGGGTGTTTGTACATGTCATTGACAGCAATATTTTGATTGTGGTTATAGAAACAAGAAGGCAACCTTCATATCATTTCCCTTTAGAACCAAATCATTTGGCAATAATTTATTCATTTTTTATTTTTTTTTTTAATGTAAACATATCACAGCTGTACTACTGTACCACCACATTACAGCACTGTGCCAGCATTTGTTTGGGTTCTTTGTTTACTCTGCAGTCTATGAGTGAAAGAATTTGGCAACCTAACTGGGGCCCCCACTGAATCATACAGATCTCAGTCAGGGTCAACAAACTTTCCAGACACGATCTTTACTAGTACAGCTGTATCTGCCTCAACAGTCTACTCATCTTGTAGTAAAACAATTTCAAGCCACTGTTCACCTTTGACAGCAGTGATTAAAAAAATGTTTGAGTTATCACATTTGATGCTTAAATATAGTTTAGTTGTATCACAAAACATCCTACTATGTAAAAGTTTTGCAATAGAGCCACAAATACAAGGAGATATCACTAATTTTCTCAATAAACCATAACTGTAGATGGTTTTCTCTAGAAGCAATTTTAATACAATTACTGTTCACATTTCATTTATTGAACAATACTCAACATTGATTATACTTATAAACATTTTAACATAAGTTATTCCATTGCTAACTCACATTTCAGAACTATTTCGAAGCACCAAAGCTTCTTTTTTTTTTTTTTTTTTTTTTTTTTGGTCTTCTTCTTCTTCTGCAAATGGAAAATAGTAGCTTTAAGAAGCAAAAGCAAGAGCAAAATGTGATACATCACATCATGGTACAAAACATGTAAATGTTCACACTAGCCAACTGGAGATATATACTGGTAGTTCATGTTCATAATATCAGGGCCATTTTGCAATCTTTTCCAGTGGCAAAAGACAGCAAAACAATCTAGGCCTACTCATGAATCCACTTGGCACACCAGTTGATTGAGGACAGTCACCAATATTGCATGACCAATTCAGAAAAGTGGCCTGTAAGCTACTACTACATACATTCAATTATTATGATTATAATATTTATTATGTATGGAGATATTTATAAGATCATACCAATCATAAGTCACTGATTGACCCAGTAACCACAGGATCCAATTACAACATTGCAACACAAAGGACTCTGATACTGCTCAGCTTCCTTAAACAGCATTAAATCTAATGACTAGCACTCTACATCTATTTTCTTCTCATTATTTCCAAAGGGAAAAGGTAGACATTGGCAAATTTGTTCATTAAGCTAAATTCAACAAGTTCTGTGTATATGCGATCTCTTGCCGGTTTTAATGAGTGTCCTTCTGCATACAATTTCTGTTTTGCATAACAAATGCCCATCCCCTACTGACTTGATACTAAATGCATTTAACTCTTAACCAGGGAGGTCCCACCTCCCTGATTTAACTCTTAACAGGCTGATTAAATTCAGGAAGACCAACTCTCTGCAGATATTAAGAACAATGTCCATCATGAAGCTCCTTTCAGTGGCCATCACCCATTTTTTCAAAAGAACTAACACTTGGAAATATAGACTTACAAGCTCAGTATCCCTGGCTGAATTCTACAAATGATGACGATTATTTTGACCAAAGCTCCCCAAATCTTCAAATCCAACTAAAAATTTCACCTACTTTCACTTTTGCTTCTGTGGACTGGCAAATCCTGGTTCAATACAAAATCACTACAACTTTGTAAAGAACAAGAAAATTACCAAAGCTAGTAATACTGGACCTCTTTTATTCTTACCAATCAACAAGATAAAACAGGAACAAATAATTCCAATTTCCTTCCAAGAGTAATGTTAATGTCTCAATCTTTCTTTGCAGCATCTTAAAAAATTCAAAATAACTGGAAAATAGAGAATAGAGTGTCTTTCGCTCACATCACTATAATTTGACTGCAGTTATAATGAAACATTTCTGAATCAATAGAGACTTTAAAACCTTAAGGGTATATGGGAGTACAAGTGTGTAGATAACAAATGAAGAAAAGCACCAAGAATATGATACTCCTTCCGGATGTATAAAAATTTTTTGCATCACAACCCCCCCCCCCCCAAAAAAAAAACAACAACAATATATACATATATATATATATATATATATATATATATATATATATGTATATATATATATATATATATATATATATATACATATATATTAGTACAAATGGATCTACCATGACATTCCCATCACTTAAGACTAATGAAATATTTCTCACTTCAGTGTGAAGGTTCTCATGAGACTGACTCTTTCTTGTAATTGCATTGCCTTTTTCATATAAAGTACTACTGTCAGTTTTCTGATGACATTTACTTGCAAACAAGACTAATGGACCATGCATGCCATGCCTCTGAGAAGACTGACCTTGGCAAGCACTGGAGGGAAATGAAATGCCTTCAACATCACATGCATGAGGAGAATTGCTTCTGGTTTGCACAAGGAACCTAGTGACAAAATTAGCTTTTGGATTTAGACTAATATACTGTGCACATCCTACATGTATTTTAAGGGGAAAATTAATCCTCATCTGGCTTATTTTCTCTCATTGGATAAGGAGTTCTAACCTATTTCACAAGTAAACAGTAAAATAATACAGAGAACAAACAACAAAAGCCTAGAAATCTTCCACATCTATGTTTAAAAGTGTGTCAAATTTCATTATTCCAAAATCTCAGTATGGACCAAGAGAAAAACTTTGTGCACTGTGTTGATGACAATCATGACAGGTTTTGAGCACATGCCACCTTCTCTCACTGCATACTGATTATAAACCTTGTAGTTTTCTGTGACAAATTCTTATGAACACATTCAGACAATGGTCATAACAATGATGTCACTCGTACAAAAACAATGCCCAAACCATCATTTTCAAGGTGATTTCAAGGTGATGTATAGTGCATACTACATTTTGAGATGCAAGTGTCTTTCCATTCAATCACAAAATAAAAGACAAATGAGATGAACAAAGTCCCAAAGCAACTACATCTGCAGCTGGTTAATGGGTAAGTTTTTATCCAAAAGATAATTATAAATTGGCATCTCTGTGCAATAAATATCACCAGGAAATTATGTCGATATCACTAATTGACAAAGCTTTGATTTTGAAATCAGATAACGCTTACAAAATTGTAAAATGCTCCTCATAATTGAGTCACCTGAATGACCTTTAATGGTATAATGAATAATGACAAGCATCCTCTACTCTTTTACTTGACTCAATTTTTTTAAAGGTTGAATCCATGCTTGAAATGTTTTGACTAACAGCAGGGTCATGAAATCCAAGCACATTGGGGTGTTTTTATGCTCAATTTGTGTGTGATGGCAGACCCAGCATTTGAAGCGCTGTTCCAAGGTGCTGATCTACATTGTAAAACGCCATTCACATTGGTGCTATTTATGCTCAAAATTTTTTGAGCTCTAGAAAAAGGATGATTTCATGAACATGCACTGCCCACTGTGGAAAAACTAGAAACCCCCATGGTAGAGACCTGTTCAGTATATGTGGTACTGGCATTTATGCTTTAAAAGAGAGAGAGAGAGAGAATCCATCAATCATAAATGATCCTATTGTGTTTATCTCAAAATGAGTATGGACACAACTATGTGTTGAATATTTCATCTAACTTACAGGCCACTTGTGAATTCAGTAATGTATGACTGGAAATTTTCATGGCGCGGAAATCATTTTGCTCAACATGAAACTAACTAGTATGAAAATCAGAGCAGGCAAATTTGTTGCTGATGTAATACTATTTCATATTTTGATTCTGCGGAATTAAAAACACACAAAATTTCATCTTACCAGGTTGAGCTTGAAAAATTACTCACAAGAAAATGTCCATTTTTACAGTAGTCTCTGTCACGTCACAGTGAAAATTCACAAGGAGTTCTCACACAATGTGATATGTGACATGAATACAGGGAAATTTGCATAGTTGGATGGACTTTCTCTATCAAGCAGAAAATACTTTAAAAGCATTTTGAACTACCAGGTAGATATTTGTAGCTTTATAGTCATACATTGTAGAAAGAACATTTCTTGTGACAAGAGTAATGGCAACTAGTAGTAATGAATTAGTCTAGAGTGTAGAACGTTGTACTGAACAATATGGTGTATACAGTCAGTGAATATTAGAGAAAAAGTATTCAGATTACAGCATAAGCTAGTATGAAAATCACTTGTCCAGTCACAGACACAAACCCCTGTTGGTATCATAATCAATACTCTTTCTCTCATAATATGAAACATGCAACACAATATCCAATGTACAAAACACAAGAGCATTCAAGTAAAGCTTTAAACTCATATGATGTGATAGTATATCAGACATTGTTATACAGTCCTTGAAACTGCACAGCATGAAAGCCATCTGAAATGGTAACAAAATGATTTTGCAAACATACAGTGATTCCTTTTTGATATTAGATAGCACAGTACATCCGTATTAAGCCTACTTACCACAAGCAATGCGGCCCCTTCGCACTCTAGCTGCAGCACATACAATTTTGTACCACAAGATATGCCAAAATATTATACAATATGGTGTCATGAAAGAACAATAGAAGAGTAATTGGCATGTACAATAACATGTGACTTCCAGGCAAGCAAAGATACTTCAGAGTTGCTGGTATAGGACTTAAAGGGAAATCCTACTCCATCTTGTAGGTGTGCCTCAGGTAAAAGAGTCAAGTTGACCTCAGGTATCAGAGTCAAGCCGAATTAACAGCATGACACTTTCATTTAAGGTACAGTTAACCATTGGGAGCAGTAATTTCAAACATCTTTGAGTTATCATATTTGATGAATATGTGTAGGTCAGTTGTATTACAAAACATCCTACCATATAAAAATTTTGCAATAAAACCTAAATAATATAAGGAGATATCAGTATTTTTTCTCATTAAACCATAACTGTATGTTAGTCTGGAAACATTTTTTTATAACTATTGTTCACATATTGTGTATTCAACAATACTTAAGATCGATTATATGAATTCAACTTTTTACAGTGGTTGTTTCTATCTCTAACTCACATTTTAGAACTATTTTAAAGCACTAATACTGGCTTTGTATTATATCTGCAAATGGTAAATTATGCCTTTAACAGACAAATCTTAGAATATACAGTAACGACATCTACATATTTTACATGCTTTGATGAAAAAGTGATGTAAAATTCAAACCAGTATTACAGGAGGTGATTACATCCGTCATCTCACAGCTCTTGCAATAGCGGGGCAATAAACAGAACCATAACAATCAAGCCAAGGATCAAAAATCTTATCTTGCTCAATCATGACATACTGTGCTAGAAAGTATGCTATATCTTATTTATGAAATTTTACGAAGACTCAAAATATCCAACAGAGAAAATTTACTGAAGATGTGACTGCAAGCAAATGAGACACTACTAAAAAGGAGAGTGAAACCTCGTCAAATTGAGGGAAAGCAGCAATAGCAGAATACATCAGCAAAGTTTGAGGACTAGTAAGTTCTCATATTGAACCATTTCAACCAGTTGAAGTTGTAAGAAAATCAAAGTTTTACATGTAAATTCATGGTCAACTACTCAGTATAACTTGTATCTCCATTATAAGCACTTCAAAAGAGAAATTTCTAATGTATTGAACAGCAACATTTTTCTTTTTTTTGTCACAAATTCACAGCAAATGAAGTGCAAGAAGAGAGTTGTATGTAAGCTAGGATGTCTGGTTGACTGCATATCAATATGATTATCAACGTGAGGGAAAAAGACGTCGTTCAGAGCACTCCAAGTGTATCATCCTTTCTCTCTAGAAACACAATTTGTATCTTGTGAACACTGTAGGAATGTGTCATTTACATTCATGCAATCCAACATGAAGGGAGCCTAAAGCCCCATTTTAACACAGCCTTTCAAACCAGAGTTACCGTGACAACATCAGGGAGATCTTTATTATCACACAAAACAATGTTGTTAATGTAATTTTTGCCAGATTCTATCCTAGCCAGATAAGGTAATTACCTCGACATTATTCCGACATTACCCTAACATTATCATGACAACATTCCGATGACAGCTGTAAAATTCTATTGAAAATTGTGTTTTATACCATTTCTAGACTTAGTGGTGAACGCGCGTTACATGGACAGACCAAAATGCGACAAGACCGTCTGTCCATGTGACATGCGTTCACCACTAAGTCTAAAAATAGTATAAAACACAATTTTTAATAGACTTTTACAGCTGTAATTATCTTCTCTCATCAAAATTAAGCCATTAAATTGAAAAACAGCAAAGTTTCAATGAGCATTCATAATTTGACCTTCATATGTTAGTACATAGATATCTGTCCTGCGTTGCACGTGTTCACCCAGAATTTTTCATTTTGGCATAAATTTTAATAGATTGCTTGTTTGAAGCAATTTTGGGACAAAGTTATCTCCCACTGAAATGTTCTTGAAGATCAGATTGTATTTGGGGGAAACAGAGAATAAAGAGACATCCCTGAAAAGTACCCATTTACTGTGGAAATGCCCATATATCATCTAGATCTCAGGTCACAACACATTCTTCCTGCTTTATTTCCCTGTAAATCTGTTTCAACTTCAATAGCACTTGCCACTGGATAAATGAGATGCAAGAATCACATTTAACAGTGTCTAACTTTTTTACAGATTTATTTTTTCTTTTTTCTAGGCAAAATAGTCATAATTGCTGAAATTTTAGAATTGCACTGATATAGTGGGTTTGACCCATATGGGCTATAATTTTCTTGTTTCTTGAGTAATAGACTTCTTGTTTTCATGTAGGAGAGAAATGAACAACAAAATCAGCCATGTGGGTAACATGATCACCATCAATACTGCTTGTTCTAGTGCCAAGGCAACCAGCCAACCACTCTCATGGTCAAATGCTTCAAATATTGTTGGGCAAAGCAGCGTGTCAATATAACTCAACTGCAACCTAAACACATGAACACTTTGTTGTGAACGCAAGCATGTTCTCACATCATTTCACAATCTCAATAGACGAATTGGAGATATTGTATCCTCTATGATCCTGGAGGAATGGATCAAACAAAACACCAATGAGTATTTACAGTATCAGTTGCAAGCTTTCCATTTTTTTTTTTTTCTAAATACAAATGATGCATAGGTGAGAGTGCATTTGTGGAGATGCAGCACACATATTCATAATGGTGCTGCATCCCCACTAATGTCACACACTTAAACCTGTGCATTATTTGGTTTATAAAATGGGTCTATGTATGATATCAGCTGACAAAACTTCGTATTTTGATACAACTGGGCCACCCTTCAATCAGTCATAGAGATGACTGCATAAATTGTTTGGATTCATGCTATGCGCATGTCCCATGCAAACAGGTAGGCCATGCTCCTGCTCCTCGACCCCTCGAATGCACACATAATGCTAAGCTACACACAGATGGCCAACACTGCTAGTGTGTATAGCGGCTATACCAAGCAATCGATAATGAATGTGCCACAAGATAAATGCTGTATTGTCATGCTTTCTTGTTGTACACTTTTTGCATGCCTGTGCCTGTCAGTAAAAAATTAAAGAGCGCACACATGGCTCATTTCAGCGCTTCTGATTGGTTACATTCTTGAACCAATTTCATAACAGGCCATACTGTATGCATAAAAAGCTTTTGCTAGCAAGCACAAACAGTTGCTTCTTGCCTGGAAGTAATTGCTTAGAGACTACGCATTTGCTTAAAACCATTCACAATGGACCTTTTGCTTGGTCTTGCTAGCAATTACTTGCGTTTTTCCAAACCCTGTAAAACAAGCTTGAGCCTTTGTTAACTAGGAAGTTAGGATGTTTCCTTTTAAGCAACATTTCCATATTTGTAACAGAAAGGCCAAAGTTGTGCAGGAATGGTACAAATCAGCAATAAATTTTTCCTAAAATGTATCAAAACTTTTTCGTTTCAACAAGGGGAATGTCCAGTGGTTAGCATGCAAAATGTGATGAGAAAAGGGATGCACTTATGACATTTGTGGAGAGCACGGAGACCTCTCACCAAGTGTGACCTGGCAGATCCGGGCTACTGCAAGCAGCATTTGGAGAAGTGATGAAAATCAGCTAGTATGTGTGTGTGTGTATTAATGAGTGTCATGTTATAGCTCTTCCGCTACAGTGTATGTTAGGAAATGTTTCTCTGCACACACACGCCCTTTCATATAAAATGCATCCTCTCAAACACACATTTCTTCTTGTGTTTGCACAGGCACTCAAGTGGAATGGAAACTCACCTTCACAGTGACAGGTATGAAGATACTGATGAGGAGGATCGACACCAGACAAAGAGAGAATGTGATGAGACACCAGAAAAAGAGGGCTGTCCAGTCAATACCAGCCAGGCATCCAAGGGCCTGCCATACCAGGGATGATGACCCCTCGTAGGCCATGATGCTGCCAACTGCAGTGCTGGTCAGTAGTTTGTATTTCTTCCACTTTTCTTTCCTTCCTCCTCTTCCTCGAATTATTGGCTACAACCACAGAACTTGGTAGATGATGCCAAGTCAGCACATAAAATGTTGATGCAGGATTGTTTTACAACATTCATGTCATTGTGACCTAAAATTCAAAAAAGAAAAGAAAAAAAGAATGACATCTGGCTAGCAATCCTAGACTAAGGAACAGTTTATTTCTAAAGACGCAATCAATCAAGCAATCATACCCATTTTACCAAGTTGAGAAATCCATTAGTGCCCATGATGTTTACAGATGTAGAATGGAATAATGAACATAACGACTGTCAATAAACTAATTGTTCAGTACTTACAGAGAAGTAAAATGGAATAGATAAACACTGAATTCATGTCCTCTATTTCTACAACAAATCTACAATAGGATGCAATCCTCGACACAAAAACACTTCATGTTATTGTTCACATGATGATAAACAAGCCAAGCTTGCTTTTTTTTTTTTTTTTTTTGGCACATCTGAAAAAATATTTCTAGGCACATGTCATCAAACACCTTTTACATCTTACAAAGTAAGGGACAGGAAATGCATCAAGGAAATATAAAGATTTGTTTTTGCCTTTCTCTGTGCATTTTGTACCTCTTATTGGTCTACAATTGTCAGATTGATAAATCACAAGGTATTATTTTACTGTGCAACAAATCTGAATGACAGGAAACTTGATAATACCATTACATTTGCTTGCTACGATCTATTCAACAAACCTGGAAACTTTATCCCCATTGAAAAATCTCAGAAAGAAGCACCACATCAATCATATCAAATGATATCTACCCTGCATCTATATCCAAAATCTACTTCTCATCTCAGTGAACAATAGATAAATCACTGATGCATAGTATTTTCATCAGCTGTTACAGTATGTTGCTAACGACAAACTGCCCAATACTCAAAGGAAGGTAATGCTGTGTGATTTATCCATGAACTTGGATTTTGAATAATATTCCACCAAAACATGCTGGGATATCAGAAAATCAATTCCAGCATTTTAACTGTACTTGTCATTTCTTCAAAACATTTTCTTGAAAAGTGATGCTTGGGCCAATATAACACATTTTATACTCTACAGTACTGCTTGTATCATCTTCTTCTCCTCCCTTTTCATAATCTATCTCTTTCATTTCCTGATGATTCTTGCAGATGCATTTTTTAATCACTAGTATCATTTGTTTATCTTAGTTTGCAGCCATTTATAACACAAACAATTTTCCAGTGCAGATTGCAGCTTTTAGGCAATGTTCACCATTGTTCAAGGCAGGCAGCAAACCATTCAAACTGGTATGATTTTATCTATTCTTAGGTTAGGTGACAGCATTGATGACTTGTATAGAGACAAAGCCAGCATATTAACTGGCACATTATTCCTAATACAGTAGAGTTCAAAGCAATTATTTATTTACATTCTTACATTTGACCTAATGAGTAACTTAGGCTCTAGATCTATAGCTAGTACAGCTCTAAGATGTAACTTGCCATTCTCTTTCATTGGCATTCAGATAATTCCTCCAAACTTGGCCTACATGTACATTTGTACAGTCAATCATTTATAGAGGGAGATAAACTGAAGAAACTCACACCAAAACACATTTCTAGAGCCGATAATTCTGCGACCTGGAATTTCCAAAATGTAACCAGGATTTCATTATAACCGTGTTCGGGGTTTGTTGTTGTTGTTGGTTTTTTTTTTTTTTTTTTTTTTTTTTTTTTTTAGTATTATTATGAAAGTGCACTGTAGGCCCTACTATCAATCATGACATTTTAACATCATCTATCCCTCTCTGAGTTTTAAATTCCGACTGTTCAAACAGAAACTTGAAAATACAATAAGAAGATAAGAGTCATGATAGAAATTGAAAAAAACAAACATACATTTAGAATCTACAAGAACACTGTACCTGAAAAGAATAGCCTGACCATATTGAACAGACGCCATGCATATGCGACACTTGTGCACAGCGATAGGGCTGTGCATATTTAGAAGGAAAAAAAAAAAAGGTGAAAAATGGAAAATGATGATGTGCCCAGAGACCAGTAAAGTTTCTATCCAACTCACTGGATTTAATGCCGGGTATCGACACTAACCGCTAGACATCTAAAGTTAAGAGTTGGCCTGGAAAGGCTCACTCGGAAGTGTTTGATGGGATCGAGACCTCGCAGGCTCAGCTCAGCTCTCTTAACTCGGATACCGTAGTAGAACTAGCTAGGAGCTAGGATTTGTCCTGTTTGATGATCTGTAAATTACCGTAGTTGAGTAGCACAGTCAAGTGGCAGGTATTTTAAGGGTCTCACCTTTACTTGTTTCTCTTTGACGCTTCCAAATTCAAGAACGGTAACTATATTTACAGTTGCATGCAACAATCCCGATCCTCTACTATGGATGTGCTATCCTAAAGTTGACAGCATCCTCATCTCGTGAAGTCTATCCTGATCCTATATACCACCACACCTCGATCTCTCGCTCGCGCCGCCCGCTCCTTGAGCTCCGCCCCAGGTACGCAGGTATCCAGCTTTCCGAGATCAGTCTCCCCTCCTGCCGCTGGTGATCTCAACAGTATGCTCCATATTTACATTCATTTTGTAGATGTGTCCCGATGTGTCTACTACAATAATCAGATATCAAAACTTGTGTATCGACACGCGTTTGTACTTACTGCCGGCGATCAAACGAAATCTCTCTCTACACCTACCAGTCTTTTCGCATTCTCCTCTCACCTTGTCCAGTATGCGCTCACAGCTCAGCTCATTTATGTTCCATCAAAGACCCAGGTCGTAAGAACTGTTGATGCAAGGCTTGAGGTTCGTCTGCTGTGGGGCAGTGCCGAGGCGATGCGATACTGTGTGCAAGTCGTTAGTCTGTGGATGTGCACAGCACGTGAGTGCATGTATCTAATGCTGCTATGGATAAAGAAAGGGCCTAGGGTAGCATGCACGGTGTGGGTACACTGCACACTTGAGGGCGCCTGCTGGTAGACGCAGAGCGGGTTGATAAACCCTGGGTAGACCAAAGAGGTTTATAGAACCTCTTTGGGGTAGACGCAGATAAGAAGAGCCTTTCTACTAATTAGTATCCACAGGCTCTGGGTAGACGTGGGAACAACACAAGGATCCGCGGAGAGATGGAAAACCTCTTTACCATGCACTTGAACTACTCCCGATGAAAGATACACGAGGCACACACAAAACAAAACAAAACAAAAACAGCGATTGCACTCCAGCAAATCTTTTAATAGTTACCGACGCAAACTGTGTGTCCTCGTGTCTGCACAAAAAAGTGACAACACGTAATATGATTAGATCCTTTACTACCTTCGTTCATAAAGCACTATCGTTTGTTAACTCCAAATAAAACTAAATCTTATGGAGAACAGTGGAGAACGAACAACAAACGTTCATTTTGCGAATTTGAAATGTCTCTACTTTATGGAATAATCTACTCAATAGGGCCTAATCCGAGACAAATTATCGAGAGCAATAAATTCAAATCTGTGTGAAAACGGATATTTTTAGCACTTTCATTCAGACTTCTCTCTAATACACTCTTCTCTCACATTCCCCTTCCTATATTGAGGGTGGTTACACTATTAATTATTCACATCATGCATTGAATCACAAATCTGGCTTATATTTACTGTAACTGTTATGATTGTTGCATTTTAATAATTTCTTATTTCTTGTTTATTGGCAATTTTGATTTAGTATAGTTTTGTTAGTACATGTATACTGCACATAGTACCGTGTATGAACATCTTTATGTGCTACAGGGAATGTATGAGGGCTTATATTCCTCCCCGGGTACCAGTAGGCCTAAAGAATCCTCTTTTGTGAGCCCTCGCCCACTCTTTTATATACTCTTTTATACATTTTGATCATAAGTAGGCCTATGTTATATTGCAATCATTAATATTGCAGATATATCGACAACGTGGCCATGTTGAAGGTATATGGACTATAAAACGTTCAAAGAAACCTCAAGCATAATAGGCCTACCTGCATTAATTTGTACCGACTGACCTATTTGGCCACTTTCATTGACAGATCTCGTCCATTCAGTGAGGTGTTCATCGTTGATTCATGTGAAACTCAAACTTGGAAAAAATGCAATCTGTGCTTCATGGTAGGCCCTAAATATTGTCAACATATATCAAATAGGCACCACTGTACAGAGGAAGAGATCCCCTTTCCTTATTACAACCAAAATTTGCATTCCACGGCTGACAATATGTTAGGAAATGGTAGCGGCTCCAAATCTAGTTAGATAATTACCTTTCTCATACGCGCTGTATATAAACGTTGTTGAGAGTTAGTCGGGTGGTATTATAGTTAGTATAGTGGTGGTGGTGGTGAGTACGCAGTAGTAGTAGTAGTAGTGGTGGTGGTGGTAGTAGTGGTGGTAGTAGTAGTAGTAGTAGTAGTAGTAGTAGTAGTAGTAGTAGTAGTAGTAGTAGTAGTAGTGGTATAGTAGTAGTGTAGTAGTAGTAGTAGTAGTAGTAGTAGTAGTAGTAGTAGTAGTAGTAGTAGTAGTAGTAGTTGTAGTAGTAGTAGTAGTAGTAGGGCCTATACGTAGTACTACAAGGAGATAGGCCGCCTATATACATTTAGTATCATTATTACTGATATACCCCTAGAATACTAGTATCCTGCGCCTGTAGATTATCTGATATGCTAATGCGAATGTTCAAGCCTACAATATAATGTTCCTTGTGTGCATGTGCCCGCTAGGAACGGGTCAACAAACTTTGTTGTCCGATCTGCACGGTTGCGAAAGATGATTGGAAATGGCTTCATAACTATTCAAAACTTCTCCTTCTGTTCGTGCATTTTGATGATTCCGCATTTCAAAATTGTTGTATACGATGTAAAAATTCCGGAGAACTTACCTGCTGCCGTGATACAGTGTACTAGTATACACAAGGGCAAGGCCACCTTCGCGATAGGTCAACAAACTTTCATACCGCTTTGTTTATGTTTGGGTTTTACCGTTCAAAGTATATCATAGGCCTACTCAGCCCTAACTTCGCGTTAGTATACACCGGACATACAGCTGTACAGTGTATACAACTTTGGCCAAGTTTCATCTCTGACCTCCCTTGTTTCGGCCATAGATTTCCACTAGGCTCAAACACGCTATCCGTTACAGACATCCACAGTGCTACCTATTATTGTATACAGTTGTACGTATACGCAACAAAAAGGGAAAGTCCCGGAAAATGACGAGCAGGGAAGTTGCAATGGGACGGTTTAGCGAAAGCAGATGGAAGAGAATTAACTCTCCATAATTTTAAGATTGAAATGAGGGACCAATCCTAAATAAGATTGACAATCTCAATCCAACAAAAAGTTAGAAGGCAAGCTTTTTCTTAATCTTATTTGGACAAATTAGTCCGTCACCACAATGTTATAGAGTTTCCAATCTAAGGAATTTAGAGCAGTTAGCGCATCTTACGGGGAGCGCATCGGGCGCTCGCCCCTCTTTAATTCTTTGTTAAAAATAAAAGAATTAAACCAAAAAGAAAAAAAGTGGGAGCGCGTGCACCAACTTTAATAGTGTAAAGCCTCCCCACCCTCCACCCCACCCCCACTCGCTTTACGGAATTCTTGGATCCGTCCCTGTAGGCTATACTGCCCTACTTTGGCAAAAGGAAGCAAGTGACAAAAGTGACATTTCTTGTAAAAGAGCAAAACGTGTCTGTCATTTGCACTGACGTCAATGGACTATCATTATATCTTTTAGTAGGATGAGTGTCTCTGCATGAAATTTGGCCTGGAAGAAGAGCTCATTATGTGAATTATGAAAACATCAATAACTCAAATTCGGATGGTATGTCACTTGCTTCCTTTTGCCAAAGTAGGGCAGTATAGAGAGAATGCTTCTTTCCCATCCCAGGTAAACGATTATCGCCACGATCAAACTCGCGGTCTATCGGTCTATAGTCGCGGCATCGTGATGACCTTATCATTTTCTTGGTGATCAGTCATGGCAATAATAGCGTTGACTGTACAAGTTGGACGCTTCAATTTTTTTCTACAATCAACGATTCTCAACGCGATCAGATCGTCTTGGATGGCAAAAATTTGACAGATAGCATCTAATCGAACTTCTTATATTGTGGTGATCGTGTGCAGGATCAACCTTCAAGTCGAATTGCTTTAATTTTATACAGTACGTGTATAACGCATATCGAAATCAAGTAACTAATAACATTTGATAGTGGTCTCATGCATTATATCAGTTTATCATTTAATTCAATAAAATTGTGCCATAAGGTGCTTATTGTATTCAGTCATGACGGGACGGTTATGTTCTTATGTGTTAAAAATGCGGACAATGAATCAAGCCGATTATATAAAAGTATTGACGCTTGACCCCCGCATCCCCTACTTAATATTTTGACTGAATCTGGTTTTAAAAAAGAAGAAGATTATGTACATGTATATATATATAAATTAGACCTGGTAGGTCTGGAAAATGTTTCCATTATAGGAGAACCAATATACCCCCCCCCCAAAAAAAAAAAAAGAAGATTAATGACTACATATTATATTCAACAATTAACACTATTTTGATCATCCCGTTTTAATTAATTCAGACAGAACGCACCATGAGATAAGGACAGGTGCACATTGTGCGATGAAATCATCATCAGGTAAACTTCCTGATTAAGAAATATATATATATATATATATATATACATGTATGTATATATATATATATATCTATATATATACATATACATATACATATATATATAGAGAGAGAGAGATAGATAGATTATATATATATATATAGATATATATAGATAGATAGATATAGATATAGATATAGATATATAGATATATAGATATAGATATAGATTATATACATGTATTAGAGAGAGAGAGAGAGAGAGAGAGAGAGAGAGATAGATAGATAGATAGATATCGTGGTATTTCATCAATGTAGATGGTTGGATAGTTGTTTTTCCTCTCTCTCCTTTCTCATCATGGATTTTTTATGGAAATTCAAGACAACGAAGTGTTCAAGAGCATGGTAGTAATATCTTGCCTGAATGGGCACAATTAAGTGTCATTTATAACTTGTGATTATACTTCAAACAATACAATTAATGTGAGAAATTCATATCTCACTGTTCACATGTTAGAACTTTCAACTACAATGCCATTCCATTCTTGATTCTATTGTATTCTGTAAATCATCAGACTATACCATTCACAACTAGGTATTGAGGTGGTTTACAAATGCTACAACTTTTAAAATGACTAGATAATTAGCATACACAGGAATACATTTTACAAGAATAATCTTTGGTTTATCATACAACCAATAGAAGACAGACATACATGTATATCCAAGATTCAGGCTGGATATATAATATAGAATTCTCTCATAACTACTGTAGTGAATGGATGTACATGTTCATGTATTTAGACTTGTGGAAACTACATCTTCATATGAATATCTAAAAAAAAAAAAGATTAACAGCAATTACAGTAGTTGTAATATTTAGACTTGTGGAAATTCCATTTACACTCCCTTAATGACTGGTAACTACATCTTCAAATGAATATCTTTTAAAAAAATAACAATAGTGGCCTACATCATTACAGGACTGCAATAACAAGGTTCTAATGGTAAAATGTCTTCCACTAAATTGTAAAAAAAAAGTCAATGACGATCTATTTGCAAGTCAATAAGAGAAATGCACACAGACAATTTGTAATATACATAAAGATTATGTATATACAAATTGTATATGTGTGTGTGTGTGTGTAATACATATAGAATAAGGTATGATTGACTGAATAAACATAGTTGCTAGCTTTTGTGTTGATTATACATTTATTGGAATTAACGCAAGTGCTTCAGTGTAGTGTAGGAATAATAGCAAGGTCATACCGGTACTTGGTACCACCAATACCTTGTTATAACTGGTAGGCCTATAAATACATTGTTTTCAGCAAGCTTGTTATAACTGGGTTCCCCTGTACGAGAAGAACAATTTGACTCTCTTTTAAATCAACATTAAAGCCCACTCTATAGCTGATTCCTATAATAAAGAACATTGATGCAGCAAAATTTAGCTGCAACTAAAGTTGGTTTTATTGGTCCCAAAGTGTGAATTTTCTTTAAACATCATAGTTCGTATTCTTGCCAACCTGATGCATTGTATCTTGTCATTAAAGGGAAAGCAAACCCAAAGAGCAATGTGGATTGAGTGAAAGCAGCAAAATTAGTAGAACACATCAGTGAAAGTTCTAGGAAAATCGGACAATCGATGCAAAAGTTATGAATTTTTAAAGTTTTGGTGTTGGAACCGCTGGATGAGGAGACTACTAGAGGATATGACGTATGAGTGGACAACAATACAAAGAAAATATAAAGGAAATTCAACAAAAATTCACTTTTCTAGAATTATGAAAGAGCAATGGACCAATCGCTTTCAGAAAGCAGGGGGAATAATTGCTACCCTTAACATATGTAAATATCAAGTTGATGGAATTTGCAATTTTCATGAAAAATGGATTTTTGTACTATTTTCTTTATATTTTCTTGGTATTGTTGTCCACTCATACGTCATAACCTCTAGTAGTCTCCTCATCCAGCGGTTCCAACACCAAAACTTTAAAAATTCATAACTTTTGCATCGATTGTCCGATTTCCCTCAAACTTTCACTGATGTGTTCTACTAATGCTGCTGCTTTCACTCAATCCACATTGCTGTTGGGGTTTATCTTCCCTTTAATATGTTTCTACATCCTACCTATATAGAGAGCATATCACAAAGAAATCTACTTTAATACACCATGTAATACAATGTATCATGAGTTTCCTCAAACCAATCTTACAATTTTATAGGGCAATAAGAGGCATCACAGTTTAACAGTATAGTGTATGTCTCAACACACTTTTGAGTAAAATACAGTGTAGCTCATTATGTATAAATTTAATTGCCTTGTCCCAAAACACCAATACCCTAACATTGATGAAACACATGCACATCTTTGTAACATTTTAAGTTCATTGCATTAATATTTTTGAAGCATAATCCCATTTAGCCACTGGTGCTCAAAATGATTCCCTTTGAACTCATGTAATTCTGTACCCAACACTCAATGGCATGACTGAGGCTATAAATCTGGTGACTAAGTAGCAAGAAAATGTGCTAAAAGTCAAGTCTAGATGGTGATTGGTACATCACATATCTCTTCACCCAACAAAAGTGAAATCTGAGAATACCTGCATATAAGAAAGACCTAAGTCAATTAGTAAGAATTATCCAAATACATTGTACTTGTAATTTTTCTGTAATAGTTGCCTGATCAGGTCACCAAACAATAACCCTTACTTTCTTCTTCTTCTTCTTAATTTGGTGGCCTGACATTAATTTCTAGTAGCCCCTTGCCACCACCAATGTCAAGACCTGGTTATGAAAACAAATTGAAATGTAAAACAGCCATTTGAATGATGATTATTGTTTGCATTACTTCACATAGGGTCTCCAAAGGGGCTAAATTAGGACTTGGTCCATTTTTATATTCAGGTAATCATAATCTCACTTCTGATCTTTTATCTTTAGCAAAATGTATTTCTAAGAGATCATATGTACAACTTGTAAGATGAACCCAAATGTAGAATGCATACTGGGTGAATGGTGATTAAAGTACAGTGACAGGCATCTCAAAAACAGAAACAGATACATCTTTTTCAAAATATCACATACACATTCTAGAAGCTGGAATGATCTGTGGTAAAGCCAAAGGTGAAAAAAAAAAATTCAAAAGTACCTTTGCTCTCAAGAAGTACAATCTAAGTATAATGGCACATGCACAAGAATTTTAGGAATTGGGACTTGGAAGACAATGTCATAAACGCTTGAATTCATGATCAAGAACCAAAATGATGAAATGAAAAAAAAAAATGTATTCATCCATTAATACTATTCAAAAGAAAAGTTAATAGCAGTAATAGCAGGTGTTTATCCACCTTGAAGATGATATCCAGTACATTTGCATTAAGGCAAGCTGTATTTTTTGCACGTTTCTGTTTTTATCTGTGAAGAGCAGTTGACACACGAAATTCACAAACAAAGGCAAAATATATCACGTTATGAAACCCTTGCTGTTGGGTTCTAAACCAACTCTTGTGATATATAAACACATTCATAGCCAAAATATATACCAAGTGACATACAAAATGATAAGGCACTCTTTTGTTATAGTGGTTGTACATCACCACATACTGCTACCTCTCTACTCAAACTTTGCCTGTGTCATTTTGATCAGGCAATCCCATAACTTCTCCCTTAACTTTTGGTTATATGCCAAGTGGGATGCTTCTGTCTGTCTCAGGTTAACAAAGTACTTTCCTGTCACATTTTCAAATTCTTCATCAATCGCCAAATGAAATTCATCATCTGCTTGTTCAACTGGAATCCCAATCTTGCCCCAACTTTTCAGAAGCATTTGTGTGTTGACAGTTCCAGGGTCCAGGCAGTTGGCAGTGATATTGTGTGCTTTCAGGCGGTCCGCCATCTCAAGATTGAACATTATCTCACAGAGTTTGGATTGTCCGTATGCCTTGCGCCCATTCCCGTAGCCATTGGTTAGCTGCAGGTCATCCATGTCTAATGATCTTGCATCCAAGTGGGAGATGGAACTGACATTAATTATTCTACTTTTATGACCAGCTTTCAAGAGATCCAGTAAGAGTGAGGTGAGTAAGAAGGGAGCCAACACATTCACTGCAAAGGTCATCTCAAACCCATCTGCAGACTCAAGACGCTCTGTTTCAAAAACACCAGCATTGTTAACAAGTACGTCGATATGAGTCTGAGTTGCATGCAATTCCTCAGCAAGTTTTCTGACCTCAGCAAGGCTAGACATGTCTGCGATGTAGCCCTTGATATTTTGATTTCCCGACAGCTTCAGCTCCTCCACAGCAGCCGCTACCCGTGAGGGGGATCGCCCGTGAACAAGAACAGAGGCACCGGTATTCGCAAGGAGCGCAGCGGTGTGTTTCCCAATACCACTTGTGGCACCAGTTACGAGAAATATGCGAGGTGCCATTATTTACAAACTGCTCCTAAGCCAAACACTGACAGTAAAATACAAGTAGACGCGGCCGCTAGATTTATGCATGAACGTGTTTGAGAACTTTACCTTAGTAGCCAACGTTACCGAGTTCACTCGAGTGACGTTACATCGCTCAGCCGGTACATGGGTCGCATCAAAGTCTCATTCAAAGATCCTACACACTCGACACACGCTGGTCTTGGTCAGAGTAGCTCCATGGTCAGATCACTCGTGACGAAAGGTGATACATGTATGTAATGTGGGTGTTCACCACGCACGCGCGCTACTCAGGCCACTGGCTAGTTCGATTCGGGTCAAGGCGTCGGCCCTATTCCTGTTCCTCAGCCGCGATGCCCCTTGAGCCGACTAGGTGCACTAACCACCCCCCCCCCCCCCACACACACACATACACATAAACACATTTATCACCAAACGTTTAGCAATCCTTAATCATATGAAATAGAATTTGAAAATTCACACATGATTGTAAAGATGCTCATGGAATAACCATGACAAAATGTGTAATGTATGTAATTGACAATGAGCTCGAATATAAACCATTTTCAGTATGCCCTGAATTTTGCAGGCACACACATCACATTATCACATTATCAGAAACTCATTTTGACAGTAGGCCTACTTGTAGGCCCTGTAACTTATTTTTTTTATTTTCATTGAGATATGAAATTACATGTAGTATCACTTCCAGCACTATTGCAGTAGATCATTATATCAATTATTTGTAAAGTTTTGATTAGTTCTTTGTGCTAACAAGCAGAAATACATTTTCCTATTATGACTATACATGATAGAGTTTGGTAACATCATCATGACTGAATGGCTGAATGATGCACCTCGGTTACCATTTTTGTAGCCACCTGTTAGGGACTGAAAGTACCGCCTTTTCATTCCTGTTTGGATAGTTTTCCTTAATTGCTAGAGATATGTACCAGTACCTCGCCGTTTAACATGTTCCCGTTCCAAGTATAAGACTTTTGTAGTACAAATGTATACTCAGTGGTGAAATCTTTGCGGAAGATATTGCTGCGTGTGCCTAATGTAAATTCATTTTGTGTTACTAAGCAAGCGAACTGCATGGATAGGGGAATGAAACCCAAATATAAATACAACTATAGGACCTACATGTGGATTGAGTGAATGCAGCAATATTATTAGCACACATTAATACAAGTTTGAGGAAAATTGGACAATCCGATCAAAAGTTAAGAATCTTTAAATTTTGGTGCCCCCATTGCTGGATGAGAAGACTACCAGAGTTTGTGATGTCACATCCATATGAAAAACAATGTTTAATTTTTTCAATTTTCTAGCACAATGAGAGTACTTACTTTGCTTCTTTCAGAAAGCAGGGGGAATAATATTACCCTAATGTATATCAGTAACAAGTCACTGGAAAGTACACTTTTCATTCAAAGACATTTTGGGGTGTATATATATATATATATATATATATATATATATATATATATATATATATACATATATTCATTCAAAGACATGTTTGGAATCACTTTTCATATGTCATATATTTCAATATTTCATATTTCATTGGAATCACTTTTCATATGTGACATCACAATCTGTAGTAGTCTTCTCATCCAGCGATTGTGGGACCAAAACTTTAAAAATCCATAACTTTTGAAGGGATTGTCAAATTTTCCTAAAACTTTCACTGATGTGTTCTACTAACATTATTGTATTCACTCAATACACATGCATATTTGGGTTTCATTCCTCTTCAAGCAGTCACAACACACAGGAGCTAATAGCACAGAAATTGACCTTCACCAGAACTTTGACATGCAGGAAGTCTGTAACATTGGCTAAAATTTCCTCATCATATCTGGTATCTCACTATATCAGGGATAAAAACAAAAGAATATAAATGGGACCCACAAAAGTACCATGTAAAAACAGATATCTCACTCTATCCAACCTCGTCATGACACCGTTACATTGAACCAAGCAGAGATAAAATTTGTATGGCTGCTGGTTACCTAGTTACATGGTAAGCTTTGTTTCTGGCACGCAATACAGTACATGTATATACAGATGACCACATCATGTAAGAGTGAAAGCCAAGAGTAGAAGAAGCAAAAGACTCAGATATCAACAGATAGACAAAATGGCGTGCATATGGCTTAACAGAAGACACACATCCGTTTCACAAAACTGAATTTATTTTTTTTTGGGGGGGGGGCAGGGAGTGGTTTGGGTTTTTTTTTTTTTAGAAGATCCACTACACTTGCACAAGACAAATGACATAATAATGACAGTCCAAACACCATGTTATTGCTTTTTTTTCCCAAAACTTTATTCAATGTACATACAAGAGTAAAGTGCAGCCATTGCGAAAACGTAAACCAAGACAATTGATTCCTTGGCTATTCACCATGATATGGAAGATGTTCTCTAAATACAATGATAGTGACCAGTCTTTCAATCATTACTCAGAACTCTGGGAGCAAACAATATTCAATGAAATGATATCAAATGCAAACATTCCTGCCACACTTTGTAATTCATAAGAAGTCATAATGTGACTGTCATTACAGTGATTACACAAACCAGTCTTGAGGCAACTCTAGTTTCTCTTCTCATCGATTCATGGTGTAAAGTAAAACACTGGTATCATTTATTCAGCAGTACCTGTACGAATCTCTCCGTTCTATCAAAATGACTAGCTCTTCCCTTGCTCCTTGCCCCCCCCCCCCCCATTCCTTATTTGGGGTGTGTAGAATAAGGACTGTACAATATGTTGTACAATAAGAGTATATACAGTGTACTAAATCTTATCGTTGATATGTTCAGAACAATTTCTATGCTTCCTCACTGCACATGTGAAGGGTACGGGTTTGGTATCTCCACCACATTTGGGGATGTATCATCTCAAAACAGGCATGATTTGACATCAATTTGCCTCAGCCATGACTCCAATACTTCAGCTCTCAAACTTCATAGATGAAGTATCAGTCTGACATTCATTTAGAATGTCTTGCAGTACAAGATGTCAGCTTGCATATTCACAATTTTTGTATCTCTAGTTTGTTGTAATCTAAGATAAAAAGCAACAGCTGAAGAAAAGAGATAGTGTTTTCACTTCGCTTGACTTACTAATTTATATCAATAATTTCCCACTGTGAGATCAGATTTTTTTTTTTTTTGGAAAAAAAAAAAAAATCAACCTGCTTTAAGAATACTGGACACACAATTTAGAGCAGTGACTGGCACGCAGGTCGCCTGCTTAAACTACATACACTGTGCGTCTTTGGTAAGATGTGGAAATTACTGGGAATGACTTTAAATTGTTTTGGCTGGACGTTTTTCTCATTTCACACATAACGCTTGAGAATAAATTAATCATTTGTGACAAGCATGTATGTTTGATTATCAAAGAGATGAATCACATATGTTAACACGAACTTAAAACACACACACACACACACACACACAAAACATACAAAGATTTTATGACACAGGTAAATGACAAGTGACAAAAATACAACTTCTTGATCATGTTTTATAAAAGACATGCAAAAGAACTTGAGTTCCCTGAACTTTGAGCAATGAAAATTACTTGGTTTATGAAACCCAGCAAAACTCAAACCTATCCCTCATCAATGTCATGATTTGAATCTGTTTTTAAAGCTAGTGTTGCACCAGAGAAGACAAGGTTATCTTCAGCTTGTGAGTTGTGTGCATACTAAGTGGTGGGCTGTATGACTGCCCAGAGAGACATCTGGCATACCATGCAAAGGTACAGGAAATCGCCATACAAATGATACATGAACAGAAATAACTTACATTTTGAAGTATCAAGATGAGGGAAACAAACAGATACATACAAATAGGAAATAAAAAGTAAATGGGAGTGTTGATGTCAATATTAAGGTTGTGTAGAGAACAGACACCTCCCTTAACCATTGCTCTTTCTCTCCTAGAAGACAGGTGTCTTCCAATCTAATCAAGACATGTGTCCTTTGGTCCTGCATCACACAAGATACTGGCTCTAATATATATACCACTCTGACACAGTAAGACTGTATTTTGTGGCCATGCCACTATGAAGTCATCTTTCAGTCATATCACCTACAACATGTAACATTCCATCCCTTGGGGTTGTACACAAAGTAAGACATCAGGTGGTATTGATGCTGGGGTTTGCCCATCTCTGACTCCACCCATGCTGTACTCACAGATGACAGCCTTGCTACAGTTCATGTGGTTCAATGGTGTCGCATAGTTCACGAACTACACCTCTCACACAGTTGGTGCAGTGCCGTGTCTGGCTGCATCGCCTTGCTTGTGCTTCAAACAGCATGCCTCCATTCGCCTTGCATCCATAGGGCACAGGATAGCACTGTTTCAAAGTCTTCATGATAGTTTATCATACAATGGCATACTGTTCATAGAGTAGATCTCTCACTGTAAAGTAGTCTTCGCAAACAGCTCCTTCCAAAGTTAGGTGGCCTTTCTCATTCTGGAGGATAAAAAATGGGAAAACAGTTATAGTCATAAACATACTCTATCTAATAAAATACCTATTCTGTCCTTTCATTCTCCTTCACTTTAACAAAAGACAAAATTATTCACATCTTTTTATTTGTCGATAGTAATTTACAATTAAATCAGATATATCGTCGCCGGTCACACGAACCGACGAATCACTCAATTTTGGGTCAAATTTTCGATTTTGAGATGTTCAATCATTTCGATAGTAGATATTCCATAGTACATATTCTGAAATTCTCAGTGTGTAATTCAGTATAATTTTTACGTAGTTATCACTTTTGCAGAAGTATGTAATTCCATTTGTGAAAATTATTTGTTTTCCCCATAGACGCGTGTGTTAAAACAATCAGGCGATTCGACGGTTCGGTGACCGCGCGTACTAGTACGCGCGGTCACTGAACCGACGAATCAGTGCGCATTGACTTGCGTGTAATTTTTGAGATTCAACAGTTCATTGACTGCGCGCATAGTGCGCGTACTATGTAATACATGTGTTGACAATGACAACGCTCAATGTGGCGTATCTAGGGGGGGGGCAAGGGGGGCACGTGCCCCGGGCGCCACTCCTTGGGGGCGCAAAAAAAAACAAAAACAAAAAAAAAACGAAGAAGAAGAAGAAGAAGAAAAAAAAAAGAACTCGCCCGGAAGGGGGGAGGGAGAATGGTGGGGGGGCAGAAAACAAAATCAAACAAGATAAAAACAAAACAGATGATGACGCGGACAAAATGACAATGTTTATTGTGTTCACACAAAAATTCCATGTTCTGTGAGCTGAAATGCAAAAATTTTCGGCTCGCTCGCTGCGCTCGCTCGCCAAAATTTATATAAGAAAGAAGGTAAGAACAAAACGTGATGATGACAAAATGACAGTGTCTATTGTGTTCACACATGTCATTTTATATTTAGCAGGCAAAATGTTTCACGGAGCAGCGGCTGCAAATTCTTTCGTTCTGAAGCGATCGCCGATTGGATCAAAAGACGACGCCAACGGTTTCGAACATACGGGGGAGGGGGGCGCAAAAAAACCCGAATCAAACAAGATAATAACAAAACGTAATGATGACGCGGAAATATACAAATTTCGGCTCACTCGCTCGTACTAATTTAGAGTATTTTTTCAAGTCCTCAGTTTGTTGGTATAAATCGTTATCTATAAGGCCGTCACTATATCTTGATTAGAATTGTAAGATTTAATAAGCAAAAAAATGACAAGAGTTTCATGATTTGTAAGCTGAAATACAAAAATTTTCGGCTCGCTCTCTGCGCTCGCTCGCCAAAATTTGTATAAAAAAAGAGAAGAAGATAAGAACAAAACGTGACAATGACGCGGACAAAATGACAGTGTCTATTGTGTTCACTCATGTCATTTTATATTTAGCAGGAAAAATGTTACACGGAGCAGCGACTGCAATTTCATTCGTTCTGAAGCCATCGCCGATTGGATCAAAAGAGGACGCCAACGGTTTCGAACATACGGGGGAGGGGGCGCAAAAACAAAATCAAAAAAGATAAGGAAAAAACGTAATGATGACACAGAAATATACGCTCGTACTAATTTAGAGTATTTTTTCAAGTCCTCAGTTTGTTGGTATAAATCGTTATCCATAAGGTCGTCACTATAATTGTGAGATTTGATAAGCAAAAAATGACAAGAATTCCATGTTTTGTAAGCTGAAATACAAAAATTTTCTGCTCGCTCGCTGCGCTCGCTCGTCAAAATTTGTATGAAAAAGATAAGAATAACACGTGATGATGACGAGGACATATACAAATTTCAGCTCACTCACGCGCACTAATTTAGAGTATTTTTTAAAGTCCTCAGTTTTTTGGTATAAATTGTTATCTATAAGGACGTCACTATAATTGTGAGATTTAATAAGCAAAAAATGACAAGAATTCCATGTTTTGTAAGCTGAAATACAAAAATTTTCGGCTCGCTCGCTACGCTCGCTCGTCAAAATTTGTATAAAAAAAGATAAGAACAATACGTGATGTTGACGAGAACATTATACAAATTTCAGCTCACTCGCGCGCACTAATTTAGAGTATTTTTTAAAGTCCTCAGTTTTTTGGTATAAATCGTTATCTATAAGGCCGTCACTATATCTTGATTAGAATTGTAAGATTTGGTAAGCAAAAAATGACAAGACTTCCATGTTTTGTAAGCTGAAACACAAAAATTTTCGGCTCGTTCGCTGCGCTCGCTCGCCCAAATCTATCAAAATTCATTACATTTAAATCACCCTCAAAAAGGTCCCTTTTAAGTGCTTGAAAAAGCAGGGATGGGGTTGGGGTTGAACACTTTTTCAGAAATTAGGGGCGCAATTTTCGTGCTTGCCCCGGGCGCCGTTTTCCCCAGATACGCCACTGCTCAATGTACATGTACATAATGGACACACATGGAAAATGACAATGTTCTTTGCAGACCGAAAATACATGCATGCAGCTCTTTGACAATTTCTTGCTTATTTGTTAACAATACAATTCGATAAAAACTTCACAAGTTAGAGCAAGAGTTGAAGTCTGATGTACTACAAAAATAATTGGAATTATAGACATGAAAGTGTAGCAACCATAAGTCAAAAATGGGTTAACTTCAAACGCGATTTTCTCGAATTGTCATTCTTACGCAAACCCGAGGGATTTGTCGGTTCGTGTGACTGGCGACGATATCATAATATATCAAAAAGCAATCTGGACCCAGTTAATGACCACAAATAACAACTTACATGTGCCTTAAATGTACAAATTTACATTTTGAAGTTCATTGATCTTGACAACAAACTAAAAAAAAAAGACCATTATCTCTCTCTCTGTATAAAGGGAATAAAATTATGATTAAAGTCATCTATTCAACAGAATTTGAGGCCAGAAATGGTATTTTATCTGAATTTTGGTTTTGGCTAACTTTCATATCCCTCTCTGCAATAGATTTATGGCTTTCATAGTCCAGAAATTAATAGATCAGGACCATGTTGCATAAAATGATGCAATCAAGCTTAAGTCAGAATATCCAACGTTAGTCCAGGATCAGCCAATCATAATTAAGTATTCACATACTTATGTTTTATTTTTTGACTTAAAGGACAAGTTCACCTTGATGTACAAGTGGATTGAGTAAATGCAACAATATTAGTAGAACACATCAGTGAAAGTTTGAGGAAAATCCGACAATCCGTTCAAAAGTTATGATTTTTTTAAGTATCTGCGCAATTACTGCTGGATGAGAAGACTACTACAGTGTGTGATGTCACATGCGTACAACGATATAATGAAAATAAAAAGAGAATTTCACAAAATTTTACTTTTTGAATAAAGTGCACATTACATCTTGGACTTGTTACTGATGTATGTTAAGAATAATATTATTCCCCTTGCCTTCTGAAAGAGAGAAGTCGAGTGTTCTTTTGTTATGCGAGAAAAGTGAAAATAAGGTGAATTTTTTTTATACTTTCTTTATACTGTTGTACTCATGTGACATCACAAGCTATAGTAGTCTTCTCATCCAGCCATGACTGAGCAGAAACTTTAAAAATTCATAACTTTTGAACGGATTGTCGGATTTTCCTCAAACTCTCACTGATGTGTTCTACTAATATTGCTGCATTCACTCAACCCACATGTCTGTGAAGGTGAACTTGTCCTTTAAGCGTGATCTCAACTTCTATGCAACAGGGCCCTTGTTTGATAATATGCAAGACAATCAGTTTCTTACCCTCTTGATGGCAATGAGGTTGTTGCATACCAACACCCCTCCAGTAAACTCAGCACTGATGCCATTCTTGGTAAGGGCTTGCTTGATGTCTTGGAACCGAGGTGGATTGATGAACACCTGCTGGTGACCAGGGGCCTGAAGATACACACGTCACATTGAGCAAAGGATAATACACAATAAACAACAGTAAACAGTAAACAACAAAACTAATTATTACAATGGATTACTATATAAACTAATTCATTATCATTACATAGGTAGGGCATATGCATGATAAATAATTGTTGGACTAAATGTGAAAGAGATTATTGTATAAGAGGAATATTTTGCAGTGGTTTTTATTTCTGCAAATTTCATGAATCAAATGATATGTGCAAAATAAGCAACTCCACAAAATATTGCTATCTGTAGCACAAATACTTTGTATATTGCATCTAAGGTTTGGAAAAGCTAAATTTGAACTTGAAAGGGGATATATTTGTTTTATATCCCATCACAATGGTGCCTTGATTGCCAATTCAGCAACTTTTGAAGCTGTCTGACAAGTCTTCATTTGCAAAATATTACACTTGCAAAATAAACACAACATCTCCAGCACAAGGCTCAGATTACGAGGTCTGATGTGAGTTTTAAATTGTACACATCAATGAATCACAATAATAAGTCATATCAACAAAGACTTTGTGGAAGGGAACTCCTTTCCCTTTGACTATAAAGAGAAGAATGCAGTGCGTAATTTCCATTACACATCTCCTCATGCATTGTCACATAACAGCAAATTTGCTATCCCTACAATTTCACCTTGAAAAAAGTATTTATGAAGTGTAATAATACATCCCCAGGGTTCAAACGCTCTGGAATTTACTCCCTGCCTGACTGAGGGTCACTCTTTGAATACAGTGCTCACAAAGGAACTATAAATAGGCTCTTTAAAACTACCAATATCAGACGCTAGACTGATCACACCTGGGCAAACAAGATATCTGTGAATTCAATGCTGCAAATCAAGTCAAATCTACTGTACAAGAAAACCACATAAACGACTGAACAAGAGTGCTAGTTTTAATGATAATGAATAATCCACATAGCTCATTCAGACGAATACCCATCCTTCACAGCATCCTCCTCAGCCAACAGTGCATTTCCCTTTCAGGAAGTGAACAACCTCAATGCTAAACCACAAAATGTGCACCGGTATACAGAATTAGAGGTTTTTTGTTTGTCTTTTTTTTTTAAATGATTATCATTAAGTATCTATTAGCCTGGAATCCATTGCTGGTAATGCTGGTAAGACTCTTCAAAAACGGATAATCATTCATAAGGTATATCTACTGTAATTTTGACATTTGATACCTAATGAATGTTAAATGATTAAGAATATCTTTATGAAACTTGGAACATGTAAGTAAAATCCTGTCACAAATACTAACTGAAATCATGTATTGGAAAAAGGGGGTTGTAAGTTCTCAGTGTCAATTTCATAGCCCAAATTCTATGTTTCTTGCAACTGCAACCAGGTTTTGGAAAGTGATTAAGGTCAAAGAAATTTGGTGCAATGATAACCTCGGATAACTGAAAAACCTAAAGCAATTCACCTGAACAAATATTCTGGGAGAGTGGTCAGATAAAGGGTCATATGATCAAACTCACTATGAGTATAAGGAAACAACAAGATCATTATGTCTGACCAATCATTGGTTAGACAAGTCTGAGATATGGGGTCACAGGTCAAGTCAAATTGTTGAAGATAGCTTCATGAACAATAGAATGAATTTCTTTAACCTAGAGACATTGATAAAAAGTCACACAATTTCTAAATTTGACCCACGACCTCCTATCTAAAATGCCATGGTGTAATGGCATTGTAATTGACAGAATTTGATTGTACAAGTAGGTAAAAAAGCAACACGTTACAAAAGCACACTGGTAAAACTAAAAGGATTTGAACCGAGAGGGATTTGAATTGAGAGGGATGTGAATTGACAGAAAGAGGTAAAGACAAATATGTTGCCATTTTGTTTTCAAGCCTGCTTGGGTTTTTGTTGAAAACATGAGACATATCTTCATGCACTGAATGAAGTCTCAAGGGAACATGTGATTAATAGACAATGGGATTGAGACTGCGAGTAAGAAATGATTCCAACTCACCTCATTGGCTGGTACAACATCCAGCATGGGAATAGCTTCCTCCTCCTCTTCCTCCTCGGGGAAATCCTCATCCTCGTGCTCTAATCCTGATGGCAAAATATGAAAACCACAATTTGTATAGCAACTATTATATGATACTTCTCTGCCACCAAAGAATCAGAAAGACTGAGATTGTTGTTACCTGGTCAACACCTAGTATTTCATGCTCCATACAGAGTGACACAGATATTGATGAAAGTGTGGTTGAGAAAAAGCATGAAAGGATTTTCTACCCGCTCCCTTTATAACAATGGCAAACCATGCAAACAAACAACAACAAAAAAGAATAAAAGGACTACAAGGGTTAGAGGGAAATTCTCTCAGGTAATCTGATTTCTGTGCACACAAATGGTTTACTTAGTGACATGATTATCATTATTCAGGACCATGGGTGACATCTGCCTTTGGACAAAATGTAATGGAATATTAAGGCATATAGTTTATAGGGGTCAATTAAAATCGTATCATCTCTGTCTGCTTACTACACACAAAGATGTTGAAGTAAAAGTCAATAACGGCTTTCCATCAAAACTACGATGTTCATTGATGACAGCATTAGCCACCTGCAAGAGATATTTGAGTTTCAATTCTGTGTTTCACAAGTAATTTTTTTTCACACTCGGTTGTGTAAAATGAATTTTGCTTGTTATTAATTACACAAAATCACAGAAAAAATATTGTTACATATCACAAGCAGAGATATTTGCATGATTCTATCTTCACACTCGTTTCATATTGCACAAAATGCACAAACATTTCTACACCATAAAAATCTCCACTTTTACAATATCAAATAGCTATCATATGACAAACAGAGTTCTCATGATGAAATAAATTAACTTACCTAAGCCAGGAGCTTTCTTCTTCTTCTCCTCTCCATTTACTGCCCCATTCTGGTCCTTCTTTGAGGATTGCTTGGTCCCCAGCTTGTCGGTGGACACCTGTAGATCAAGGCAGCCATCTATCCAGGCAAGTTCTGTCTCTCTCGTCTTGGAGAAGAGGAGGGAGCTAACCAGCGAGTCTTTCAGTTTCACCTGTTGAAACACATCAAGGCAATGGCATCATAGCACAAGTGAAATAACGCTGTTCCAAGTCACACATAGGCACATTCCTCAGTAATTAGTTCAGCCAGGGTTAGCAGAAAATTATGGCTGGATCTTCAATATTTTGCAGTTATGATAACAAAAGTAGTTGTATCCAATGATGTTTTGTTTTTCTGTGTGTATTTGGAAAATATTTTTACAGAGGTTTTTATTTGCTCACTTACAAAAAATGGGTAAATTTTTGTGGACTACAATGACTTTTTGAAGATTTTGTTTTCATTTGTAAACAGGACAAAAGATCTGACAACATGCAAGAACATTTTCCCAAATGAATCAAACATGTTAATCAGAACCATTTTTAACTGCAATCTCATCTAACCCACTGTTTTCTGCAGAAGTGTTTGTTCATTGTTATGTTCCAAATGGCTTAACCTTCAAGGCCTATAGGATAAATAGCAACCACTCGGCTCAAACCTGATAGATGTGGCTTTCCATGGTGGCATCACAGATCTCATTTGCCCTGGGTATGAAGACCTTTGACCCCGAGAGCTGAAGGTGGCAATATTCCGCCAGGTGCTGAGTAGCATTCATCTGGCCTCGAACGAGCACCTAGAATGGCATAGTGAGATTTGAATGACCATCATATCACACTGTATAGGACTGAGTAGATGTGCTGAGGGTGAAAGAATGTCTGTACCTTTCATAAGGGTGTGTATTTCTGTGCTGATTACACACATCACTGCTTAGCTACAGACTTACAGCTTCTACTAACATTTTCAGTTAATGATATATCTAAAACTTTCTCCACGACTGCAAATATGCAAATAACTGCAACCTTCCAATCCCCTTCCTCCCAAAATCTTAACAAGTAATGAGGAGACAGCATGTTGACCAAGACTTCATAAATAAAACTCAGTAACTAAAATGCCTACAAATAGATAGATTTAAATAAATAAATAAATGAACAAATAAATAAACAAATAAATAAATAAATCATTACTTTGAATTTGTCAACAGGGACAAGAATCATGGGACTGCACTTGATTAAATCAACTAGTGATTAGTTGCTAAGGTTTATGTTATACAAAGCCCATTTCTGCGAACTATACAGACTAAATGATAGTATAATGAGAATTGATTGCTACATCACATACAAGTGAATGTGGTACATACCAACTGTCTTGGCTTGACCTGAGTGACAAGCTTCTTGATAGATTCACCATCTGAACGACCCTCAAAGTCAATGAAAGTCACAGAACACCTAGGGGGTAAAACAAACAAGTAGGGAAAGAAAATTAAGGGGAATCATTTCAATTTTTTTTTTTAAAGAGTCAGGATCTCATAATAGATCTGTTCAATATGCTCCATACTTATGTGAGTACTTGTGGTCTATAGCGGTTTGTGAAGTGGTATACATCCTAAAACTGATACCCTTACTGTGTAAGGAAGTCATTTTTTAAGCACAGAAAACAATCAGTATCAGAAATATACAGTGGAATGTGGCTCTCAGATCTAGTTTAGGTTTATGGTTTTGTGTTGCTCTTTTTTGAGGGATTACTTTCAGTGTGGCTCATGAAATGTGAATATGAATGAGAATGGAACACTTACTTCACATCCACGCTTATTTGGCTGGCTACACACTTGGTTGGTATATCACCTGAAAATGGAACAAGAAAAGTGCACAATGACATTCAAAAAGGTACAAAGAGTTGAAATAAATAAGGCAGGAGTAAACAGATAATCAATTCTTAATCATGAGAAAGAAAATTGGTGTGATATCTTTGTGTGGACTCATGTACCAACACAGCACACAAACATCTCCAGTTGTAGACACATGAATTGCAAGGTGTTTTGTTTTATTGATCAGTCCCTCATCGGACACAAGGTGGCATTATTACAAATAGGTTTTCTGGGGTTATGCTAATAACTGATTTGAATAGCAGCATAATATTCATAAACAGTATGAGTTTACTAAGGAGTTAAATCTCAAGACCGTGCATGCCCGAACAATGACTGGAGCACAAACCCGGGCACTCAAATGTGCAGACCTACATGTG
Source organism: Diadema setosum (assembly GCF_964275005.1). Classification (NCBI taxonomy): domain Eukaryota; kingdom Metazoa; phylum Echinodermata; class Echinoidea; order Diadematoida; family Diadematidae; genus Diadema; species Diadema setosum. The sequence goes on from NC_092685.1 coordinate 3,348,502, forward strand.
ATGAGTTGCATTATGGGATTTTAAAAGATAAATTATTGGTTCCTTTGCCTGCTGTTCACATATGCTGTGCAGGGCAAATTATCATGACTTTTACTAAAATTAAGTGGAACTAATTTTTGCATCACAATGCGTATCACAAGAGGTTTTTTCTTTCTTTTAGTGTTCACATACGAGAATTTACGCATCGTGTTGCAAAAACAAAATTTCAAAAACCGTTAATTTCAGGAATGCATGAACAACAACACTTTAATGTCATCATTGGGTCAATTGCATTTCTCTCTGTGCTTGGACGAAGATGATGACACCTTACCTTCAGCAGCATCATCATAATCAGCATCCTCCTCCTCCTGAAAATAAAATACAAATACAAAAGATGAGCAAAAACTTCTTTCTTTTCAAACTCTTGACACAAAGCAGAAGATACACTCCTTTCCTAATGAATGTCTTGCTTTACAAATTTGCTGATGTAAATTTCTCCTCAATTTCTTGAATTCACTTGAACTGTCTCATCACACACTCATTCCTGTTATGAAATGACATGAACACTTACAGTCTCCTTCCGAGTTCCTAACTTCCCACTGTCATTTTTTATTCACATAGATGACTCTTCATTATTACTCTGCTATTTGTCAAACCCCAACAGCAGTAATCTTAGGTAGGTACCTTATGGGTCCTGTCTTGCAAATTCAGGACTTGACTATGATTCAACACTTACATTGAAGTCCTTTTCCTCCTCAGCCAGTAGAGTGTCCTTGATCATGTAGTCTTCTGGTTTGATGATCTCACCGTAGTCATCCCAACGAAGACGCTCCTCGTGGAAGGGAAACATTGGGTACGACTTCTTGACTGTCTTGAAGAAACTTGTTCCCTTTTTCCCAGTCTATTTAAAGAGAGGCATAAAAACAACTCTAACGGTGAATGCACAGACATAACTTGCAACATTGGAACAACAGACTATTGGTCTCAACCTGATGTTAACAGGGGGTAGAGCTCATCTGAATGTCGTGAGGGCTCAGGGGGAAAAATATTGAAGGTAGAATGCACACTCATGCCCTTTAAAGTGGTATCTTTCATCCTACAATGATTAGATAATGACTTCAGGATTCAACGAAATCAGAGGAAAATGATGAAAACCTTCATTTCTCAGTCCAATTGTAACACCTTATAAATCTAGGCAAAAGAAAAATATATGGCAAGTGCACTTTGGGCTCTAATTGCAATCTGAAAGAAACTCTGCATGGAAATTTCTGGCACATATTAGAAAGGGATTTTAACTTAATAATAAGAACATCGACAAATTGCCCTATATCTACATAGGGCAATATGTCAATCAGTTGTAATAAAAAAAGACATCTTGATGGAAGAATTTCATGAATTTGACAAATGAGATGAGTTCTGCTTTCACTTACATCTGTGTTCATCATGAGATCATGTTTGGTTCTTGATCGGCCCATGTCGTCGATCTCCATTTCCTCCTCACTCTCGTCACTGGAGTCTCCCTCTAGTCTCCTGGGGTACCATGACAGAAAGAAACCACACATGACTTAGTAAATACTCAGACCTTAGGAGCACAACACAAAACCAAACAGAGATCTTGATGTAACCAGTGAATATCAATCAAATGTGAAGATTAGTTACGATACTGCACTGTACATACAAGCAAGACATTGAAAAGGAATGTAAGAACTTTCAGCAAGATGTTACCTTCAATAGGAGGGGGCTCTTCAGCCATACCTGTTTTAGACCAGTACCTACCTTTGAGCAGCTTCATTTGCTTTCCTTTCCCTCTCCTTCTCTTTCTCCTTCAGTCTGTACTCTTCCAGTTCTTCTTTCTCAAGCTTCACTCTTTTACTGACCTGACAAAGGAATATGGAAAATGGAAAATTGGACATGTTAAATTGCATTCATGCAACTTTAGACCTGAATCAATTATAAATTTTTTCAGACAAGGTAAATACTTCAAAATGACGTTTATAATTCATTGCAGTTAAAGTTATGAAGAGGATTGCACAAATGATTTACACTTAACTCCACATTTTGTGACATCCCTTTCCTGTCTGTTGATAAAGTTGACCTTTTCCATGAAAGCTAGTAAATAAGAATACATACTGCACTCCCTCATGCAAACACAAATTTAGACCAAGATACTTTTATGGCAACTATGTGTGGTTTAAGTCTTTAACAGGACTGTTGAGAAGAAAGGGGATAGGTTAGTGGAAAGTTGAGAAAGAGGGGTATTATTTTGCTGTAAATTAGTTCCACAAATCTATTCGCACAAGCCTGAAATCTTCTTACCCTTAGCTTCAGTTGCTTCAGCTTTGGGTCTTCAATCAGTTTCCTTGCTAGAGTCCCATGGGGTGTCCTGCTGGTGAGAATGATGCTGTTCTTCTCCTCGGCACTCCACTGGATGAAGAGCTCACGTGAGTAGCCACATTCCATGTCTGGGACACTGGCCAGAACAACCTAGGGAAGGAGGTACAGAGGAGAGAAAAGGAGCTGAAAGGATGAAGTATGTGGCAGAACAAACCTCACACTGTGGTTCCTCAGAATGCACGTTTGTATGCATTACAGGTTGCCTCTCATTCTTCTGCAATGCTACAAATTTAACAAAATCCATTTACTTGTTTTACTTGCATATAAACCCTGAAACATGTTTTGTTCCTACAATGAACCAAACATTGCATTACTCACACTTTTTTACAACAAATAAATCATTCCTTCATCAAACAAGTATCAGTCACCATCATCATCAACTTTCAGTAACACATTTTAGCAACAATCTAAATTTCAACAAACTCCTTTTGTTTGGTTGATGAATCAAGCCATTTTTACCTTTAAAGCTATATCTAAAGTGAATTGCAATGAATTGATTTCAGATGTGAGCTGTTTCCCTTCTGATTGCAAACAATGTTCAACAACAACAATGAAAAACTGACAAACCAGTAAGGATGTTCAACAATAATAAAGAACTTACAAACCAGTAAGGATGTCTTCGATGAATATGGTAGGTCATACAGAGTGAAAAAAAAATGAACTGGAAGAGGTAATGAGCAGCATTCAAAGTTAAATGAGACATTTTTCTGTAAATAAGTGTGACCACAATAGTAACATTGCCCCTCCCCCACCCATCACTGCTACAACCAGATCTGACCATGTGCAGACCCTTAATCTCTCACCTTTGGATCAGGAACTTTGGCCAGTTCTTTCAGTGAATGGCACAGCTTGAGATGCTTGAACTGGAAGGGATTGTTTCTCCGGTCCTCAAAGGCCCGCATCACTTTGTCACTCATCCATTCCACCTGTCATCCAGGCAAGATAAAATTGCAGTTAAAATGAATCACAAAATAGGATAAAGTCACATTATTGCACTTTCTTTCTCTAAATTCAAGGAAGCATGCAAAAAGTTTCAACTGCCCTGCACGGAGATGAATCTGGGGATGTAAAATATTAAAACTTACCTGCGATTTGGCAAACTCCACAACATTGTAGCTGACATTATTCAGCATGGCAAGAGAGAAATTGCCCAAGCCAGATTCCTGATTTCTCCAAAGTTGGTCCTGTTGAAACAAAACAGAAAACTTATGAATGAGAAATTAGTGCACTAACAAACTAGCTATTGCAAAACACTTTCATACGTTGAGTTCAGCATGTGCATGTAACTCATCCTAGATATAATTCATGACAGTCATAAAAGAGTTCAAAAATTTGACATGCATAATTGGCACCTTCACCCTCTCACAAAGGTGTACACTCTTTCTGCACAATATACACGCTGTAAACATACACACACACTGAGGATGCATTCTCATTGACTTGAAAAGTTCTCTAAAAGTCTCAAATGCATAGAATTTGCAGATTCAAATGCATTCCTTGATCAAAAATTATGTTACATTTTGCAAGATACACTCATCAAACTTCATATATACACAAAAGACAACTGAAAATTTGCCCCCCAAAACGACAAATATATTCATCAAATTCTTTGTAAAGTAACTTTGACGCATACAAACACATACCAGTAGCAGAGAGAGCTCCACAACCCGGCCAGCTGTATCCACAGCTATGAGAACATTTCCATCATTCCTCATGGTGTTCATTATGATATCTGGGAGAAGTAAAGTTGGATGAATAAATTCATTTCTGAAGTTAAGTTCTTCTATTACTTTTATTCACAGTGATTAGTGAAACCAAAATGTTTGGACCTGCATATGAATATGTCTCTTCAGCCTACTCTAAACATTCTTGTCACACAAGTGTGACCTCATGAACACGAAACTTCCATGCTTTTTTTTGTTATATCATGAGACATATTTTTCAGACCTCACCATCCATCAGCAACCAAAGTCACTCAAAATATTGTTACAACCAATCCATCTTTCAGAGTTTGTCTCCAGACAAATCATCATCATAATCATTTCATAGCAAATCTTATGTCAATGAATCACTTTGATTTCAAGTCAGAAACATTCCCTTGGCAGAAATTTTTCATCAATTGTTTTTCCACTTCTCCTTAAACAGGGCTGCACACTAACCCATTTTTTCTACTGGTCTGATCTGTCTGCCGGACCAGCAGGTACCCAGTCATTCCATTTTTTACTGGTCCACTCCTGAAAATGTTACTGGTCCAACATTGATTTTTACTGGTCAGGACCGTCAGACCAGTACCAGTGTGCACTGCTGCCTTAAAATCTTGTGATAACATTATCATCCTCATTATCATTATGATCATTCTTACCTTTCAATATTATGTCATATTGACAGTTTTTGTAGAACACAGCAAATGAAAAAAAATTACACAATGATGTAACACTAGTCAGCTATGGCAGTGACAACCTCTGCCCAGATATGACATTGACACAAAAAGGCAAATGAATGGTGGAAAGAACTTACCCATCAATTTTTCGTCCCTCGCCCTCCGTCTAGCCTGGACGTATGTGGCATTGAAACAATCAGTGATGAGCAGGCTCGGCCTACTGATAGTCTCCAGGACTGCCCCATTGAGATGGCGCTCTTTCTTGTGGTTGTAGTCCACTGCGTATATGATCTCCTCCTCACCATCTTTGACAATCTTCCAGATGGTGCCACCGATCATGTGACCTCCCGGCAATGGGGTGATAGTCAAACCATGACCTTTTCCTTCAGAGGGAAGAACAGAAAATAAATGATTACTGGTATCTTGTACCAAGAACAGTAGACATATACTGATGCATACCTGCCAACCCTGAGACTTAAAGGTAGGGGATACCTTTTACAGACCTCCCAAAATGCAGCAAAACATTAAATATGAACCTCAGGGGACTTGTTTAGGCCACTGCTGAGAAATTTGGAAGTCAACAGTTATCTACAATTTGAATAAAGCACAAAACTCAACTACTCAGTAGTTCTGTGTGTCAGCCACACTTAAGCCTTTTTGTTGCAGTCTTCTGTATTTTTTTATCTATAAACACAAATCTAAAAGTATAAGAGCTGATGTAATAAGATATAGAGTGTGTGGTAAGAATGTATCAGAAATGTTTGTAAGTTTTGATGAACTTTCTTCACAAAATATACATGATGGACACACATGCAGTGCACGGGTCTGCAAAGGTAGCCTAGTAATGTACCGGAATTTACGGTGAGCCCCGAAAAAAATTAAATTCAAAATCTAACGGTCAATAAAAAGGTACTAAATGTTACCTTCCATTTTCAATACTTTATGGGAGTTTCTAAAATGATACTCTCTTCAACATACCACTGTATTTATACAACTCTTCATTTAAGGCATGCAAATGGATTCCCTACCTTTAATAAATCTGAACAAAGAAAGAAAAATTATTTGAAAATCTGAACTTTCATATATTTCATATACTTAACTATTAACAGATATTTCCAAAAAAAATCAGAATACACTGAAATTAATGCGTTTTCTTTCAGTGAAAAATCTGAATATTACAATTAAAACTGAACAGTTGGCAGGTATGCTGATGGAATATTTAAAAACATTTTTCCCTTGCAAGGTTTTATCCAACTACATGAATGCATTTCAGAATAGGCCAAAGAGACATTGGTAATGTGAATAGGGAGTTTTTCATTATTGCAAACTGATAATGCTATTGAAATTAAAAATACTATGTTCATGAAATGTAATTGCAACACTGTAGAATAAACATGGAACAGTTTGTGCCTGAATGGCCAAGCTACCTTGAAGCCGACACTTAACACTCACGTAGTACATTTCAGTATAGACCTAAAAGACATGGGTAATGTGCATAGACAGTTTGTAATGGTTGCAAATTGACAATGCTAACAAAACTGAAAAGTCTATGTGACAAACGTTATTGTAACACTGTAAACTATAACTGGAACTGAATGGCTAGACTTACCCTTGAGACTGACACTCTGTGAATACTTCAGTTGGACAATCTTATCAAATGCAGCATCAACATCATCGAGGCTAAACATGTCAAACTCCTCATAGTTGTGTCTCGACTGTGTAAAGACAAGAATAACAGGGTTACTACCCTAGTTACAGAAGCTGATGAAAAGTTTGTTTTATGTGATGATGACAAAGAACAGTCCCTTGGCTGAAGGCTTCCTCCAGTAGCTGTGCTTCCAGTGATCTACAATAGGTCTGCATTGGGACTTTTACTTGAGGTAAATTTGGCAGGTCCTGTGTAGCAAACTGTTTCTCACTGGAGTATCGTTATGTATCATATACCCTTTTGTATTCGTGATTAGGAGTTTTGCCCCATCAAAATATTCAATCTGTGTAGGGATCTTAGTTCAATCACTAATAATCATAATTTAATTTCTGTAACTGTCTATTAATTCAATATCAATTTTATATGCATTTTAATCATATTCCCTGTTAAAATGAATCATCAAGATATCTTGGATATGCATCTGTGCACATAAATACTGCTACTGGAGAAATGGCATTATGACTGATATGATTTAGATGTGGATTGATCTTCTTTTTTTTTTTTTTACAGGATGAAATGGAAGGTGCTGTTTATTAAGTTTATAAGTCATAAATTACATCTTAGATACACTGAAGTGGACAGTAACCTTGTGGGTAGCTATGATGGCACGGTGACTTTACCTGAAACAAGTCATACATAAACATCTGCCCCATCTTGTAGACTGGTATTGTGGCATATATGGGGCAGGTCAAGTTGCACTTGCCCACAAGGTAGGGTAGGGCACCCAGGTGGAGGTTGTCGGGGTAGGAGAGCAGCACAGCGTCTATCTGGTGAGTGTGCCTAGAGAGAAAACCAAAGTTTTAATACATCACATCCAGACAAGATGAGTTTCTAAAGGTAATTTGACATTAACATGAGTATAATGATGCTAGACTGGACATGAAATGAGACGAGCGTTTTGCGAGCTTTTATATTGTAATTGTATTGCCGTTTGGCTGCATATTACAATATGCATTTCTATTTGAGAACTCTCATCTACGTTATCTAAAATCTACTTTTGGAACTTCACATCATGTTAACAATATGCTTGGCCCCTCAACACTATGTTGCGAGCACAGGGACTGCTTTATTCTTTGAAAGTATACATACATACATCATGGTATTTTAGCAAGGAATTTATTTCACAGGCTAAGAGAAATGATACGATATTTAAATGATATATGTATGGTACAATACTGAGTTGATATGAGACCATGATATGATATCACTTACTTCTTGATGGCCTCGATATTCTCCATACTGAAGTGCTCATCCCAACCACAGTCAAGCAAGAACCTGAACTCATCGACCTGCAGCATGTAGCAAGGAGGAGACTCGTCCAGGACCCCAGAGAATGGGGTCAACTTGATGATGGACGTCATCCTGCTTGCTCAGTGCCTCCCTCACCTAGATGACCGGCTTTGGATGAAGCCCAACTACTCAGAGTTCGAGTGACAATTCCTGAAGTTCACCGCCTGAATACAGTCAATACAGTAAATACAGTAAAACAGCTAAAAATTAGATCAACACTTCATAAATACAAATGGGAGATGAACATTATATCTAAAATTGTCAAGCAGTATGTATCACATGCAGGAACTTCGGCCATGAAATCAATAGCTCAGTAAAAGACATATCAATTATCAAAATTTTCGATGACATGTTCATCCTTGACGAAGGATAAGCAATTTCTATCATTTGGTTTTGCAACACATAAATATTGTAAAGCATCACCTGGTACCTGCAATAAAGCTGAGAGGTCGCAATGTGTGAAAACCAAAATTTTCACAAGTTATGGTTCATAAAAGACTGAATACCTACCACAGCAAATGACATAATTTACAAACATTACAACATCAGTCTTCTCAGCCTCAGGCGTCAGGTGGGTACATACATCTACACTACACAATCATACCCCCATTCCACATAGTCTTAAATAGACCTTTCTAGATTTCTTACTAACGTTAGGACACAAGGGCCCAGCAAGACCTCTGAAACTGAAAGACCACTGAAAGACCATAAAAATTAGCAAATCTCTCAACAATCTTCCAGTGAACTTTGAATCCTCAGATCTCCAATGTATAATATGATTCCCAAGTCAAGTGATTTTTTTTTTCTAACTCTTGAGTGAATTTTATGCCATGGTCTCCTCCATCGTCCATCACGACAATAGCCTAGGCATGGTCTCAAATATGTTTTGAAACTGTTCAGCAATGTTCAGGAAAGTCTGGCCTTAAAGTGGTATTCTACTTCTTCTTCCAAGTAAGTGCATCCTTCTTGCAGAGTATTGACGCACTTTCAGCAGTATTTCAGCAATCTCTGCATGAGTGTTCAAGGGTCTTACATGTCTCTGCTAATGATGATAGAGGAGAAAATTGAATGACATTGTCTGGGAGTCAACAACGAAACTACTAACAGAAATTTCAATAGGTGGGATTACGTTCAGAACAAAATCTGCGGGGTCCTTCAACTTGTCTAATTAAAACTAAATCGGGGAAAATTTTAAGGAATTTCAAGGAGAAAACAAGGTGAAGATACGATCTACTGTATTTCAGGATAAAACTGAGGGGACTTACGTAATAAACTCTTAATTATCAATGACGAATTTCCATCACATCACACTATGACTGTATTCGCACTCTCGGCTCTCTCGGACTCATGACTTCGTACAAGAGTATACAGTGCTAGTGTAGAAGCGCATGAACTTTGCTTCGTACACAGCACAGCATGCATTATGCATGTGCAAAGCTTGTCAACTTTGAGTCGTAAAAAACACACACATATTCACAAACACACGTGACACACACACGACTTGGACGCCTTGACAGCAGCTAGCTACTATACTCTCAGTACTGGTAGTTCGTAAGTGGCGTGGCGCACTATAATTTCTCCAAGACAGGGATCGATGGCATAACTTTGGTTGAGATGGAGATTGTGAAACAAAGTAAAGCAAAGCGGTCCTAATAAAAAGGTAGGTACCACCTTTTATGAGGATCTCTCCGTTCCTGGATATCTAAGCCATTTCAAAACATATTTTCATCAAATAAATGTTAAAACTTGAGTCCTCTTAGTGTTGTACCGGTATGTTCTTTAATATTTCATCCAAGTTGTTTCTTATTATCTTGCAAAAAAGTTAAAAACCAGAATCCCCATGTTTTATTTCTTTGTGTCACTGTGTACATGTGCATATCAGATCTCAAATGCACATTTGTTGAAAATCTCAACTTTTGGATTACAACTTTTTTTCAAGGTATGATATCACAGACTGTATAAAACAGAAAGACAAAGTAATTGCTACATAAGTATGGTACAAGGAATGCACTGCACACAAATTGCATGTATATTCTTTCTTCCTTTCTTTTCTTTTTTTTTTTTTTGGTGGGAAGAAATTGATTGAAACCAAGAGCTCAAGTCAAGTTTGAAAAATTATGAATGTCTGCACAAACATACTATTATGCAAGATATACAAATATGCCACACAAACAGAACATATTGTGGTGCACTGGCGGATCCAGAGGGGGGCGCAACCAGTGCACAACCCCCTTTATTTTTCGTTAAAAACAAAAGAAATAAAAAGAAAAAATGAAATGAAACATGGAAGTGGTATCAGAAATATTAGTTGTGCCCCCCTTTATAGAATTCCTGGATCCGCCCCTGTGCGGTGTGTGTGTGTGTGTGTGTGTGTGTGTGTGTGTATGTGTAAGTGATATATATATATATATATATATATATATATATATATATATATATATATATATATATATATATATATATATACATATATATATATATATATATATATATACATCTGTATATATATCTGTATATATATATATATACACACACACACAAAAGTGTATGAAGACAATAATGTAGATTACTATGTGCCTATATAGGCCTACACATATATACATTTACACTTTTCTTGTCCATTTTGAATATTTTGTCTTTGTGTCACAATGTGTATGTATGCATTTTTAGTGTTTGTAATATATGTACAACTCATGCAAGCATAAAAAAAAAATGACTTAAAAATACTTGTATATAACGTGGCAATTCTGGGATTAATTGAACCATATAATGGATAAATTGAATCTAACTTAATTTGACTGATTGTACATGCATACAGTTGAACCTCTCTTATCCGGCCTCCCTTTATCCGGATCTCTCTATTATACGGACGCAATCTCGCCGTAATTTTTTTAAATAATTACGGGAGGAAAGGGGGATTCCCAACTCCTTGACAACTCCTACCCAAACACACATGAATTACATATTACTTCCAACATGATTAACATACATTACATCAAATTTCCTTCCAAATTGCTTACCTCCAGACATTTCAACATCCCCAAACATCCCCAAATGTAACAATGAAAAGGTTGCAATATACACATTACTACTGTGGTACTACAATGGGCTACATCAGGATCAGTACATGTGTATGTATATGTACATGTATAAAGCATTGAGTCTCCCGTATCCGGCCAAATCCCTTATCCGGATGAGCCCCGGTCCCGACTTGTCCGGATACAAGAGGTTCAACTGTATTTTTGTATTATCATTCTCTTGTCACTGTTCATTTGTAATGATGATAATGTTGGAAAATGATATAGCTTAATATGTGTGTAATGTAATGAAGTGTAATGAAAGCTGTATCTGCACAAATAACTTCAGTCATAATTACATGTACTAAATTTTATTTTGTGTGTGTGTATGTGATATTTGTAGTGCTAACTCCAGCATATAATAAATCAACCAGCACATTGATTTGCATGTACTGTAGAACTAATTACAATGTACATTAGTGTAGGTGAAATGGTGAGACAAAAAACAAAAGTATTAATGTGGTGGATGCTATTCCCTTGATTTGCTTTTGGTTTTTGTTTTTATATGGCACTTGACATTTGCATGTGATGTTTGAAGTTTCAGCACTCCTACGTCTTAAGCTATTTGTGTATGAAGCTATGAGACCAAGTCCCTAAAATATGTATTATTGGTGTAACTATCTAAAATGTGTGACAAGGGTAGTGTTGCACAGGAAATATAAATTGAGTGGGCCAAAACTAGGATGTTGTAGAGTGGATCTGCTCTGGGGAAATAGAGTTGGACAGACAAACAAACGTTTGTAAAAGAAAACAGTCAGTTAACAATTGAGACCTTTACCTGAAAGAGCACTCAATGGGATATACTTGTACTAGCCACATTGTCATTCAAGAATAATTCACAGAGAAACAAATAGTAAGTTATATGATTAACTTTTTATTGATATACATTAACAAGTATCCAAGTTAAAGTTACTTCATTTTTCTAAAAATAGTATTTCTGTTGTAATATACAAACAATGCGACATACTTATACTCTGAATGCTTTCGGCATCATAAATTTTTGCTTTGAATATCAATGAGGTCATCACTTCTACAACTACATCATCTGGAGGACAAAAATATCAGATTCTTAAAATATGACAACTTACTGATCTCTGAAGAAAAAGAAAAAGTTTTGTCTGTAAAATGATTTTGTTTCTGGTCTTGTGTCTCCAAATCAAAACAAAACATCACAATAACATGCAGATGTTGTATCAACATACATTACAGACGTTTCAGATTGTAAGAATAAAATTAGAAATTGCTTCTACTCATTGACCAGTTGGCTAACCCATGTACACCAAAATAAGTTTCCAAATCTATATAATATTACAAAGATTGAATATTTCACATTTCAATCATAAATTGCTGTTCTACTGCTGTGGTCAGCAAACAGGTAAACATGGTTGAAAAAAAAAACAACAACAACCTAGTACTGTATGCGGACACTACAGTTATAAAGAGAGAAAACAAATCAATTCTGAAATAAGTATTGCATTGCAGACCAGAAGACGTGTCAGAAAAGCTGCAGCAAAGTTCATTGTAAACTCTAGGCACATTTTCAGGCATTAACATACTCGGAGAAGAAAATCATCAGTCAAATACACTGCCTATGAAGAGTGCAGAGATGATAATCATTTGATATTCTAATTGAAAAAATGACTCAATCAGAATCTCAAAATCACACTTAATAGCAAATCACATTTCAGAAATGTTATGGCCTTTTGGTCATATTACAATTTGAAATAATGCAGAAAGACATAAACCAACCAGCACACTACATACTGTTTCAATGTGCACATCCTTGAAATCAATCATGCAAGTCAGTGAGTGTATTTCCACCAGCTGACATGAGATACTGTCATTCAACTGAGCACTGGCATTACTAATAGTGAGAGTGTCATAAGCACCAACTGATGAGACCAAAGCACCAGCCATGTCTAAGTCGGAAAAGCATTTGGTTATCATCGAATGACACCATTGCAACAGTATACTATCAAGGAAACGTACATGAATGGGAAAAAAAAAATGCACAGACTTATTGATATCAACCCAATATCATGAACTGTTCATACTAAACAAAATGTCATGTCATAAATGGCAAATTTCCACAGAAAAGGGGCTTGACCTGAATATCAAGTGATTTATCCAAACTGTTGTTTCTCTTGTTTCTATACCTCTGTCAGTGCCAATAATAACCACACTGCATAACATGCCAAGTTATCCTGAAAGGGGTGATACAGAGAATAACTAAGCAAGACTTAGCTCTGAGAAACAAGCTAATCATGTTACACTCATAAATACAGTCCTATTGTTCAGTGTGCACATCTATTCACATATAAAACAGTTTGCAAAATTGCAACAACACATACTGGAGAATAAAACAATATCAAACAGATTATTGTTTTGGTCCAAAAAATTAAATGGATTTGTACTGACAGCATAAAATATTTCACAGCATGTGACATTTTAAGCATAATTCTGTGTAGCAACCAGAGAAAATATAAAATGACATGAATACTTTGTTCATTAGATCTCTTTTAGGGTGAAAAATTCAAGCCAGCAAGCAAATATGAAACAATTTGAATTACAGAACACTGTTCACATATTTGTTTTGCTGCACTGACAAAGCTGGTTCAGATGTGTATGTTACCCACTTCCTTCAATATTTGGTATTACTACGTGTACTTGCATTCTGCTGAAACAATGCTTTTGAAGTCCACAAAATTTACAACAGTCAAACACAAGCTTACTAAGCCGAGTGCACAAAGTTAATGTCAAGGTTTCCTAATTTACGGTACTAAAAAAAAAAAACTATTGGCAAAGATGGTGTCTCGGGCACATCAACTTCTAATTTCCTTTATCCATCTGAAGATGACATAACTCAGTGCAGCCTCTTCAGTAAAATTGCAACAACAAAAAAAAATCAAAGAATACGAAAGTCATCCAAATGAAGACCTCTATATACTCAAAGTTATCTAGGTCATAAAAATATGCATCATATACATATAATGTGGTACACAAAGATGAAACAAAACATCAAATACAGAACAAGGTTTACAGCCACTTGTCTGATCACCGCAATACCGTCATGTCAATCTTCAGGGTAAAATGTGTAAAATTACACCTGATTGCACATGTTGTGCATGAACAAATTGATGGCATAAGCAACCCTTACCAAAGGACCCCAGAGGAACAGTAAAAAATTCCCACCAAATGTTAGATTTCCGTTGTTCTTTTTTCACCCTGAAGCTACCCTGTACTATGGTTTAGAAGAACAAATACATTTTGTCACCTTTACTGGAATTGTAATTAACATTAGTGGCTACTGTATTGAAAGACCTACAAGTGGTAATTTCTCCTGCTTTTATACTCTCCCTCAAATAATTATCATATTAACAGGTTTTGCCATGTACTTTGCATTTGCGGGTTAGCCTGCAATGTTAATACATTAAAAAAATCTTATAACATACAAGGAAACTGACCTTATGGGTATTTCAGAAGAGTCATCTGAATAATGTAATTTCTTTTTATCATATCAACAGAACTATTTATATCTTTGAAGTGACATGAAAATACAATTACATCTCTCATCTTCAGCCACAATATTATAAAGAAACAGATAAGATTGTATGGCCATGCCAGAAATCCAGAGCCAGACTATGTGCTGTGCACACATGAACTGCTGAAAATATAAGAAAAGGCTCCAACTCAAACAAAAATGCTGAGCTTTTGTATCTTGTATAGACAAATTCTGCTAGGAATACAACCAAATGGACCAGTTAAGTGATTGGGAATGTGAGAGGCTCAACAGCTGTTACTCCTTGGTGTGTTCGGCATTTTCTGGCACAAGATGCTTGAGGACTCCCTTGAAGAATATTCCTGACTCCTCTAGACCAGACTGGAAACACTGGTCCAGCCACACCCGACGATACTCATCCATCATGCTCAGCAGTCTGCAGGATCAAAAATACCAATATACCAATATACCGAATATACCAATACCAAAATAGAAGGATAAAAATTAATTCACTATGCATCTAAATATGAAAAATGACTCAAAGTCTCCATGTGTAATGTTAGCATCAAGTTTCAACATAATTCATTTACTTAAGTTATGTACTTTATTCCTCAACAGTAGAAATTCAAGGCAATTAACAATTTCACATGAGACAGACCATTAGAAGCATACAAGAATATTGAGTGTCAACAGAAGTTAGAAAGTATGTTACAGCTAATCTGTACACATAGAATCAAAGGGCATTCAGATTTTGTATGTCAGAGCAGCACATAGAGGAAAGTGCACACATTCATTAATCCATTCAAAGGGCATGATTTGCCTGGTTGATACAGTGGATTCCCGTTGTAACGAAGTCCTCGGGACCAGCAGTTTTCTTTCGTTATATCAAAATTTCACTATAACCGAATAAATGAACAATAAAAAAAAAAACAAAGAGTGGATAATGTTGCGGCCTGAATTTCTACTTCATTGTAACAGGAATTCAGTTATAACTCTGTTTGTTATAACGGGAGTGCACTCTACTGATTGTAGATTAAGACTAGACACATGGGGGCAAACCATGAGGGCATAGCATCATTCATCCACCATTTCCTAAGTGTTGGGGGGGGGGGGGGGGAGGGGCAAACTACCTCACCAGGTATGCATAATGCTCTTTAAGGGAAGTGAAGTTATGATCTTGTACACGAGTGAATTGTGACTTTCTCATACACAGAGCCACCATTTTGATGTCCTATCTGAGAGATGGACTGATTTTGCCCCTGACTAGAGGGGGAGACACAATATCACACACAGAAATGCTCAGCTGGACTCAAACTGAGCCACTTAACTGAAGGCAATTATCCAACCAACTTAACCACCTCCCCAACCAAATATAACCATTCTACTACATTTCATGCAATCTTGAGAAGTGGGGAAAACATGGTTTTGAACTCACTTGTTGGCAATGTCAGTCTTGGAGGTGGCTGGTAGGTTGGCCAGTCCCACGTTGATCAGGTTAAATCCACTTTGTGCTGTATTAGGCTTCTTTCCAGCAATCACTAGTGACCGCACCAATCTGAGGTTGGAAAAAACAAACAATCCAAATATGCCATGTGCAGACCTCCCAACCTTTCTGACTGAAAAATAGGGAGGGTTTGCCTCAAAAGTAGGAAAGAATGAGCAGTTCCCATAGCAGTGTGTAGTAAAATTATCAAGAAAAATAGGAAACTCCAATTGAAATAAGAGCTGGGAATGGTCAAAATTCAGATTCTTTCCTCCAAATTCAGAATGGTTGGGAGGTTTGCATGTGTTTTTTTAATAAGCATGATAAACATTAGGCAATATTATATTCCCAACATACCATTTGAGCTTTGAGACACTTACCCTACCAATGGTAATCTGAAGTGTGTTTCAAGTCAATTAAAGATTTTTCATATGGATGTTGAAAATATGAATGTCAGAGGGAAAGCTCTAGTTGAATGTTATCTCTGCTCTCAAAGATGTTTCTAAATTGCATCCTTTACCAATATGATAGAAATCTTTTAATAGAATTGAACTATTCATCACACTGTCAAGTAAATGTCATGTTGGCATAATGACATTCTGTTTAATTCACAGGTACTCACAAAAGCCCACAAATAACTGGACTATCATGTGATCCTATATGAAGTAACGTCATGAGTTTGTAACACAGACAGTATCCCATCCAATTTAATGTTATTCAGCATTCAATGTTTTAGTCATCATATGACTTACTTGCAGGCCCACATCATGATGTCCATGGTGAGATGAACCTGGATGTAGACACGTCGGTCAAGCTTGATCTTGTCCACTGCGCTCAGGGATGTTTGGCTCTTACGCAGCCTTCGCATGGCATTCTGATTGCAAAAAGAAGGAAACCAAACTGGTTTTTATGATCAGATTTAAATTCAACAGAAGTCATTTCATCTGAAATTTTAACTAAATATCTCCTACATCCTACAGTCTCTTTGCATTGTGGTAGAGGCAGAGAAGGCATAAAGAGAAAACGTCCAAGAGGGACACTGTTTATATATGATACGGACTGCAGGTTTCATACTAGTTAACTTCAAAGCAATGTGACAACTATAAAAAACAGTCACTTTAATCTCTATTCACATTTTTATGTTTTCCACCTACCTCAGACTAGTACTGGTTCTAAGCAACAGACCTTATGACACAGAAATATTATATGTGGTTGTCTTAAAAATCCTTTTAATGGATGAATCTCTATTGCTAAAGACTTTTAAATGCAAAATTTAGACTTGCAGGAAACCATAATTTCAAACACAATCATGGCATAGGAGGCAAGGATTATAGCTGTTTTTACAAGAAATTGTAACTATTTGTTTAATGATTGTGTCATAGCCCTTTTTATCGTCTCACTACCATTAATTCAATTTTTTTTCTGTAATTTGTATTTTTCCCATGCCTGTGCTTGCTGCCTTTTATGTTTTTGGTGAATGATTGTGTCATTTGTGAATGATTGTGTCATAGCCCTTTTTATCGTCTCATACAGTTCACTACCATTAACCCTAAAAGGGCCGGGGGGGGGGGGCAGAATCCGCCCCCCCCCTCGACGTTTCGCGCTATAATTCTGTATTAAACGCGAGAAGGCCTCATCGCGAGGCTTCTCGACTTTCTTCGTTCAAGTCTCGCGCAACTTCTGAGACCAAATTTGCAACGTCCGCTCATACTTTTGCGAAGCCACGGCCATTTTTGTAACGGAATGTCGCTCCAAAACGGGCACAATTTTGTGATTTTGTGTACATTTCCTATGGAAAACAGTGCTCTGTCATGAAAGGCATAAACACCTGATTATTTTTACAATTAATCACTTTCATTGACTGATTTTGTGCTAATTATGGTAGAAAAGTAGTCAGTGACAATTTCCAATGAAAAAACAAAGAAAAAACAAAAGTTGAAAAACAAAGAAATACATAAGAAATTCTGAAAACAATAAAATACATAAGAATTGAAATGAGTTTTGGAAGTTTTTGTGATGTACAATTGTTGAATATGCTAAAACAGATTTACTGATCAAAAATTAGACTCTCAATGCTTTTAATTAAGCTAAAATATCACCTTGAGCTTAATTTGCATAATTAATTAATTAACATTAGAAATTGATTGTTTCAAAAAATCTTATAACACAATCTTGTAGATTATGACACGGGTCTCACGCATGCAAAATTTCATCGCGATCGCACAACCGATGGCCGAGATCTCGGGGGGGGGGGGGGGGGGGGGGGGGGGGGCGGAATCCGCCCCCCCGGTCTGAGCATGCCAAAAAAGCCCGGCCCCTTTAGGGTTAATTCAATTTTTTCTGTAATTTGTATTTTACCCATGCCTGTGCTTGCTGCCTTTTACGTTTTTGGTGAATGATTGTGTCATTTGTGAATGATTGTGTCATAGCCCTTTTTATTGTCTCATACAGTTCACTACCATTAATTCAATTTTTTCTGTAATTTGTATTTTTCCCATGCCTGTGCTTGCTGTCTTTTACGTTTTTGGTGAATGATTGTGTCATTTGTGAATGATTGTGTCATAGCCCTTTTTATTGTCTCATACAGTTCACTACCATTAATTCAATTTTTTCTGTAATTTGTATTTTTCCCATGCCTGTGCTTGCTATCTATTATGTTTTTGGTGAATGGGGGAAAAGAAGGCATAAAAACATTTGAAAGTGACAGACAACATAGGCAACACTCACACTAATGACCTCCAAGGTCACATGTTCCAGGTCCACACTGTCTGCATCCTGTATCATGCGGCACAGGAAGGAGCCCTCTCTGGCCGGTAGTGTTACAGAGCTACTACTGATAGGAACGTCCATCTGGTTGGCTGCTGCCTTCGTGAGGTAGGTGTCGATGCGGCCAATCTCTAGGATGACCTCTCCCAGAGGGGAATCCTGGTTCTGCAGCATGTGAAGGTTGAGGAGGGCCGGCAGGTTGGCATGGATGAACTCCTGGGAATTGATAAGGGAGATTAAGAGTGGGAGGTCATTGGAGGAGAAAAAAATTGGATGAGAAGGAGAGATGGGTGGAGATCAACAGGTGGATAGATATTACAGGGGCAGATCCAGGAATTCCATAAAGGGGAGGCGCCTTTACAAAAGTAAAGGGGGTGCATTTCATCCACTCCCCAATTTTTTCTTTTTATTTCTTTTGTTTTAACAAAAAATAGAGAGGGGGCTCGCGCCCTGTGCACCCCCTCTGGATCCGCCACTGTATTAACAAGAGGGAGGGGAATATAACAGACATGAAGGGGGGGGGGGGGTAAATATTGACTTCATCAGTTTCCAGGTCAAGACAATTGGAAAAGAAATCTGGACGATCTAAGTGACTTCTTGGGGCCTCCACCATCATCTCATATATTTCCCTTGATACAGGTGATAAAGATATCACTATGGAAACTGAACAACCCAAGGATACAAGGATGATGTGATTAGGATGATAAAAGAAGAGGGATTTCTCACCGGACTTGTTGCTGACTTCCAGGAGAAGCCAGAAGTGGTGATGAAAGCTGGCCAGCTGAAGACAGGATGGTTAGAGTAGGTGCAACCAGCCCAGTTTGTCAGGAGAAGTCCCACTGCATTGGGGTTGGTCGTGGCTGTCTTGAGAGCATTTGAGATGTTCTGGATAGCACCTTCTGGAACGCCACCAAGACTGTATAAAAAAAATACAACAGGTTGGGAGAACATCACAAACATTATTGTGACAGACAATTATCAGTGAAAATGGTGAAACATAAAGTACATATATATCATTTATGAATTTTGTGATTGCTGTTATCAAACTGAACAATGTATGTTATGCTAAATTCATGTGATGGAAATATGAATATGCACAAACACATACTGTACGTTTATATTCTAGATAGATAGATAGATAGACAAATAAATACAGAAATAGACAGAAGATAAATGGATACATCTTTTACCAACATTTCATTTTCCTAACTTCCATCAACATACAGAACAACATACAGAATTACACCATGACCCATTAATTACAAGAATTACAAGTTATTTCATATCCTCTACTTCTTGAACATCAGACTACCAAACAAGAATTGCGATAAATTTCATACCTGTTCCAAACACCTGTACCGGGGCACACATAAAAGCCTTGCCTGCAAAATCAGAAAGACAAAAGTACAGAGATATATTACGTCTAGGATCATTTGTTTTCTAGAAATTGAGCAAAGTTAATCAAAGCGTTATGAGAGGATTTACAGTACATCATCACAGCTTTACAAAGCAAAAGTACACTTGACGGCTATGATAATGAGTCTATTGACTTGGTACATCATATTAAGTATTCACAAGAGATTTCATATTTGTATCACCAGTCCTCCAGCAGCTAATTACACATTTATTCATCAAAGCTAGTGCATGTGAGAATCAGGTTACAGTGAAATGCTGACACATTAATGACCCAACTAAAGCACTACTGTATAAGCTGTTATTTTTGCAACAGTGTAATTTTCATGAATTTCATGAATGACGGTTGGACCGTGAATTTAACAATTCATGAAAATGTCACCTTGCACTAGATTTATAGTGTACTTGTACTTACAACACCCTCGGTGTCAATTCGCGAAAGCAACATCTCATGACAATGTCAGTGACCTGCTCATTTGCAAAAATACCTGTACACGAAAATAACAGCTTATACAGTATGTGCAAAGTATTATACTGCATAATCAAAGGCACTGATGTTTGTACACCATTTATGATCATACAATATGCGGTATAGGGACAGATGAGCCAGTCATGATCAAACCTCACCCATTAGCTAGCAGCTTCCTCCCTGCTTTCCTGAAGTCTGAGTTGCTCTGAGAAAGACACATGGACAGACAAAGGAAAAGACAGAAAGAACAGATTCAATGGAGTGGTGTACCAAAATCACCCACTCACCATGAGAGTGAAGAAATTATGAAAAGATTAGTTTCATGGCAGTAAACTCAATGATCAAAGAAAGACAGGTGTTATATCTCCACTCAGATTTAGATGATATCCCCCCAAAAAAATGTGTGAAATATATCACACAGGGGGGCAGTATTTCTCTGAATCCCCCTGCCTCGGCATCACACTCCATTCCAAGAATGGATTAATCTATCTGCAGCTACGTGTGGCCCAGCTCTTGATCTCACAGCTGGACCCTGTGCATAGCTCCAGAATAAACTTCAACAGCATTATCATAGCACCTCACCTGCTTCCAACTGCTTTGGAATGATTTTCTCAATCATTGCTAATTTATCTTTATTCCTGCACTGCAAACAATAAAAAGCATGAGTACTGCTGAACCTCATGCTTGTCATGGTGTAAAATTCAAAGAATTCATTCACAGCATTCTATGAATTTTACGTAAGAGTACTTCAAATCCTTTTTGCAATCTCTGATACAATTTCTGAGCACCAGTGCTTAACCCTAACTAGGCTGGGCTATTTTGGTGGATGATAGAGCCGGAGGGCCCTCCCAGCCGCCCCCCCCCCCCCCCATCTCAGCCGTCGACTGTACGATCGCTACGAAAATTAGCACACACATTGCCTGTGCTGTAATCTACAAAACTGTAAAGTTGATTTTTCAACAAATAATTGCAAAATTATGCTAATTTTATGCGTAATGATGCACGAATATCAGACTATTTGCTATAAATCACTAAACAAAGCTCCAAACAGGCACATTTTTTGTGTAAATATTCTTTCTAGTGTTCTTAGCAAATGTAGATGAAAAAGATTTGTGCCATCAGAAAAATTTCTTTAGTACTTTCTTACGTATTTCTGTTTTTTTCAACTTTTTTTGTTTTTCATTTTTTTGGTGAAATTTGTCTGTGACATCGTTCTGAGCATGAAAATACATTATTAAATAATTTTAATCAGTAAACCCCTCATTAACCATGCTTTTATGAAATTTGACTGTGAGCACAGTTCACACAGAAATTGTACAAGAATTCACGTTTTTTAGCAATTTTGGTTCAAGCATGCACGTACATATTTATGTGTAACTTCGAAACCGCATACCTGGGCATTGCAAATTTGGTGTCAAAAGATGCGGGAGACTCGAAAGAAAATAGTCATGAAACATCAGGGCGATAGCTTTTTGCGATGGCGATACAGTGCACGGAACGTCGAGGGGGGCCACCGAGGGCCCCCCCCCCCCCCCCCCCCCCCCGCCCTAGTTAGGATTAAGGGGTTAAGATGAATGACCCCTCAAGGATATCCCTTGAATGGTAACTCTTTTCTTACCTTTGAGCCATAGAGCATGACCAAACTCCCAACAGGTAGCTGCGTGAAAGCTGACTCCTCAGTGGAGAGGACATTGGCACAAAAGAGGGGTGTTTGACTGTGGCTCACCCCAATGAGCCGGAGTTGGTCCTGAATGCTGAGGATGAAGGGGGCTGGTCTAGGTGCATCCACTTCGTCTGGGGTCTGACCCACTACACAGATCAAATATATACATTGGGTAAAGTTCCTTCTCTGTTTACTCTGTCCAACAAACGCCTTGGTGATCATCACAATATTTAATCAAAGACTGTCAATAACATAGTTAACAAGGTAGTTCTTTCATGCCTTTCCCGCTGGACAAGCCAAATTCCCTATTCCAGATGACTAACGGGCATTCACACCAGACAGTCTTTATCGAATTTCACTGAGGAAACAAAAATGCCTCCTTAATTCTATAGTATCTTCTTTCCACAATCACTAGCTAAGATATCCTCCTTTTTCACTGACTCTCCTAACTCTCCTTGCTATATTTTCCAAAATTGCGGCAGGTGTCCAAGTGCCAAAGCAAAGCAAAAAACAAAGTAAAAAAAACCAAAACAAACAAAAAGTATCTTACTCCTTACACCTGAACAAATGAATATCAAAAACACATCTTTCATGGTTTTGGTGTGGTGACTAATGAAACTATAACACTAAATCCTGTCCATAAAAGAACATCATGCTTTTCTCCTTATGATACAAGGCAATGCACCACAAGGCTTCACTGGTGATACTTTTTTTAATAGTAGTGCAGTGCTAATTTACTGTCAACATGCATAGATTGGTAAACTTCCATAGACCCTGTACATGCCTTCTGAGTCAGGGCTGGTATCTGCCGTCCCACTATCTGTGGCTGATGTGGAGTCTGCTGGAGTGCTGGGCTCCCCTGCACTCTCTTTCTTGGGTGTGTCTGCTACCTCCGTAGGGGATCCACTCTCAACGGCCTCACCTGGGGTGTCATCGGCTCCTGGTATGGGAACGGAGTCTAGAAGCTTCCGGGTCAAGTTTGGTCCAATATTGACAACTCTGCAGTTTGAAAGTCATGGTATTAGTGCATTTCTTCTTTTGCTCTAGACCAATTTGCTTCACTTGTGGTGAAACATTTCCACATTTCTGGCGGAGGAATATCAACAACTCAACAGTGATTGGAAATTAACTTTGCAAAGTGAAAATGTTGGAAACTACAAAAAGGTTCACAACTATCTATCGGCTTCCTGATATATAAATTAACCCGTTGAGGACAAGTCCCGAGTACACCTGGGCAAGCGTCTATGGGAAATATGTGTTGTAGCAAAATCAAACCGTCCTCAATGGGTTAAGATTCACCTTGCCTTTGGCTCATATAGTGTCTAATGACTTCATGACATTTAGTACTTACTTGGCAGTGCCAAATCTTGATAGGACTTGCTGGAAGATGGAGAAGAGTGCAGGTGATAGGTCACTGCCCTCCATGAGGTCAATGGTGGGCACCAGGGTAATGAACCTCCACTGACAAAACACTTCCAGGTCAAGAAGCTCGCTGCATACATTAAACAAATAATGAAAACAAAAATAAAAAATAATACATTCAACAGAGAGAGTGTTACTGCTTTGAATTTGAAGGGAGTAAGATATAAACTTTATTTTACTGTTGCTTCCCACTGCATAAAAACATCTGCATTAGAAATATTTGAAGATAAAAGAGAACTAGTTGAAGTATCTCATCACTTTGATTGTTGCAGACAGAAGTTTTATACATACTGTGTGAAGCTCATATTAAAAGAGATTATGTGATGTATTGTAAAGGTCAGGAAGGATTTCTAAATTGTCATTGAAAGTAATAACGCACCTCCAAATATTATAAAAAATATTTGAATAATCATATGATAATGGAGAAAACAGTTTACATGAAAACAATATTCACACTATTATAATATCTTAGGGCAATATATTAGACTAAATACAAGAAGTGCAGACAAACCTGGCTGTGTAAGGCATGGTGTCTTGAATGGGACAGTCTTTGTATGCCTTTACATATAGATGAAGCTGAAAGATAAAGGGGGAAATAATGACAATTTATAGCATGCTACACCAGTACTCTTCCTTACCTCAACCTTCTTAACATAACAATCATTCTTCATATTAATCAGATGCAAGAACAGATATCAGACAGTCATCTTGGGTAGGATAGGTAGTGAATAATTCCCTACATGACAAATATCAAACTTTTGTTACATCAACATATCAGAGTGCACAGAATGGCTTGAGTATTGACATTTCCAGCGAGCTTGTAAAAACAAATGTGGCACACACAGACAGCTATATACATGCATAGACACAAACATACACAAACACACACACACACACACACACACACACACACACAAGACAAAACAAACTGAAAGAGAGGGTAACAGATAACAATATTTGACTAATGCTATCTGAATTATCTGTCTGCATTGGTTAAAAACAAATAATATTGTCCTCGTAAATACTAGACTCACCTCATTGTATTTCAGTTTGGCAAAGATATTCACAAGATGTAGTAGAGTATCCTAGATGTGCAGAAAAAAAATAAATGCATGTTAGACAACATGTCGTTCACTCCATCACGCTTAGCATGAAAGAACTTGAGTGTGAGGGAGACATATCAACAGGTAAGAAAAGGCTACAGGCGTACAACCCTATGGAATACAAGGAATAAAGGATTAACAAATACTTTATAGCTGCAGTTCGTCGAATGCAATTCTAGGACTCCAAAGACTTGTAGGAAAATACATTACCAGACTTTATCTGAACTCTGCTTGACTACAAAATCACTAGCTTTGCACTGGGATTGAAAACGTGATGATCTACACAATCCACGCTTTTCTAAACATTAATCTAGCTCTTTATCACAGCACCAATCAGGTACAATAAGTCTAATTATCACGTTTCACATTGTGATATATCACTGTTAAATCAATGCTACATAGTATGGTATTTGCTGTGCTGGACTTAAAGAATGACATAGAGAATATTGTCAGTGTCATAAAGTTGTTGCAATACCTCATTCTGTGGGACAAGAGCAAGAAGGGCATAATGATGTACATCTACAGGTATTAGCACCTTTCTGCTTCTCATCAGCAAATTACATATAATTTTCTCCTTTTATTTTCTTTGCATATTTTCCCTACATACCTGGCAGACATGACTGCAGCCCTGTCTGTAACTACTGTTTCTCTTGAGGTTCATATCCACATTTTACTCTTATTCGTTTTATTTACTTTGTATACTAATACCTTTGAATGTTTATATCTGTTCAGTTTTATATACTTTTATTGATGGCAAGTAAATGAATAGAATTTGAATTGTGAATTAAAAAGAGGAGATCATTTGCCCACCATTCTAGGAACTCTGCCAGCAGAGAGGTCAAGCAGAACTCCTCTGCGCTTCACACTTGGCCAGTCAGAAATCTGCAAACAAACACATCACACTTTCAATATACCACAACACTTCAGATTTCATGTGATAGTTTTCAATATGCAGACATTTGACAGTTTGCCTGAAAAAAAAAGGAAAAAAGTTATCACTGTATGACTGGGAAGTTTGTATGACTATTCCCATTCGTATCCTGAGAGACTAGACAAAATACTGCCATTTGTTATATTTGATGATCAAACAAAGTCCCAAACAAAGTCGTCAAATGCAAATCTATGATTCCAAAGACTTGCAAGAAAATACATTACCAGACTTTATCTCACCTTTGTCTGACTACAAAATTACCAGCTTTGCACTGGTACATTTCAGACCACTGTGTTACCAACAACATGCCAGATTTTGGTGAGTTTATGCCTCTGAAACAATAACAATAATTTGTACATAGACAAAAGGCTATTTCAGCTTAGCACCTAGATGAAGACGTATCCACATGAGTATCACATTCAATTCAATGTAAAGCTACGAAGGAAGATATTACAGAGTAATCTAAATCATCAATCATGTTAACTATGACCTTTTTGAGCTTTCAACAAATTATGTCTAAAGTCTTCCTTTCACTTGATATAAACTTACTTCCAACTGTGGAATGCCTTCTTTATCACAGAGTTGCACTAATTGCACAAAGGTACTCGTAGCATGCCATAGACCTGGTAAGTCTGATGCTGTGATCCTAACCTGAAGGAAAAAACACAAGACAGAAATGATGCCTACTTAAACACATTTCAGCTGAACTCTGCAAGTGAATGCACATGTACTTAATATGAGTGGTAGCACATTGAAAGGTGGTGGGGAAATGGTGATATACAGAGAGCTGATCATCACCAAGTTGTTAATTGCGGTCTAAAAGAGAGTGATACTTCACTACACAATGATATATGATGTGACTTTTGATGTCCTTGCAAAGCTGCTATAGGCACACTTCAAATAAATTAAAAGAAATTATCTGCATGCTACCTTCATAGCTTTCATGGATCTTCTTGTGTAAAAAAACAAAACAAAACAAAAACAAAAACAAACACTTGCGCATACATGACAAAGTATTTTGTATCTAAGATGTGATGCATCAGAATAAAACAATTTTGGCAGTTGCTTTCTAAATCTTTACTGGGATTTATGGCCATCATTCCATGGTATGCTGAATGGAAATCAAATACAGTTGTGTCTTTTTAAGTCTCTCTCTCTCCCTCTGATTGAATGCCATCAACTGTCAGGAATGCAGAGCAAAACCCACCATTTTCTCTCTGACTGATATACGGTAGCTCTCAGCCCTGTTGAAGGGAAGGGGGTTGACATTGCACACAACTTCAGCCATCGGGTCAAGGCACACAGAGGCATTCTCCAGCACACACCGGTATCCCTTCTCCATTAACACAGCTGATTGGATTGTCCAAAGGTCCACCATCGGCTCCAAGTTTCCTGTCATGGTTCAATAAAAGCCACAGATGTCCACTTTACCAAGATACACCATATGATGACGATATTTTTTTTTTTTTTTTTTTGGGGGGGGGGGTGTTAAAGAGTATAAAGGGACTTCTAGGAAAATGAATAACAGATTGTTGAACAAATTTTGAATTTATGCAGGTACTGTCTTTCATTGTCCTATTCTGTTTTGTTATTTCTTCTTCAAGATTTGCTGCTCTTTCCCATGGAAAGCAAGTAAATAGAAAATGTGTCAATAATTGTTTCACCATGTAAGCATCTTTGATTACATAATACATGTACTTCACAGGTCGCCATTTCTAAATTTGTGACTTTGTATCACAAAACCAACAAATAGCCGCCAGACATGGATTTTTAGTTAAGGGCAGATTCTGAAAGAGCAGACTCCATGCTTTAAAATAATGCATAACTCATTACAAATAGACTTCCCTAACCCATCTAAATGATGGGAAGAGATACACACCCTCGAATAGTCCCTACTGAGATTAGAGGCTTTGAAGTAAGGTTCTATTCAAGTGCTTTGATAATTCCGCCAAGCTGTGCTCTGTGCGACGAACGGAACAAAAACAGGATGTCAAATTCCAGGGCGACCACAATGGAGGGATTATCAGATTATGCTGATATTTTACACACTGTATTAACACATCCTATATGTACAGACACATTTGATAGTATGATTTCACAGATTATTTTTTATTGCAACTTTTTGATGTATAGACACATCTATTCATACCATTCAAAACCAAGAGCCATGATGGCATAGCTTTAGCATAGTACAAAGACTTTAATTTGTTGTGGACACTTATGGTCAATGTCATTTGCATATGGCTTCTCCTTACCTGACTGAGGAACAGCTGCCAGTTGAACACTGAAGTCCTGACTGAGGACAAATCGTGCCCCATTCTTTTGGATCAGTTCCTGAGGGTGTGGCCATAAGAATGCTAACCTAGGGTCATCTTCAACTTCCTCCTCCTCCTCCACCTCCTCCTCATTATCAGCATCATCCGCATCATCTTGTGTGGGAGTGGACACTCGGGGGCTCACATCCTGTTCAGAAGCTACCTGTTCCATACCAGTTGATTGAAACGCCTTGATCAAACATATGAACTATTGCAGTATCTTCAAGCAACACAGAAGATGGCATTGCAGAGAATAAATCCATAGAATCAGCTGGTTTTCATATTCACTCTTAAATACTGTTGACAATCCAGCACCAATTTCCTAGTTAATGACCTTTTCTGTCAAGAACGGATGTTTACTTTTTCCACACACACACAATTAAAAAACAAACAAACAAACAAACTATACGAGCACTGTGCAGGCACTCTATAGGGAATAGCTAGGTTTTTATAAATTAACTGCAATAATACTTATTTTCACTTTATATGCAAACAGTACCACTTATTAGATCCCCTACCAAAAAAGAACTTAAATAACAAATATAAAATATGTTCCCTGAAGTTTCACTTTACATCATAAGTCTGATAATAATTTTGAAATGAACTGTCTACATTTGTTACTGATAAATCTATTATATCAGATAATCATCCATATCCCACAACAGACTTACATCTATACTTGCAGCCGAGTCTTCCACAATGGACACCTCTTTATCAGTCTCCTCCTTCTCCTCTTCCACTGTCACCGAAATAAAAGACACCTCTGCATTTGAATAAAACATGAAATTCTGGCAAATCTATGACCATCTCTACTGGAAAAGCCTAGTTAAACATACAATATTGTTGTACCTGCCGTTTTCCTTGGAATGAACAAAGATTACACCAACAAAGACTAATTTGAACTCAGGAATGACAAAACAGACATGACATTGATATATGCTTTGCTTGGTGTTGCTTTTACATTTCCTTCTTTTCTCCCTATTCATACTTCAGTCAATTCATGAATTCATGAATTCATGAATTCACGATGAATTTATTTGCTAATTTGTTAATTTATATTTTCATCCATCCTTTATCAATTATCATATGTATTCATCTTCCCACTCCTATCTTCATCAAGCATTCATCCATCAATATGCATTCTTCTGTAAATATCCTCTTTGAATTCCTTGGTCTAGATGGCAGCACTGCATTTCAAGACAACCAATCACTATCAATGTATGTAATCCATCTGTCCATCCACAGATTCATCTATTTTTCATGCCTGTAATTCTTATGCATTTATTTTATCCATTCTTCATCTCATCTGTCCAACCAACCATCTTTCTCCTCCTCCTTTGTCCCGTTGGTGGTGTGACCATTCATGATGACCGGAGGCACCATGGCATCTTTCATCTCTTGGCTGTCCTCCGCAAGATCGAGAGGAGTCTTCCCGACCGACGTCCTGGAAGGACAAATGATCATTTAAACATCTGAGTATGGGAGGAGCTAGTGCACAGCCTCTAACATGCTGATAAAGAGAAGCACAATTACAGACAGAACATCTTAGGCAATGAGTTTCATTATTCTTTTTTAAATAATTTTTATTCGAATTTCGTTCAATTTCATATCACAGAAACAGAAACGTTAATAGAAACAAAAACAAAACATTATACAAAGACAAACTGCAATATACACAAACATTGTACAAAATAACATCAATCTTACACTATATAAGGACAAAATGCAGTAACACCAACATTGTGCAAACTAATGTCAAACTTACATTGTATCTCTTTTAACCAAGGAAACGAAATCCGCTTGTTGTAATTATGCTGTGTACTAAACTCTGTTCAGCTTGTTTCAACTTTATTCATCTGCTTTTTTCTTCTTCTACTCGATAACTACAATTCATCAGGCATTAGGGATATTAGCCTAACTTTTCCACGTGCTCTTGCAAGCTTACCCTCCAGTTGCTTTGACATTTGCATCTGCTCCATGCTGTACAAGTTCTCTGACAATATCTAGATCCCCTCTCAGCACTGCATCATGGAGAGGTGTCGTCCCATCTGAATTCATCACATTCACATCTGGGTTGTGCTCTGTGAAATCGGAAACAACAAAGATTGTGATGCAGTCACGACACCCTCACAGCTGCTCTCACACAGTAGTAGCAATGACTTCCAGTTATTTGCCCTAATCTTGGGTATCACTGAAAAGCAGTTTACTGTGCTATCAAAAGACTATTGACCAGAATATGTAATATGTCTCTCATCTGATAGAAAGATGATCATTGGATGATGCATTGTAAGTTTTAATTTGTACAGCACATTTACAATGTATGTTGGTTAGTCAGTAGATGCACTTTGCTTCAAAGGTTCTCTAATACCCCTTTCAGGTAATCGTGGATGCGGATAATAGGAGCACTAAGTCGTAAAATTTCGATTACATGAACGGGAGAGGAGTAGAAAAGTGCGCATTATTTTGATGCTGCTATTATGCGCATAATTGCAGCATGAGGAGTAGATCGAGAATACATGAACGCGTTTTACGACTTATCCGCACCAACATTCCACAGTTCGGTCAAAGGTCACTCGATTTCCCGCACAACCGCTGATTGCTGAGCTTGAGCGCGCGAGAGGTGCGCATACACGTGATGATATTCACTGGAAACATTACGTCATTATAGAGGCGTGCGCCGTAACCATGACAAATAACTCCGTCCTTCGCACCATTATATGAACGGGTGCTCGTAAAAGTAGTGCGCACTTCATGGGATATATGAACGCGATTTTGACTACTTCATCCGCATTATTTGGATGCGGATAATTGAACCGCGATTACCTGAAAGGGGTATAAAAGCGTTTTGTTTTACACAGAGATCTAATTGTGACTGAAATGTTTAAATTTTAGTATTTCAACATGAGGGAAAAAACAAACAGAAAGAAAATAAAATCAATTTCTCTTCAGTGCTCAGTATAAACAGAACAAACCTAAAAGTTCAATGAGCTTGACTCAGGCTGGGCAAACAAGTCATAAATCAGCAGGAGACTCACCCAACAGTAACCGCACCATGTCAACTCCAGAGAAGCTTGCTGCCCAGTGGAGTGCTGTATTACCACCTGTCGATTCATCCTTGAAGTTAATGTCCATGCCACTGCTCAGCAGCTGTTTCACTTGCTCCATCCTGCAAAGAGAAAAAAAAAATCACAAAAAAGAGAAAGAGTCTGAGTTGAGTTTTAGTTTGGATTCACTTTCCATTTCCACTTCAGATAAAAACAAACATGCAAATACACAAGAAACTAAACAATACAGTATCACAGTAAGCGTTGCAAACCCAAGACATAAAAAGATAAAATTGGTGATGGATTTAAAAAAAAGCAAAGGTACTTCAAAGGACAAGATATCATGGACAGTCATATGCAATTGATTATTTTGGGATGCCAAAAACAAAGGACAAACCTGCATACAATGTACTACATGAAAAAGATAGTGAACTGTAGACTGTCTTCACATAACCAGTGTGACTTGATCCTTCCTAGATCCTAATGCAGGTTCAGGGAATCTATTCTTGCAGAACATAATTTCATAATGTCTTGCATTTCTTGCAGCAGCTGCACAGTGCCCTAATTCATCTATTTCTCTTTAAAACATTTGTTTGTTGTTGGTTTCTTTTTGTCATGGACTTTCCTGATGTTGAACCAAATATGTTATTTAAAAGTTTCAAGCACAGAAAAACAAGCTATGAATAGCTTGTCCACATTCGGGTAAACCGTACATGATAAGGTCAAGGCAAACTTTGATGCAACTCGTATAACTTCCTCATTTCTTTCAGAGAGACACCCATTGGTAGGCCATGTAAAGGACAAGTCCACCTTCATAAACATGTGGATTGAGTGAACGCAGCAATATCACAACACCACATCAGTGAAAGTTTGAGGAAAAATCGGACTGTGAATCCGTTTGAGAGTTATGAATTTTTGAAGTTTCTGCTCAGTCACTGCTGGAGGAGAAGACTGCTACAGCTTGTGATGTCACATGTGTAGGACAATATAAAGAAAATAAAAGAAAATTCAACATATTTTCACTTTTCTTGCATAATAAAAAAACACCTGACTTGCCTCTTTCAGAAGGCAGGGCGAATGATATTACCCTTAACATACGTCAGCACAAATCAAGGAAATGTGCACTTTTTTTCAAAAAATGACATTTTCTGAAATTCTCTTCTTTTTGCTAATAAATATCGTTCTACTCATGTGACATCGTACACTGTAGTGTACTCATCCAGCAGTGACTGTGCAGACATTCTAAAAATTCATAAATTTTGAACAGATTGTCCAATTTTTCCCCGAACTTTCACTAATGTATTCTACTTATATTGCTGCATTCACTCAATCCACATGTATATGAAGGTGGACATGTCCTTTAACCCGTTGAGGATGAGTCCCGAGTATACTCGAGCAGGTGTCTATGGAAAATGCGTATTGTAGCAAAATCAATCCATCCTCAACGGGTTAACACGATCTTATGCAGGCAGAAAAATATAAGCTGATCACCTTATGTAGGTTCCCATACTCAGCCATGTCAAATGATGCTGGATCTATGAGTCACTTTCACTTGCAATGATAGCTCATATTTGACAACTGATTGTGTGTATTTAAAGAGAGCTAGCAATTGTCTCAAGTCACTACCATGGATATATGAGATTAGATGGATTTCAGTCGATTGTGACTGGGTCAAGCAGGCTGCTGGCAAGTTCTGAAATGGCACAGATTAATTCTGTAAAAGAATTTTCCTAAAACAAAAATTACATTTTTTAAAGTGATCAATTAAAATTCTCTCAATGATGCAGATCATCCAATCACATCCTTACAGGTCTCCATGGTAAGTGCCTCATATCATTTCCACCACAACACTGAAGTTGTTGCTGTTGCTACATGAATGTGACTAGTACTGACCATATATAGCATATTTCCAGGTGCAACTGGCCTTAAAATTTACTTTTCAGTCATATTTGTTTTGTACTGTATTTTAGAAGCAAAACTGTGAATCATATTTTGTATGCCTGAGGATGGCCCTGAAAATGAGGTAATCGTGAAGTATAAAACACACCGTAGTTTCCTGTGGACATGTGCTCTGCCTCACTAGTGACCACCATGGCTAGCTATGGGTTTCCATACAAAGCTAAACTATCAAGGACTCTACAAAGGCTTACCCAATGATGATGTGAAGAACTGAGCAAACATTTGAGATGGATTATATCACATATTTCCACTCTCTCATTGAAGATTACTTTATGATGTCATTTTAAAAAAATGCCTATTTTGTCAACCTCGCTCATAACCTTAAAGGGTGTGTACAGTTCTGGTCGAGGTGAGGATTTAGCTTTAATCGTTTTGCGAGATATTCAGAAATCACTCTATGAGATGTCAAAGAGCATGTAATTCTAAGGGGTATCAAAAGTTTATTTGATGAAAATCGGTTTTGAAATGGCTGAGATATCCAAAAACAAAGTGAAACAAAGAGATCCTAATAAAAGATGTGGCCTGTTGCCTTTTATCATTATCACTTTTTTGGATATCTCAGCCATTTGAAAACCAATTTTCATCAAATAAATGTTGAATCCTTCTTAAAATTACATGCTCTTTCATATTTCATAAGAGGTTTCTCATTATCTCACTTAAGAATGTTCAAAACATGAATCCCCACCTCAACCAGTACTGTACAGTCCCTTTAATCAGCAGTAAATGAAATTAGCCTAATTGTACTGCAATTGTCATGGGAGCAGTGAAATATACGAGTCTGTGCCATTTGCTAAATTGCTTCCTTTAGCCACATAGAAACAGCATGACTCCTTTAGTAACCCATCAGTTTTTCATTTTTTTTTTCCCCTGACGCACTTAACAACCTACAGAATGAGGTAGAAACAGACTGTGCGGGATATTTTGTCAAGTTCATCACTGTCATTTAGCCTCATCATGTTTGCATTTTATAACAGCATCTATGGAAAGATGCAAGAGACTATTAAACTTCACATTTGGTTCCTCAAACAAGAAGAAACCAAGCATTAAGTTACTGGTGTAGTATGCCGCTCCCAAGGACATGATACCAATTTTTAGTCATGGATCATCTCAGTCCTAGATTCCAAGCACTGTAAATGTAAAGAGCTTGGTACAAAGATTTATTTAAATTTTAATTAATCAGCACCTCCTCATAAAAATTAAGGATTGCTGGTAGAAGTACTATGGCATGACTAAAACAGCTCTCTAAAATATGATATATCATCATAACATGTTTTTATCCTTTCAGTAAATGTAAGTCATTCCTACAGCTGCTGTATTTGATTTAGAGACAGGGTCATAAGCATTATATGACTTTATGTGTTGCCATTAAATATATATTTCTACATACTGTGTGGGCAAAAAGTGTATGCATTTCACTGTGAGGAAAATTATAGGGTTAGATGACTCCATGTGTGAATGTAAAGGTTAGAATCTATTGATTAGGTAAACATCACATCTCGACTGCCTCGCCATATGTTGGCTGAATTTGTTCAACGTGTTGCAACTACTCTCATCCAATTCAGCTGAAATTGATGTTTGCAAAACGGGGCAAGATTCTAATGTGGGAAAACACAATCCTTCTGTTGTCAGACGCAATTAAATCTGCCAATATTGAATACTGTACTTTCAAGTATGGGGTAGAATTAATTACACACCTGGAAATTGGAAATGAATGGCTAACAAGTACTCTAACAAGACTTTGGAAGGTCAAAGTAATCTATCATGCCAGTTTTAGGGTGCATGCCTGCCCTGGGGTTGTTGGGAGTGCCATCAAGCCAGCCATGTACTCAATAGAATAGGCATCAGGAAGTTGTCTTTAAATAAACTAAACATTGATCTAGACAAATGATATATGGCATCAAATTTAGACTTTCTGTATCTGGTTACAAGTATCAACAGCAACATGCATAAGACTGTGTCTTCACTATCAAGTTCCTGTTCTTAAATGGCTATTGCTTCTCAATGACATTTTAAGAACAAGAATTGTGCATCACACTTCAGGATCCATTTGGAAATATAAAGGTTTGTAAGATATGTTTATTGGTATGATATATTGATTGATATACTAGAAACAAGAAGTAAATAAGAATGAACTTGAACAGTAGTTCATCCAGTTCCATCATCACAATTTTTAAGCCTTTATATCATTAAATACATATGGTATAAGTCTTAAATATAACTAAACTTGTATGTCTCCCTGTTATTAGATCCGGATAACTGGTTTATGCAGATTAAAACAAACAAAAATATTCAAATGAGCTTCTCTACGTTTTTGTTTTCTCTGTTTGGCTAACATATCACTACTTCATCTTACTGCATCAGTGGGGGATAAAAAGATTCTATCAAGTTACTCTGGTGAGATATTATTTGTTTGCCACATTACTGGATAAAGAGAAAATGTCATATGACACATGAATATAAATATATTATATAAATATACAAATATACTCATATATCATTATCATCAACATATTAAAGATTCTATCTCATTTCCTCTCAATGAATAAAAGATTTGCAGCTTAGATATAAATATACCTCATGAGAAAAATATAAGAATTACTTCCTTCAGAAAAGCTTTCAGACTGGTCACACTTACTTGGACTGAGCAATGGACTGCAGGAGGACATCATGAAAGACCATGGTGACTTGAGTTGAAGACTTGGCAACGTCGTATGGCGTGTTGCCTTTCTCGTCTTTGATGGAAGGATCCACACCAGATACTAGCAGGGCTCTCACGACATCAGCGTTCCCAAGCTGGCAGTGAAGAACAAGAACAAAGGGGTACAAAACTGAATTGGGGCTATCAAGCACATA
This sequence comes from Diadema setosum, assembly GCF_964275005.1. NCBI lineage: Eukaryota > Metazoa > Echinodermata > Echinoidea > Diadematoida > Diadematidae > Diadema > Diadema setosum. Next base: position 3,384,250 of record NC_092685.1, read on the forward strand.
AATGTTTCCACAATCACTTCATCATTGTATAATCATGGACCTACAATTGTAGGTCCATGGTATAATTCAGTCCCTTGCAATAAGTACATGGCATCTCTTAATAAACAGATGCTATCAAACCAAATTGCTTAGCATTGTGTGTAAAAGGGAATCATCTCAAAAAAACAAGGCAGCAAATATAAACTATCATCATCATATCTACACTAAGTAAAGGACACTCACTACTGAACCATGCAAAAACAAAGAAATAAATAAAGACAACTTATGAACTGCACTTACCTTGTAATTAATTATATCTGTAGTGACAAAACAGAAACCCCGAAATGTCTTATTTTTGGAAGATAATCACATTCACAGCACAGTATCAAGCAATGTTAACATCTCCTAACCAAGTGAAGGTCTTCAACTTGAGTGGAAGTTGAATCAATCTGCAGGTTGTCTACCAAGACACACACAGACAGTGCGGGACAGACCGCTACACGTGTCACCCGTTGACAAATGAGCAAGCTAGCTCCGCCTATGTCTCAGGTCCATTCCACAACACGCAGCTCCAGAACAAACTCGCATCTCATTACCAACAATTTGCAGGACAAAGTGGCCACTGCGAGTCGAAGAGCAAATAATGAGAAGATTTATGTTTGTCTGTGAGTGTGAGCTCGGCAATCACCTTCAAGCATGAGAGAACTGACTTTCAATCTCTCGAACAAGTAATATCGGGGAAACAGCTCTGATCTCTTCACCAGACAACAAAAATGAGCGAGACATGCTTGCCATCAAGAGAGTAATCATGAATTTTCTTTCATTGTCATTTCTTTTTTGCAAATATCAGCAAGTCAGAGACACTTGCCTTCAAAGCCTTCATCATCACCTGACCTTTTCTTCATTTTCTCCAGTCACAAAATACTAAATCTGAGGTTACTAAGTCTGTGGTATTCATGGAGCCAGCTAATGCAAAGTTCACACCAGACATGTCAATAGGCCTTTTCTTAAGAGCCAGTCAAGCTGTGGATATACATACTTAACAGATAAAGGGAACTTGCTCTAATGCATACATTCTGAGGGTGACAAGACGATGACCTAAATCAAATTGTTTGCTGGAAAGGGTAGCCATACGGTCATATTGATGTCCTTCTTTTCATCCTATAGCATCTAATTTCACTAAATGACTTTATCTAGCATAACCACTTACCTGACACCCCTGCTCAGAATTTCCATATCTTTCATCCCCTTCTAATCAAACCCTACAGAATGCCAGGAAATTGACAATTTGCAGCTAGACTAAATGGATTATACATTTTATTGGTCATTACTTGCAATCTTTTTAGTGAATAATCAAAGTTGGAAGGAAATCTTTTTTTTTCCATGATACTGATGTAACTTGCTGTTGCATAATGGCAAGCACCCAGTCAATGACTGTGCAGTGGTGACATAGAGAAAGGTTACTGAGATTAGAATTCTTGTTTATCAACTACATGCATTATTACAGCACACATTTGCATAACAATAGTTACAGATATACTATACAAAACCCATCAAACCCATCAATAGATCACCCAAAGTAAGATCAGTTCTCTCATACCTCCTTGGTAGTAGGATGAATAGTAAATTGCACTCTTTGTCCAGCCTTAGCTTGTGTATACTCTCATCATCAATTCATGAAGTCATGCTTTAACCTCAGGAACAATTTTTCCCTATCAAAGCTTTGTTAATTCAACAGTATGACATTTAAATAAAACACAATGCCTTACAAAGCCTTTAGATTTAAAGCTTTTCGGCACACATTGTTTTTCTTTGTACATACAGGTGTACCTTTGTATTCAACTCATTGGTCATTCCACTGGCTTTAAATGCCCATCTGTCCCTGTAACTTACAATAATTACCATTACACAAACTGGGCCCCCGACTTGATCTTATGAAGAAAATGACCCCACTATATATAAAATAACAGGATACACCTGCTCCTTCAAAGATTGGATTCATTCAAATGATTTAATGATTACTGGTACTCTATACCTTGCCACATGTCTAAGAGACAAAATATATTCTGTTTAACCACCATGCATTCCATTTGACCTCAACCCCCCCCCCAAAAAAAAAAAAAAAAACAAGAGACCCGTGGGTCTAGCGCTCACCTGAGTATCGCAAGTTCACCTTTCACGCAGTCACTAATCTAAAGTATTCACAGCTCTACTAAAATTTGACCAGGCATTCTCAAGTAGAAGATGAAAATGTACAATAAGGGCCCAAATTTTTTTTTAAAGATTCCTTAATTTGGGGGGATTGGGGCCGCCTGGGGCCCTCTGGGTGGGGCATGGTGCCCATTTTGATAAATTGAGATCCTGACCCCCTAGGGATGCTACCTGCCAAGTTTGACGAAAATCCATCATGAGGTTTTCAGGAAGAAGATGAAAATGTACAATTCAGGCCCCCATTTGGACCTTCCCAACCCCCCCCCCCCCTGCCCCCAAGAGGGGCACCCCTGGATCTGCTATGAACAAACTTGAAACTACAGTCATTAATGTACTCACTCATAGTATTATCTTAGCTCTATAACTTCTGATTCTAGAGAAGATTTTTTGAAGATTCCTTCATTTTGGGGGGTTTGGGCCCCCCTGGGGGCCCCTGGGTGGGGCATGGTGCCCATTTTAACAACTTGAGATCCTAACCCCCTAGGGATGCTACCTGCTAAGTTTGGGGGAAAATTGGTCATGGGGTTCTCAAGAAGAAGATGAAAATGTACAATTTAGGCTCCATTAGGACCCCTCCCCACCATCCACCCCTGGGTCCCAAGGGGGGGGGGGGCACCCCTGATTCTGCCATGAACAAACTTGAAACTACAGTCATCAATGTACTAACTCATATTATAAACTTAGCTCTATCACTTCTGGTTCTAGAGAAGAAGATTTTTAAAGATTCCTTCATTTTGGGGGGTTTGGGCCCCCCTGGGGGCCCCCTGGGTGGGGCATGGTGCCCATTTTAACAAATTGACTTCCTAACCCCCTAGGGATGCTACCTGCCAAGTTTGATGAAAATCGGTCTTGGGGTTTTCAAGAAGAAGATGAAAATGTAAAAAGTTTACGCACGACGGACGACGGACGACGCACGACGCACGACGCACAACGCACGACGCCCGACGGACACCGAACGAAGGGCGATTGCAATAGCTCACTTGAGCCTTTGGCTCAGGTGAGCTAAAAAGGGGAGAAAACAATACAAAAACTCAACTGTCTTTTGCCAGCATTCTCTATTATTTTCAATCAAATTTTGTCCAAAGATTGCATTAGGTGTCAGAATGAAATATCATGGGTAATATTTCAGCCAAAATTGAAAAAAAAAAAAAAAAAACTCACACAAACAGTAATAACTGAAAGAATTCCTTGAATTTCTGCATTATGCCTTTGAATGCTTGGGGCAACATTCAGTTAAATCCTAAAGAGATGAAGATCTCCTTCACGGAGGTACATGTAATGTTGCATGGGCACTGTGAACTGAATGAAGAAATGATGTCTAGATACAATATGTTCTTCAAGGAAAACTAATCAAAAGGATATACACAGACTGGGTCAATCAAAAAAGAAAGAAAAAAATATATATATTATATAAGCACATGCTTTCTTCTTGCCTTCTATACTACATGGAAAATACACTGAAGACTATAGTGCCAAACACAACATAAAATTCTTGTGAGGCAATTTGCCAAATTGTATCACAACATAAAATTCTTGTGAGGCAATTTGCCAAATTGTATCCAAAGGATATGATGTGATGTACACAGGCAGGGTCAATTAAAAATAAAAAGAAGATACAAATAAAAACACATGCTTTCTTTCTCAGGTCTGTACAAAAGGAAAGGATGCTGAAGGCCTAAATGTCAAACATAACCTAAAATTCTTTTGAGGCAATTTGCCAAGCTTGAAGCAAATATAACGTGACCATGCAGTCTTCCATCAATAAATGCCACATTAAGTGTTCTGCCTAATAAAGTTGTTCCACATCACACCACCTTCACTATCACTAGTGATGAGAGTGAGATAAGTGTGGGTGTGTCCATCACAAGATGTAGGTAACATTTGAAGTATTCCCTATCTTAAGATGCTTTTGTGATGCAATTGAATTCTTTACTCATTGTCTGATGTGGCTTTGAGCTTTACCTGTGGTGACGTTTATTGCTTTTAAGAACAAATCTTCTAAATGTCACGTTAAAAATACCTCCAGCAAATACACAGCTCAAAATACTTATGAAACTGCCAATAGAGAGCACTCAACAAAGGGACTAATCTTAGATCAAATAAAATTGTACTTCTATGCATTTGACTGAAGAGTTTATTAAGTGATATGAGGGAGTAACACACATACACACACACACAGATGTTTATTTGGCAGTGAATTACGAATGGGTTGGAAAAAAAACCTCGGAATTCCTGGATACTTGACAAAAGTGCACAAGACACCTACAAATGTACAACTTGTATTGTACATGAGACAAAAATGAAATGAAAGATTTTCTTGAGCTCCATCATGTAAGATCATACAGTTTCATCTTTTTTTTTTTCTACATCAACTTGTCTTTACCACTAAGAGCAACAGAACTTTGAATGTACAATCAGGGTATTCTTTTGTAATCTCTGTAAAAGTACATCAAATTACATGTAGTGTGGCTACTTACCAACAAAAGGCTACATATTTCTTCACTGTACAACAGTCTGACATGCACTGGTACAATGTGTCATGCTATGTGCCCAATATATGTAGATCACAGTGCATTTGGCAAACATTGAGTGCTCAAGTTGACTCCGAAGGAGGAAGAGTGTGGGGAAGGGTAAACTGACACTGCCTTGAAGTAAGACTGTTTCCTATTCTGGGTGAAACCGATTCTTTCTCTGGTCAACTGGAAAGTTCCTGAATCTAAAAGACTCACATTAAACTCTTCACATCCTGTATTCAGAAGTTTTCCTGCTCTTTGTTACATCCACTTTTGAATTGGAAACATAAACCAATATGTCAGATATTCAGGGATGTAAATTCGCACGGAGTGGACAATGCATGCGAAAGACTCAGTCTACACTGTATAAAAAGGGTACTAAATGTATGTGTAATCTTGACAATGCAATGATGAATCTAAAGTTGGTGAAATGCTGTACTGTTAATAAATGTTTGGGTCAGGATCATAATTTTACTAATATTTCAGAAATAGCAAATCACTTGACACATACATCCAATGAAGGGGTTTAATGACAGGAACAAGTTGCACTGGGTCCAATAACATAACATACCCAAGGAACCTAATAATCATAAACATGAATGGTAAACAGCTTTAAGCTGTGGACAAAACCTGTGAACTCAGTGACACAAAGGGTAGATTATGTTACCATTCAATGGCTTTTTGTTAGTTTTAGAGTCTTAAAGGGACAGGCTCATGATACACATCACATTACAGGCAACTTCACACTCATAAGTTCCCAGTACACAAGAATCATGGCAAGATATCATTTTAATTCTTTAGGTCTTTATGGTTTACATGACAGTATAAACTTTAAAAACACATCGATAGTACTGGTAGTATGCTCACATCTCAAAATAAACTTCCATCTACAAGAGATACTCATAATCTAGGAACCAATTAAGATTGGAGCCTAATAATCATGGTAGTCATTCACTGCACTAGCAAAATAAAATTGATTTTTTTAAAATGATACTGATATGGCATGAGGTACAATTCACACTGGCTAGAAAGAGCTACAACTGTACATCTCCTATGTATTATGATTGCTTTGTGAAATATGCATCAATTAAGTCCATCACCATCCAACATTTACCTAGTTTCCTGCTATATCAATACTAAACCAGATATGACACATTAATTATTTTAGTGCATGTTTACATAGTCACAAAGGTTGCCATGGAAGGGGTAAAGGACATACATTGTATCACTATGGCAACAAAGATGTCATAGCCTTGCTATTGAAATATTGGAAAGATATAATACCAACAATCTCTCACATATCAGAATAGATAAGATTAAGTAGGCCTACTTGCAAAATATGGTGGATGTTTATTTGTCATGCAGAAATAACTCAGCTGCTACAACTATATTGTTGTAGAAAGTCTATAACACCACACCCATTCGATTTTAATGCACTCATATTCCATGCAGTAGTTTTCATACACACACATAAAAACACAAGTACAAATGCTGCCTATGAGCATTTTAAAATTTTATGTCTTGTTTCACACTACAAGTTTTTGTGGAAAACCACAATTTTACAAATACTAAAATGGAACCCTGAATACTTCAAAAACACCCCCCCCCCCCCAAAAAAAAAAAAAAAAAAACCACACACACACACAAGAAAAACAGACAATGGGGTTTTGGTATTATCCCATGCTACAGAGTACCAAGATTAATGAAAGGGTAGTGGAGTCATTTCAAACACAAATCTATCCCCATTTCAGCTCCTATTGGTAACTGTGCACCTGTAATGTCATGGATACAGTATAACATTCAACTTACATTTCCAGTGTAACCTGATAAAGTAAAATCCTTTCCTCTTTAGGTACAATGTTGTAAATAAAATATATCACAGTAAATAGAAAAATGAAAGGAAATGAAATTACACACACACACATATCTTTTCTGATGGTTCAGAAAATAGGACAAATGATCTGGCAACCATCCTCACACAAAAGAAGCAAAACAAACCAAACCAATGAGCACAATACATATCTAAAAGGTTTGAGATAACACAATCACACTTTACATTTTCGTGCACTTTTGACTACATAAAATCCCAAATAGGCACATATATTGCACTTAAAGCCCACACAAAGTTCTGGTACGCCTCCAAAAGTTGTCAAATTTCGCTCCCAAATGTGAACGTATGCCTAGGAAATGTGTGGAATAACGCTGTAATAACAAGATATTCGATGGGTAACGACGAAAATGTGAAATATTAACCAAAAAATTCAGTCTCAGAACTTACCCGAACGGGGTCAGGCTAAACTCGGACTCAGGGATAACTCGGCCTCACGTTGACAGCGGGATGAGTTGTATTGGTTGTCCCTACTCTGGATTGTACAGTGTTGTACTATGGGAGCGGCCTGTATAAACTACATTGTAGCGCTTAGCGTTCTGGCTACTCGCAGTAATGGTCCGAGTTGTTACAATGTGCGCATCAAAAACCTCTTTGGCGCGCATGCAAAATTAGTGTGTGCATATCAAGCACCTCTAAAACAATCAAAGACGCTTGATAAACAACAACAAAAACTTCAAAGACCGCGCGTCTCAGCAACTGAGGTGATGTGTGTATAGGCTTGCACCATTTGTTTTGTACAGGATTAGCACGCACTTTCCTGTCTGTTCATAGGCCTCGTTTGGTATTATACAGTAGAATATGGCGATCACGAACTACGTGTAAATAATCTGAAATAGGGTCAAGTTTTCCTTGAGACCGAGTTAGTCTGGAGCCTTCTGGAATAAAAGTCGGTTTTCCGACTTTTATTATTTTTCTCAAAATACTCCAAAACGACTCATCATTCCGGCAAACCGCGTCAGCCAGGTAAGTTTCTTTGTAGACTCTTTCTATATATTGCAAGCAAATATGAAATGGTGCTAGACGGGTTCTCAAGCCCTTACCAGAACTTTGTTTTCACTTTAACCATTCTTCATGCCTACAAATTTCAGCAGAAATGAAACAAGAGGGATTATTGCATTTATGTTTACGAGTCCTCCCTTGAGGCACATTCTCTTTCAGAAAGCAATAAATGCAGAAATCCTTGTCATACAAATCTGTTAAAATTGAATGTACATTGTACTCATTCATTGCATTCTCATACCTTTGCTGCTAGGTGCAACATTGTGCCATGGCCTGGGTTGACTGTATTCAGCGCATCCATTAATTTGGCGTCCATCTTGGCATTACGACCTGAAAAAACAAACAAAAGACAAATGAACAGTAACCAGCCATAAATCAAAGGCACTAGATAAGATCAACACCTCTCCAATTTGCCTGAATGGCCATTCGTGCAAGTATGATACATTCAACGAGCTAATGTCTACTATCATCAAATGGTAATAGCCTAAAGTGAATCTTCCACTGCCTCAGGCAAGTTGGAAAGTTGACTTAGCCTTATTTTTAATAGATAACTCACTCAGACACTGCATGTTTGCATAGAGTAATGTATATTTTGCAAGTTTCTTCCTTCTACCATACAACCACCATAAAATAACTACTACAGCTTGATCTAACCCTGGGCCAACAGCAAGTAACTGTGATAAAAAGAAGTTTACACACATGTTCATGTATGATGGCCATTGACATTACACTACACTACTGGTATAATGTCACATCTTTACTATCAGAAGCATTCTCGAACACAAACTCAAATGTGTTTGTAATCAAACAAGAAGTGGTAAGGAGGAAAGAAGTGTGTAGTAACCCAATGCTTGAAACTCACCTGAACAACGAGGATATTTGATTTTACACCACAGTAAGAAAATCACTGCCTTATACAGTGTAAGCCCCACATAAAAAGGTGGAGCGCACAGGATCTATTCAACCATACAAATATAGAGAGGATTCTATTGACAACTACCTGAGTTCCCAGCATGAGTGAATGCACAAACAGAAAGACACCAACCTCAGGTGACACGTGGCTACTTTAAAATCTTGTTTTTTGAGACTATCAGTACACAGGCGAGGCAAAAGAAAAGAAAAGAAAAGTGATTCTGACGTAGGCATATGATTTATATCCATCTTCACTCATACTGAAGGTATAAACCTTGCAACAGCTAACTGAAGTTCCAGGTCAAGTTTTTCCTATACTCTTTAAACTGTCATACAGCTGTAGGTTGGATTGGGGTGGGGTCATGATCCAGTGATGTCTGAAAACGTCTGAGTGCCAAGAGGCTGCTACACATACAACTACAATGAAAGTGTTAAAAATATACACCCATGGTTTGCCACAGGTTATGTTAAATGTCCTTGTACAGTCATATAAGGATATCTCACACCAGAAAGAGATGAATAAATGGCTAATAAAAAATGTAAAAAAATAAAAAAATCTGTGTATTCTTTTTTTTGAAGCTTTAATACTTGAAAGGAATATGTTTCATTTAAAAAATGCTATTCCACTTGGTGCTCCTTCTCTGAAAAATTTATCTAGCCCACAAAGAGAAAAGAAAAAGAAAAAAGAAAACACAGGCCCATCTGATCAAGTGAGCAAAGACTCGGTAGACATACATTGCATACATGCATAGATCTCTGACATGGCATCATACTGGCCTTTTTTTTCAGCTGCTGAGTCTACGCCGTTTCTCATGCACTGCACTAAAACCTTTCATGCAGACACTGTCTGTGATGGACATGAATAAACTGAATAAGATTTCATTGAAATTACTAGATGCTAACCATGTCGTATTCACACTGAGCATGCATTCCTGAATGTGAACTTACAGTTAAAATCTAACTTACATACCTACATGGACAAAAAATAACTGGTACATGTCAGAGAGAATGGAAATCATTCGATATCATCCCCACAGCCCTAAACATATTCCAGCCAAAATATTCAATCTTCAGATAAATCTTGGTAGTTTTTCAATTAATGTTTTGTGATTATCATTTCTGTATCTTACAGTAAGTGTCATATTTTACTTTGAATTCAAACAGTAAAGTGATAAATCTTTATAGCATAGGCAATCTCAACAATTTCATAGGTACAAACAATTTGGGGAAATGGCCTGTGTCTTCTGTTTGGTCCTGCTTTAATGGAGAGTTGGAAGAGAGAGAGACTCCCATCTCTCTTTATTGCATGAACCAATAACTGAATACAAACAGATCAAGGCTGCCCTTTCATGTCATGATCAAGTTGAGCATTTAAGACAGTCAAATACCCAATAAAAAGTGGATAGTAGAGTTTTAATTTTCTTGGACAGACAAACAATTCAAAACAATCTACAGCCTTTTCCCCCTTTGAAATGACAGTGATGACTGCTCATAATGATAGCTCACCGAAAGTGAAAACATGTCAGTAAGTAATCAATGTCACTGCCAATCATGACAAAAAGACAATCAACTTCTACTCAAGCCTATTGCTTCTTTGGCTGTGCTAACAAACTCTTGATGAATAACTTGTTTATCGGTACTTAAAACTCTAATTTACTCTCAGAATCTAGTACACACACTCACATGCTTACATCGTACTTAATCGTTTATTCGTTAATTGTTTTATTCAGTGAACTATTCATACATAGACATGACATGACAGTACTGACTTGACCATGATGGTTGAGTGACAATATACTGTACAGCAGTAATCCAGAAATGGTATTAATGCATCTCATAATTTAAAAAGTTTAGGAAATTGTAAATGGAACCCTACAGTACACTGTAGACCTTTGGTACACAATGTTTGAATAACATTTGTACTTTCACATTTATCACTGCTCTGGCCTAACAAATGGAAAGTGTTGGCAACTCTAATCATGTGAATGTTCCTTGGCAGAACCCCAATTCCTTTCACATTAATTATCACTCTGGCCTAACTCAAGGAAAGTGTTGGCAATCTCATAATAAAAACTAAGAATGATTTTTGGCCAAATTCCAATCAAACTCCTTGAAATCTATGTGTAAAGTCACTTAATTCTGTGAATAGCCACATTTAGTTGGATCCCCCCCCCCCCCCAAAAAAAAAAAAAAAAAAAAAAAAAAAAAAAAGAGAGAGAAAAGAAGGAATGAAAATTTAGACTCTTGCTCTGGTACTATAAGAAAGGATTTATTTGGAGAGGTTTAGTTTCTGAGTGATGAGACTGCAAGTGTCAAAGGTTTAGCATTTATCCAGTCATTCCTCAAATTCTGATCTTGATTTGAGTAAGAACGTAATTGTGAATTCCTAGTCATTCTCTAAACAGTAAAAACACTGTCACAGGAGATTATTCCTTTATAAACAAAAATCAATATTCAGAAAGAAACAAGTCAACAAATCATACTTTAGACCTTAAAGAATCTTTCTAGCTAAACAGGAAAAAAATGCAATGTGATCTATGAGATCACAAATTACCCATTTACCCAGGTAGTCAGTAACCACATACAGAGAGCTGTAAATTGCTTGTGATAGGTGTTTCTTCACTAAAATCTATTTAACAACTTATAATCAATTTCTCACTGGTTCCAAAAGATAATTTTAACCTGCCCACAATTTGCTCAAGTACTAATACATAAATGATATAGTCATCAACTCCCCTAAGTTGCTGACATTTCCGAGTTTACTGGAGCACAGCAATCCTGACACCTGACAGACTTGTAGCATCTCTGCCACAATTACTGTGGAGCTGTTGTGGCTCCGTGGATGAAGCAACGGACTGCCAATCTCATGTCCATGGTTTGAGTCCTGTGGCTATGGCAGTTTTGCCAGTAAGGAAGGCATTTTATCATCCCTGTTTAGTTCTTCAGAGGGGAGTGAAAGCTATCAGTCCTGGGGTCGCTTCCTTACAAGTATTCATTGCTTCCTTGCCTGCCACATTAAACTAATCATAATTTATATCATAAATCACAACACACTTTAGCGGAAGTATTGTGATCCAATGATGAAGCAGTAAGATCCCAATAAATCATGACTTACAGTAACTGACCATTTCCTGACAGCAATACAATCATCTTAATGTCAATGAACTCATGTCACCTACTGTTTGTATTATATGTAATGCATACTCATGGTTAACAAGTTTGTAACACTTTGCACATATGCCACACAGACAGAACTACATATTAAGATTTCCATAATGTCAACGAATATGCCAATTGCTATCTCTGTGCCAAGCCATAAGCAGAGCAGCTTACCTTCAATAACCCTTTGTGTATTCGCTACACAAGAAAGGAGTGACAGAACAGAGTTCCAATGTGCAATTAAGTACTGTAAAACCAGGAATATTTACAAGAAACTTAATTGAACTGGAGCCACTATGGACTTCTTCACAGCAAAGTGGTGACTGTCATTCAATTCATTGTGTGAAGATACAAACTTCCACATGCATTTACTTTAGCGAATCTTAACTCCTCGTGAAATTTGCCAAATTTGCAAGTACAATATATAATGTAAAACTTCATGTGAATCAGAGTAAAAAAAAAAGACCTGTTCCTTTACATGGCATTTTATTGTCAAGTGCTTGAACAATGCAGGTACCCCGAGCATGGAATATGAACCGTACTTACACTAGCTATGATGCAAGGCCAGTGTGGATAAACAGTGAATGCAGAAAAATCAACATCGAGTATCTTCTAAAGAGAATGATTTCTTGATACAGTCATTGTTTCTGTGAGTGACAAATTCTATCATATGCATTGTTAACGGACACTTTCACCTTCGTAGACATGTGGATTGAGTGAATGTGGCAATATTTGTAGAACACATAATTAGTACAAGTTTGTGGAAAATCTAATAATTCCTTCAAAAGCTATTAATTATTAAAGTTTCAGTTCCACCATCATTGCATGAGAAGACTACTGCAGTTTGCGTTGCAACATACACAGAATGAATACAGAAAATATAAAGAGAATTCCATAAAATGTCTTTTTTTAAAGTACACATTCCCTCGACTTGTACTTCTCTCAAAGCTCTCTGAAAGAGGAAAGTCAGGCACGTTCTTTTATTATGCAAGAAAAGTGAAAATATGTTGAATTTTCTTTATATTTTCTTTGTATACTGTTTGTGTAAAAAAAAGGAATATTCGCGTGAATTATAATTTTGCGAATTTAGCGAGCAAAGATTTGCAGAATTGAAATGCATCCAAAATTTCTTGTTGACACTGCATGCATTGAATGCCAGTGACAACTCACAAAAATTTCATGCCGTGAAAAAGGCTGTCAGCTCTAATTCACAAAAATTTCATTGCAATTCTTGTTTTACAGTACATTGTTCCATAGGCATGTGACATAACAAACTGCAGTAGTCTTCTCATCCAGTGATGGCAGCGCTGAAACTTCAGAAATTCATAACTTCTGAATGGATTCACTTGTATGATTTTCCTCAAACTTACAGTGATATACATGTTCTACTAATATTGCTGCATATAATCCACACATCATGACCAACTTGTCCTTTAAGTTTTTATTTACTCCATTAGACAATAGGTACCGGTATATATATATATATATATATGGAGTCTATACTTATGTATTTTAGGAAGTTTACTTAGCAATTTCAGATGTCTCAATAGTCCAAGAGAATCCTCACCCAATCAAGAACATATGATCCACAGAATCTCTCTTCTTTTTCTGGTTCAGTCTGCCTCCTTCAAACTTGAAGATTCTTGCAAACTTTGGATGTGTGTGCAAGTAAGAGCAGTCCACGGACTTATCGACTGCTTTGCAGTGCAGTTTCAGTGCTCAGTGGAAGGATATTCCATGTTCTTAGTGTTCTGGGGAAGAAAGACACTTTGCAGTGTTCTGTTCTGGAGTGTGGTACAACATATCCTTGTGCATGGAGAGCTCTTGTAGGCGTGGCAACCAGAGTGATGCAGGACTGGGTTGGGAAGTTTATGCAGTGGTGGTGGAGTTTGTACATCAATGTGAGTTTGGACTCTTCTCTATGCTGAAGGAGGGAATGCCAGTGAAGCTCTTTTAGCATCGATTGCATACTGGATGTATTGTGGTACCTATTAAGTGTGAATCGGGCTGTTCGTCTGTTTGAGTTGGTGTAGCTCTCTATTCCACACGAGGGTTGACGAGAGTTTTGTAGGCTCTTGTTTTCAGTCCTGTGGAATTGATGTGCAAGTTGCATCAGAGGAAGGCAAGAATGTTGTTGGCTTTTTGGCAAATGCTGTTGATGTGCCGGTTCCATTTCAGGTCAGGTGTAATTGTGATCCCGAGGTATTTTGTTGAGTTGACAGCACCAAGGGAAGTTTGTTCAGAGTGTACTTGTGCTGTATCTTGTTCTTTTTCCTGGAGATTGTTATCACTTCACATTTTTGTGAGTTCAGTTCATCATCCATGTGGAAACTCATTCTCCAAACTTGGTGAGGTCATCCTGGAGCTGTTGAGCTCACACGATGGTGGTTCTCAACGGTGAGGTAGATGATGCTTTCATCTGCAAAGAGCTGTTACTGTTGAACAAAGCATTCTTTCATCCCCTTCAATACAATAGTGGCAATATAGAACCTACCATGTATAAGACAAGAAATTCAAATGACACCAAGATTACAGTTATTTGCTGTTAGCCTCTAACATAGTTACTAGACACTACTTCTACTCCCTCTTCTTCAGTACTCGACAGGATCCATCACTCTGAATGTAGCGTTGAGGGGACTAGTGAGCGTCCCGTGCTGTGCAGTGCAGGCAGGCTGAGCTTTAACCCGAGGGTGCTCCTTCACATAGTTATACTGTAGGAGAGCCTCAAGTCAACACAGCCAGAGTGGTGTTTCTGTACTGTACGATGAATCCCCCCCCCCCACAAATTTAAGGACAAAAGTGTACTATTTTGCCAGCAAATGGCTTAAGTATTTTAAACTATACATACGTTCCGTATCTTATTCATACCCGTTGTGCACTCGCCCATTTCCAGATTGATCCCATGGTCTTGAAAAGATGTTTTTGTACGAGTTCATCTCCATACTCCCCGTTCTTTCCTTGGTTTTGTGAAACAACCTTTGTGTGGCACATTGCGCATCGGTGACATGAATATGCATGAAAGTCATGATGTTTTTAGCCTCTGGACAAGGCCCTTTCGTGACAGGGTTCGAGTGAAACGTGCCCATCAGAGAGCGACCGGGCACCACACGATGTCGTGCAGCAAGATCAGTGCCTGGTCAAAAGGCTACGCGTAGGTACACTGCTAATGGCTAGCATGCACTGGGACTTATCTGACCTAACCGTATGACAGCAGACTGCTCCCTGTGCATAAATGTAATTGTAAAGTATTTGATTTATTTTCTGAGAAACTAATTTTATGAAAGTACCGGTATTGATACATTTAGTATGCAGATGAAGGCGCAAATATTCAAATGTGAATGACTCGCTTCTTAAACACAACAACAACAACAACAACAACACATAAGTGCAAAGGTTTCAAATCCATCATGAGGATTTTGAGCAGTTGTCGTTCTCACAGATTCCTCTTGATCGAATCATTTAAAGTCATCAATTTGGACAGAAATGGACTACTGGAGGAACCAAATGTTCAACGTCTTCTGTTGTCAATAATTGGACAGACTACATCTGTGTATTAAAACTGAAGCAGTTTTTAGTTGGAATTTATGCGCAATACTACCCTGTATGAGACCCAAAACCTGTATTATCCATTAGCTGGTTAGGCCTTCGGGGCTGGTCGCAGTTGTACTCATAGCAGTTGAGTGCATCAACAAATAAGCACTCCTGGAGGCTGGAGCTGTGTAATGAAGTTTAGGAGAAGTCTACAGTCAGTAGGGCCTATAAATGTACACATACGACAGGGCCTACAAATGTACTACTAATATACTAGGTACACGTATTTATATAGAGTAAAACCCCCAATTTTCGGACACTTCAGCTTTTTTGCAATATCTGTTCAACTCAAATAATACTCAACAAAATTATATCTATAATAATGTAGGGTAACATCCCCAGTATTCGGTTACTTAAAAGTGCATGGTCCCGGTGTTTTAGTCAAATGTGTACGCAGGCGCACGGCGCAAGTTTCCTATAGAGACCTACGCTATCGACTTCTCTTTGGCGCTTACGCTTTGGCCCACTTTCCAGAGTCCGAAGAAGTCCGATTCACTGTAGTCAGTGGTCCGATCACAGTTCGGCTCATGATTCGGCTGAGGAGGATGACAGCTTAAGCAAACTTCTTTTGTGATGTCATAATAACAAGCACATATGCACGCACCCTGGCATTACTACAGACTGCGCGATGCGCAAAGAAGACAACAAAGGCAACGTTTCTTAGCAATACCTACGCACTTTACTCTTGATGACAGCTCAACTTCGGTAACCTTTGTATCAATGCTAACGGTGATCGGCAGTATCATGAACAGCGCCATCTATACTACCGGGACTATGCCCCTTTAAGCTTTTTTGCAATATTTTTCAAACTAAAATAATACATACATGTACATCATATCTACAGCAATGTATGTGAAATATATCAAATTTCTTTAATCTCAACTTTCATTTTGTTAAATATCTCACAGAATTGCACAAAATCCCAAAATATTTCACCTTGAAAATTCCCCAGTATACGGTCACCGGCACCAGTATTCGGTCACACGATGTGCACGTTCAAAGTCAATGCATGTTCAAGGCAGCTGAAAAATGCGCGTGCGCGCTACCTTGTTGGCGCAAAATTGCATCGGGGATGTTGCGGCGACCTTTGGTGACCGAATACTGGGGCCTCGGCACTTGCATTCAACCCTTGTACATTGGGACACTGTATCTGCACGTACGGAAATTTTGTTTTTCTTTTGCGTTTTTGAGGATACCATTATACTCCAAGCTTGCGATAAGCGAGAAATCCCGCAAGAGAATGGCGTATTTCTCGATATTTAGCGCTTTTTCGGCGGCCCGTACTCTTAAAACTGGGCCTTATCCGCGCGCTCTTTTGGAAAGTAGCGCCGATTCTGCACTTTTGACGGTAAAATTTGGGATTTTGGATGGATTTTTGGAGGGGGCTAAGGGAGTTTCCTGTTGTGAATGAGTGTGCAAGTATGTGAATTAATCTATTTTGTGTGTGTTGTGACAGTTGAACTTACTGGCTGGTGACTAGTGATAAGTGCATGCCCGAATACCGGGGGCTGACCGAATACTGGTGCCCTTACCCTATGTTAAATATATCAACCTATTTTTTTCCAATATTGATTTTGTTAAAATATACATCATAAAATTTCATAGAATCCACAAATATTATCACCTTGTCAATTCTCCCAAATTCGGACAGCCTCTCCAAAATTCGGACATGCGCGCAATGTCAATACGCATACAAGGCCGCTGAAAAATGAGCGCGCGCCATACCTTGTTGGCGCAAGGTTGCATCGAGGACGTTGCGGCGCCCGTTCGTGTCCAAATTTTGGTGACTCTTCACTTGCATTCAGCCCCTAGGCTGTACATGTATTCACTGCATTGGCACGTACGGAGATCTTGTTTTTCTTTTGTGCTTTTGAGGATACCATATCACACACTGAGCTTGCAATTAGTGAAAAATCTCGCAACAGAACGGCATAATTTTTCAATTTCTAGCGCTTTCCCGGCGACCATGATTCTTTGAACAGGACCTTATTTGCGTGCACTTTGGAAAAGTTGCGGTGATTCTGCATATTTGATGGCAAACTTTGGGATTTTGGATGGATTTTTGGAGGTGACTCAGGCACTTTCCTGTGGTGAACGAGTGTGTCAGTATGTGAAACGATGTGATATATATGCGTGTGTTATGAGTAGAATTTGCTGGCTTGTGATAAGTGATAAGTGTCCGGATTTTGGAGGCCAGCCGAAAATTGGGGCTTTCACTCTAACGTTAGGCGCCTGGCCCCGACGGCCGAGAAAGGCCAAGACTTCATGGCGTCTGCGGGTGGGTCCTCAACCCGCCCGCCGACGGGAATGGCGTAACCCTGCATTTTGGTGCAGGAGTAGGCAGATGACACCTATTTTCCTTAAAACCTATCGCCTTTCTCCTTCTGTGATTATCCGATTTGTAAATATAATGATATAGATTTCTATATAATAAGATTTCTGTAAATAACTAATGAGTAGGACTGTAGTGTAAGTTTTGTAGTTAAATTTAAGTGATTATTTAAATAAATATACATTTTGGAGCAAATTGCCCACCCGGCAGAGAGCTCCATAAATCTAAAAGAACGACAACAACACGTAAATTTATTTATACAGCGTCGGTCAGTGACGTGACGAAATCAGCTCGCCAGATGCTGATGCTGATGCTGCATGCACATGCATGCTGGAGTGGAGACGCACCGGAGCGGAGCATGAGCAGCTACCGGCAGGTCTGCCGGGGATTCGGGAAGTGGGGCCTCCTCAGGCCTCAATACTCACCTGCTTTTTGTTTCGGTGAGTGGGCATCGATTGCAAGACGAATAACATCTGTTCGTCCACTTTCTACAGCCATCCGAACTTGCTGTAGAGTTCCTTCCATGGCATACAGTATGGGGCAATGTGCACAGGCGACAAATACTTTGCAAAAGATTATGCAGATACCGGTACTTTTCCCCTTCCAGCAGCACTTCGTCTCTACTTGATAAGGCGCGATGCGTGGTGCGTGGTGATCAATACGTGGCCGCCGTGGGCTCGGTGGTACAATGTACCTATGTGTACCTTCGGTGCGGTACGTTGTATGTGTACGACGGAAGAGTTCAGTGGTACGACGCTACGAGAACGGTAGGTTGGCATTAGGCTTTTTAAACAGCCTTTATTTTAATTTTGAGAGATTTGTTTCTCTGTTAATTATATTATTCCTTGATATATTTTGATACAAGAAACCGATTTGATACTCAAGTACTTCAGTATCAAAGAATATTTTATCATTAAATATAAAAATGAGATTTGATTGAAATTGATGTTTCTTATTTATTCAAACTCGGTGAAGTAGGCCAATAAATTATCAATTACGCAATTGAACAGATTACAGACACAGAACGTGTATGTAGCATAAAGCCAGTCGCGGCCCGGCCTACAACTGGAAGTTTGCTACAAGATAGCACCTGAACCACTGTAGTCTTCAGTGATTTTTGCGTCGTTTTACCTCACAACCTGATCAAGGCTGATTTCCATTTGTAAGTGTTCAAAGTAGAAAATGTCTATCTTGCGGAATATTGTCAAGTCATCTATCGACTTTGTCCGTGTCACACATCATGGCACTCGGTTGGCACGCCAGCCCTTTCGCTTGCTTTCTACGGAATTGAAGGAACGAATCGACGGGTTGGTTCAGGAGCAAAAAGTTGTCGTGTTCATGAAGGGAGTACCTGAAGAACCAAGGTGTGGGTTCAGTAATGCGGTAGTACAAATTTTGAGAATGCACGGTGTCGATGAATTTGGCAGCCATGACATCCTAGAAGATGAGGACTTACGGCAAGGTAAGTTCTAATGAATTGATTGTTCCTGTTTCCTCATTTATGCACATTTTGTCACACATTTGAATCTAGATAAATTAGACCTGTGCAAATGAATTGACTCTAACTTTCGAACTCTCTTACTCTCTAGATTCCGAGCTACCCTAGATGGAAACAGCCATCATACATTGACAATGTCTGTTTTAGAGTGGCATGTCTAACATTAACCCCGGGGCGCTCCTTGCCTTGTACAGAGTTGTACTGTGGGAGGGAACACTTTGTGTTAATCGTTTGGGCTGTGTTTCGCAGTTTATAGTCTATAACATGTGATGTCATGATATTCATTGGACAGGATCTTTGATGTAAAATCATTGTACATTTTGTGTTGATGTTGTGTGTGAGAGAGTGTATAATAAAAAAATGTATTGACTTCACACAAAATGATTTGTAATATATGTTGCCATTGTAAAGTACATGTACATGTTGTATAAAGTATTTTCATGTGTAGGCATCCTAACACAAACTCAAGATGCTTTCAAGGCTGCCTGGCTCTCATTGTAAATACCACTATTACATAGTTTTGTGTTTTATTTTGCCGAATAAATGGCCTTAATTGGCTTCAATCAATCAATCAATCGATCAATCATACTTCACACTCAGTTTTACAGGCACCGAGTATAAGGTAGAGACAAAATGTCAGCAGTGGATATATCCATTCACAAGAGGTATTTAACTTAACAAATGGCAAAAAAGGTACATGTATTGTGTTATACAGCATTATTATCATAATGTTATCTCACAACATAGATTGTGTCACACCATTAGAGATGATAAATCAGCCATGTTTGTGTAAAAATGGATAATTTAACATTAATCAAGCAGTGTATTTGTGTTAAATATGGACCATTTCAGCTTGTCTTGTTTACCAGTATGTTAACTCTCGTGCTTGTTCTTTGCTGAAACACACACATTAGGTATCAAGGAATACACAGAATGGCCCACGATTCCACAGGTATTCCTGGATGGGGAGTTTGTAGGTGGCTGTGACATCATGATCCAGATGCACCAGAATGGCGACCTGATTGAAGAGCTGAAGAAAATAGGGATCAGGTCTGCGCTGCTGGATGTACCCAAGGAAGATGAACCGTCAAAGTGATGATGGGAGAACAGTCAAGATTATTCAACAACTGAAAGACTGAGAATGTTCTGTATCACTAGTGTAGGCTATGTGTGTGGAGACATTTGATTCAAGGGTGAAATTCACTATATAGTCTGCTTTCTGTGATGTTTGAACTTTGAAGTTGAATTACAGGAACCTAATCATAGCCTGTAAAGACTTGACCGCTATTCAATGATGAAGAAGTGGAGAACAGGCCCAGCTTTCACTTCACACTGAAATCGGATGCATTGTTTAATTGAAGTTTAAAACGGAAGGCATGAAGATGAATCATGTTGTGGGGGTGGGGAGAGATATTCTGCAAGCAACTGAAGACTACTGACATTTTGAAAACTACATGTACTACACATCACTCAACTTTTCACTCCTGAATTGTATCTAACCCTCCTATAAGTGACATTGTTGTGTGTTTATCTTTTGTCAGGTCTGGTCACAGGACTATGATGTGGCTTTTGTATGATTCCTATTAACATGGAATATCACTAAGTGCACTTTTTCTGGAAAGAAAAATGCCCTTTTGATTCCACTTGATATGCACCAATGGCCTTCTGGTTGGATACTCCAGCTAAGATTAAAAAAAAAAAAAAGTCAAACACTCAGTGAAGTGAAATGCAGTGGATAGGGGTCACAATTCTAGAAACATCACGATCATATGACCAAATAGACTATTTAGCAGTTCTTTTAGGACAGCACATGTCAAACTGACATTGAAGTACACATATTTTCCTGATTTTGCTCAAAATTTACTGATTTGTTACCAGTGGCCATTGAATATGGTTAGAGCAAATTCCTAGTTAAGAAATATTCTTGAATCACAAACC
Source organism: Diadema setosum (assembly GCF_964275005.1). Lineage (NCBI taxonomy): Eukaryota > Metazoa > Echinodermata > Echinoidea > Diadematoida > Diadematidae > Diadema > Diadema setosum. Next base: position 3,405,273 of record NC_092685.1, read on the forward strand.
CAGTATTGTATTCCTTATAAGGCCATCTGCAAGCATTTTGTGGTGTTGTTGATTTGCAATACTTGTCCAAAGTATTTTGCATGAACAGCATATCACATATCACAGATTGTTATATTTGATAGAATTAATGATCAAAATCTCTTAAATGCTTTATTGTTTGTCATGGTATTGTAATGAGACAATACATGGTGTCTGTTCTTTACAAATGGAAACTTGCTAATACAGTAGTCATGGTTGTTGGAAAGACGAGGGTAGCTGAGATATCCATTCAGTTCAATTGTTTGTCCCAGATGTATCTTACTAATTTCTGGTATCATGAGCCATCTGCAAATTTTGTGTGATACTGTATTGATTTTCATGGATTGCTTACTCGCAGAAGATATATCTGAACCAACAATTATTTGAGAAATACATACAAAGCACAACTGTGAGTGCATTGTTTTCCGAAATATCCAATCATTTACAACACTTGGGGAGGCAGTTGCTTGTTATAACAATGGGTGAAATTGAAAAGGATACCATTAGTGTAAGGTTTATTTCCACCCTGTGATATTTGTTGGCTTGCTTAATTACATCAAAGTTCTGGATTAGGAAAGTCATGGGGATCATTAGCAGTGGTGTGAGTGTAGAAGCCCCTTCAAACATGAGAGCATAAACAAAGTGCTAGTCAAATAATTTGCGAAAGACAGCCAATGTATCAAGAAGCTTTTTGTCATAAGCATGAATCTCAAGGTGATACAGTAACAATAGACATGCAGGCAAGGATGCTGGGAAAGCATTTGTACAGGAGATTTGCATCTAAGCTGATTATCAATGGAGAGGTGACTTGTAAAGGTTTGCATACTTTGTAGATCATCTTCATTAACACCAGATGCTGGCTCTTACACATTGCTATAGTTATGTATTAAACTTCCTCTCAGTGTCATATAATGATGAAAAATACCAGCCCTTAATTCTCCATTTATTATTTTTTTAATGCTTCTAGTCTTTTGTGGATAAGCACAAATATAATGTACATGTACAGGTATTTCCTGTTACCTCCATGTCTTCATCAAAATGCTATTTTCTTGTCGGGAAGGTACATTGTAAATTTTAAATTGTTTTTGCAAGATTTCTGTCAGAGCATGATAGTGCTCTTAAAAATGGCTTACCTATGCAAATACATGTTGTATACAGGTATCTTTAAATTATATTATTAACTGGACACTGGTGGCAGTGGATTAAAGGAAGTACATAAAATATATGTAATGCATATTGGTGAATTTGTATTGGTGCCATGTCATTGCAGAGTATTTTTCTTTCTCAGACAGATAAGTTTTATACACTGTACATGTACATATATGTAGCTGGTACACGACACTTGTTCTGTCATGATGCACAAAATTTCATGAATGTCATGCGGCAAATCATTTTGCTATCTGATAGACTGCATATTTCAAACCTTGTGTCTGTCTTCCTCTCCCATTCCTTACTTTCCTTGATAGTATGGCAGTGTATACAGGTTGATTGATACTTTCAGCACATTCATTTGTGAGCACTGATGTGTCACTGAGCCTTGAGTTTTTTCTCTCTCTCCTGTTCAAGGGTAACAAACTTCAAACACTCAAAGAACATTTGGCATTCAGAATTGACAGAACTCATAAATGTAATGCCAAGATGAAGCATGAGAGGTTTCTTTCATCTGTTCAAGTGCTGTTTAGTGTTTTGTCAGCCGAAACATACAATGTGTATTATCATTGTATGTGGCATATCAGAGATGTGTGATTTTACAGTCCAACCTTGCAATGAACATGGGTGTCATATGAACTACTACAGGAGTCATCGAAGGCATAACCCGGAATAAAATTGGGAATGCATGTTGAACACTGATCTTGAACACTGGTGTACTTGTCTGTGGAGTTTGTATCAGTAGTTGTGAAGTAATTGCAAAATTTACCATCAAGCAACATTGTGATTTACAATTTTGGACCATCTACTTTGTCATTTTTTATACTTTCTTTTGAAAGCAAATTTGAAAGACAAAGGTTAAAGGAAATTAATTTTGATGCTTTGTAATGTCCCTGTATCTACACAGTCTTATAATTGTGACTTGTGTCAGTTACAGGGTTTTGTCAGAGAACATTATTATTCTCTCACTTAAAGCAACAGATGGCAAACACCAGCAGGATGTCAGACACTTTGCAATCATGCACACACTCACAATTTCAATGTTCACATCCTTGGACTAATCTCAATAGGCAAAAAGGTCTGGATTTAAACTTTTTCATCCCTGGCTGCAAACTAAATTGTCCCAAATTCCTTTGTATATTATGAACATTATGTTAACATCGTATTTGTGTACCCACATCACTGTCTCTCAATTCTTAGTGAAATATTGGTTAAACATCCGAGGAATATCTATGGTTGGTGTGTGTTTGTGGTCAGCAGGAATGCACTCATAGAGCGGGCCACACTAAGAAGGTACATTGTACTCACAATCATGTATGATCCAAACACACACACACATGCAATCATGTATGATCAAAACACACACACACATGCAATCATGTATGATAAAGGAGGTACTAGGCAAAGCTTCTAGTACCTCCTTGGTATGATCTGAACACACACACACACACACACACACACACACACACATGCAATCATGTATGATTCAAACACACACATTACTCGCATCCACAATGTGAAATACGCATACACCACACATAGGATTTTTGTAGAGCACACTCTGACAAACGGGCACTAGTTGAACAGAATACATAGTTCAGAATTTAACTTCAATTAGATAATATTGCACTTCAGTTTAGTGACAAAAATAATCAGGTATATGTTTCAATGACAGCATGCACACAAATATTATAGGAATTTGACCAAGTTTCTCTATACAACAGTTTTACACATAATCTGCTCATGATCACTCTACACAAGAGGTCTAAAAACAACTTTGCAACAGTTTAAGATATATCAACTCTACTATAACTTACTCTTCCTGCTTTGAATGAAACTCAAAAGCAGTAAAAAAAAGCTCACACAATGTGAGAATTACAACCGGAATGTTGACTACCTACGGTAGGAAAACTTTTACTAAACCTTGAAGAGAATCAGATGTTCTTTATATCCCAATAAAGACTTCTTACCAGCCATGCCCCCCCCCCCAAAAAAAGACATTCTAAATAAAAACAAAGATTACTGATAGCAAGGTAGTCGTGAAACAATCCTCACAACAAATTAATGTGCAGTGAATAAGGGAACTCAACAGCATGTAAAATGAAGTAGACTTCTGTAGAATCGGGCCAAGGAAATACATTTCAATTGTATGAAACTTTGTAGTATTGTACCTTTCTACTACTCAGTGCATGTCACAGGTAAGGGTCAACGGCTGATGAGAGAGAATGTAATCATGAATCACAATAGTAAAATGAACCTTGAATATGCATTGCATTTCATTACCTACAGTCTTGTCACACTTTCTTTAGTTTGCCACTTCACAGCAATCAATGACCTGGAAAATTACAAGATTTATCACATATGTTTGATGTTTGTTTGTTGTAGAGGGTATTTGTAACTTCCTTTTGCACCTATCCTGAGTGTGCATTTCATATTGATTCTTCTCCGCCTTGCAAAATCAAATTCCATTGTTCATTTTTAAAATGGTCTCTCCATGAAAAGGAGCTTTCATTTTTTTTTTTTAATTACCATCATAACTTCATAAGTAAACTGGCCTTCACACAATAGCTATTATGTAACAACATTCAGAAAAGAACATTCTTTAATATGACAACAACCTTGTATAAATTCCAGTCTACATTGGTGGTATTAGCTTTGTTATCATGTTCACAGTGCTTCTTATCTATGACCTAAAAAAACAAACAAAACAAAACATAATCAATAACTGAATGCAATCACTTCTTAACATGCAATCATCTCTATCTTAGATATCTAAAATTTTCAACCAGTGTTGTAATTTTTTCAATACTTGTTTCCATTTTTGTTCAATAATAAGATAATACGAGACAACATTTTGCATTTGTATGTAGCAGCAAAATCCTTTAAGTATATTGGAATGCAGAGAAATGTCACAAAACCCCTTAACATGTGGTAAAATGTCACTTTACAGTCCATCTGTATACATCTGTATGAAACGACAACCCTACAAGATGATGACCGCAATGACTTTGTGAGCTTACGTTCATTGTTGTTGCCAACATGATTGCCAACACAAATCATGAGATCATGTGAAGGAATATAAACCAAACATCCTCTTAATGTGTGCATTCACACAGAATACTTTCAGCTCATTAGACAGAACACTCTGCCAGTACAGGACAGCAAGGTGTACCAAACTTTAATCCAACCAATGGGATGTGCCAGGTGGTTCTCTGTCCAAGCTATGAGGGCGCTTCTCTGGAACACTGCACTGCAGAGCAAGAAGTCACCCACAGTGAAAGGAGTCACATCAAGACTTCCCTGGGTCAGATGTTGGGCTATCTGAGAAGTTGGGCTATCTTGGCAGTCTTGAAGTCTGATCTCTGCTGCACAAATGACATGACCACTGATCTGTCCAGACCACCCTGCAACACAAAACAAACATGATTTTCTTTTTTTTTAATCTTCAGGCTGCCCTATTACAACTTAAGTAAAAATAAAAGAAATTTTCACTGCACTGAACATAAAATATTCAATGACTCTACATGGCTACTTGGTAATGTTGATCTCTGACCCTTAACCTTTCTGACAAAATACCCAAACATTCTCCGTGGTGGTTAACCTGTCATAGTTTAATCCTTTCACTAGCATCGCATGGATATCTGGTTTATTAATTTGACACTAACAGCTTAACATTTGAGTTGGACTTTTACTTCCGACTCCTAGCATCTAATAAAAACATCTCAGATGATTTTGTTGCAACAAATACTTGCCCAAGGATTCTATGATTGTGTAAGATAAGCTTAGAGGTGTTGCAAGAGCAAAAATTAGTTCTGTCATTCTTGTGTCATTGTTAATGCTTAAACAAATTTGGATCAGATTTCATCAAACAAACTTTCATCAAATACATAGCTGAGAGTGATAATAAAGATTAAACTTTTAATTTTGCCCTTTAGAAGATCTTTCTCATAACCCAGCAAAAGAATTCTTGTGTCACTGTATATTCTTTCCTTGTATCTAGGCAACAATGCCCAGTACAAGCTCCACTGAAATTGTGCACTACTAGTTTTGTTTTGTTTTATTTCTTTGATTTTATTTTAATATAAGTTTTGGACACTGCGTTTATTCCTCAACATGTGATGAGGCTGAAGGATCGAGACATGTTATCATGTGACTCACCAGCTGATCACCAGTGATCACCTGACGTAGATTCTCTGGTGCTACAACAAGGAGGTTGCACAGTGCATGCAGCATCTCAAACAGAGTGTTGACTACAGGCACCTATAGAAAGGAATCACACATTGGGAAAAAAAAGAATAGATATCTCTGTTGTACTGAACACATGATGAATGACTTACCATAATGTGAATCTTGTGGGTAAAATCCACTCAATGCCAGATGATATGTACCGTACCACAATGAACCTCATCATTCTGTGTATGATTAAATGATTATTGCCAAAGATAGCTATGCCATAAGTCTGACATTCCTTTAACTTATACAAGCAAAGACATTTCAGAAAGATTCAAGCCATAAACTGATGACAACATCACCTTTCTTTTGACTACACGAAGCAAATCAAACATGTGAATAATACTACCATCCTTACTGGTCATATGCACCACATCATCAGGTTCATTATAGTCACTTACACTGCTCTATATTCTGTTTTGAATATCTGCAAGATGCTTCACACCACTGAACTCCCAAGCACCAAAAAAAAAAAAAAAAGAGAAGTGGCAATGTTTCTGTTGTTGTTGCTGTTGTCAATGTCAGGGCGGAGACATAGCAAGTTAACCAAGTCTTCAAAGATTGAACAACAACTTTTTAATATACAGTACTACTTTTTCTTTGGAATTGTGAAGATCACTGTCCCAATCACTGACTGACCACCTAAACACTTATGTAACACAATTTCTCAAGGGCAGTACAGCAAGTTAAGATTGGGAGTTCACTTTCTCGACGAAATCACTCATTTCAAATACATCATGGATTACACAACACTTTGAGATTAGATTATAGTGTATGTATACTAACCTTAAAGTTCTTGACCAATCTTCTGTACTCATTGACATCACAAATGACCAGCATAGCACCTGCAGTTAAAAAAATAAGAAAATAATGAAAATATTATATGATTAGATGATATAGATGAATAAATAAAGACCAAAAATTGGGTACTTACCACTTTGAAGAATAGAAGCAGAAATGCAGTGAATATATCAAGTTTTCAAAGTAAACTTTAAGCTCTCCTACAGGCATTCCACATTAACTGACACAACTGGACCATTACTATGATCCCTTGAAGGGGCATATTACGACAAGGTCACATACCACAGATTAGAGTCATTTTGGCATTTCTTACCTGTGGAGTTGTACGAGAATTGTTGTAGGTGGTCATAGATAACACGGTGGAATCGGATCCCAAGTTCAGCCAGGGTGGAGTTGATGTTCTTGCCGTCCAGGCACCGCTTGATTGTCTCAACCTGCCTCTCCATGTATGATATCACTTTGGCACAGGCCTGAAAAGGACAGAAAATACCGCCAACTCAGTGAATTCATTCCTTTAACATTTTCGGATGGAGTGTATATCACTAGATATGCCTCCAGGCACATCAGCACATACCAAGCTTGCCTTAAATTGGATCTTAACCAAAAGTTTTCAAAAATTTGTTCAAGTAAATGTCCAAATAATGATATGTCTAGATAATACATCTTCATGTGATGAGCATTCCGTTGTAATTTGGACTCGTAATCTGAATTTTTCACTAACACACTATATAGCATAAACAGCGGTCATAATATTTAAGAAAAATAAGACCTGCATTAAAGCTGACATATCCATGACATCAAATATGTCTGTTTCAACTTCAAGATCATCACCACATAATCTAAGGTAGCAAATTCCAAAAATTATCCTCCTACACCAGCCATAAATAATGTGAATCTATGCCTCTGGGTAAAATTGCATGTTAAATATGTTGCATCTTAAAAATGAGAAATGCTGTGACTTACGGGAGAAAATGGTGTCATCATTCCAGCTTCTGCCTCTGGCCTGAAGTCTGTCTTCTTCTGCTCCGTGGCCAAGAGGTGCTTGATCCAGCCACACACTGCATTCAGCAATCTTGAAATAAAACAAAGCATGGAGTCAGAATTATCACACTTGCACTTAGTCAACCCACTTTCTGGATTTTTGTTTTGTCTTAAATTGATTGGTTTTTCTGGCATCATATCAGTTTTGTTATATAATCTATTAAGTGTCTAAAATGAGTACATACCTGAGACAATAAGTATCTCTAGTGGTACAGGCAGATAACCAGTCTCCTCTATAGTATTATACATAGTGAAATTGGTCCAGTGTGAACAACCGCACAAAAGTTTTGCACTTTTACAGTAAAAGATTTAAAAAAAACAAAACAGTCGGGGATTGTAAATTGAATAAAGAGTAACTTTTACCCGCACATGGAAAAGGAGGGAAGAAGACAGAAAAAAGATGATAATATATCACTTTAGTCTTGATTACCTGTCTATTCCTAGCTCCAGTTTCCCTTCCATTTGATCCATCAGAGTTTTCTTCTTCGCTACACACTCGGTATGCTGCTCCGTGGAACTGTGACAAATAGTAAAGGGAAGGAACGAAATCACTTTGTGAACTGATCTGCTAGTACAGTGTATGTATTCCTGCATTTGCCTTCCCATGGCTGGCATGTGTAAGCAAAGGGATATATTTTCTGGAACTGCTGTAATGTAAAGATTGAGTGATGAAATCTCTCAATGGAATGTCAGTTGTTACTTCTCTTAAACCACATGTATATGTCATGAAGACATTACGCTTGATGCAGTTTGCATCTAACAGGTGTTTTCTGTAGATGAGCAGTGCTCGTGCAACATCTTTCTTTATGATTCATGGATGGAATGACTCATTATCCTGAAACAAACAAACAAAGAAACATGCAGACATACAAAATTTCCAAAACCTAGACAAAGTCAATAACATTGACTACTGTAAAATATTTCAAGACCTCTGCCTACTCCCCAAAACACTAAGCTCTATAATGCTGAGAAAAAAACACACACTATAAATGACCTTTGACACAGCATTCCCCATTAGAGACAACACACATTCATGAACTGAGTGCATCAAGAATACTCAACTGTTGAGAATGTTATCGAGCTGACAATCAAAGAGTAGGAAAGGTACTCACCTAATGAGAGGAACAAGGATGTCACTGAACTGCTTCTCCAGCAGGTGAAAGATGGCATTGGCCTGGCAGACTATCTCAAAGAAGTAGCTGGAGGGAGGACTGCGTGGCTCCCCCTGTGGGATGCCCTGCAGACCCAGCTCCAGGGCGTAGTCGATGTGCTCGATGCACATGAACTCAATGAGGATGCAGAAGACTTCATAGGCATTCTTGGCAAGGTTGGACTGAGTGGAGAGCTATGGTGGTGTGTAGATAAAGGTATGTGACATAGGAAATCTAGTGAGCCAATGAATGTCTGTGTGGTAATACTTACCAAGCACCTGTTTGTTTATTTCTTCATTAATAGTATGCATCAGAGAGATGACTTAAGAATCTGTTTATAGGTTAAAATGAACAATCGATGTGCAGCTGTGCCCAAAACACAGAGCAATGTATTAGAATAGCATAATTATATCACGGACAGAACTTCAAGAAAATGAGAAACAGACTACTTAACAAATGAATAAATTTTCCATCAGCGGTAGAGTTTTGTTGTTTTGTGGGGGGTTTTTTTAAGAAAAAAAATGGAACTGATCAATCACAGGACAATCAGAAATTGGAAGATACAACTACATGTGATGATCACGCCATTGACTGCTGAATATCTGGGGATGATTTGCACAGCTCTATCTTTATCTTATAAGCTGTGAAAGGAAAATAGTATGCTCTTCTTTCATAACAAAAAACAGAGAGAAAAGAGAAGTATTGTCTTATTGATGCCAAAAATTCAGAGCATTCATAGTGAATGGAACAAGCATATTCTGCGCTAGCTATTCTTTTTCTCTATTGTTATGCATTAAAGTGACTAGACGACATGCTGAGTCTTACCAGGTGACATCGTGTGAAACTCAGCTTGGCTTCATAGAGAAGGTTGAGAGCCAGTTCCTGGGACAAAAAAGTTTCTCCCTTATAGTCCACCACTGGGGCTGCACCAACGATGTTGAGTGGGGCCTTGGTGCGAATCCTGTTCTGAAGGTCTTGGAATCTAATTGATGACAAGTGTGAGTATCACAGGTGTCTTAAGAATTCAAATTCATCATGAAATTCTGAAAACAGTGGGGAACCTACAGCATTATCATCAATAATTTGTTGAAACATGTTGTTATGTGCTATCAAACTTAGTATGATACAAGCTAAAAGCAAACCAAAACCAGCCACAAACCATATCTTTGTCACAGCTTAAGACTCACGATGCCAACACATCTAAGATGTAACAGATTATCATTGAAGATCAAATGTTTATTTACAGATCTGATTTTTCCATTCATGCAAAATCTCACAAATTATGTGACTGAGAGTAACTACCTTCTATAATTACTGATCCCATACATTGTTTGTCTTTTCTAGATATTTGAATGAAATCATTATCCTTCATTCAAATCAAAGGAAGCTATTGATTAAGTAAAAGTAAGAGAGCAAGCTTTCACAATATGCTGACATTAACTCATCAGTAGATTTAACGATAACACAGACGGGCAAAATTTCACCGCGTGACTCAGAGGGTAATGTTCTGCTTTCCAATCCTACCTGTCAGTTGGTTGTGGAGGTTTTTTGACATGGCCCAGACCCTTGTAATACTGGTCCAAGTGTTCACCCATCTTTTCCCTCAGGTGCTTTGTCTCCGCCAAATTATACTTGTTGAGGTAGGAGCCAAAAATCTTCTTGGTAAGTCGGCTGAGGAGGTGGGCATCTGACCCCAGGCGATATTCGGCCAGTGCTGTGGTCAGTCTGTCTGTCCTGTGAGCAAGAATATTTACAAGATTTACATAGTGACAGCCAGGCTTGTGGAAAAAAAAAAAAATTGTAATTTCATCCTGCATTTGTCATCAGCATTTCAAGCTTGGACTTGTATAGTATGTTTCATACACGTATGCCCTCTGAAGCACTAAGAATTGTAAAGAGTGATATAAAAGCTGCACAAATGCATGCAAAATAATATTCTTTATTTATTAAGATAAATAACAGAAATGTTAGAGATGTTGTCTTATTATGATCTATGCATTCACAACAATGGTATATCAAATCTTGACAACAATAACAAATCCAATCAACAGCACTCGATCAGTCTAAAAAGGTACACAGAAATTCACGTCATCAATAAGAATAGTAAAAGAGAGAAGAGATGTATTGTTCACTGCAAACATGACCTTCCCAAGAAGGACCAACAAAATTTGTAATGTGACAATTGACACTTGCAAGACTTAGTCATGATACTGAGTAATGCATGACAGTCTATTCCAAAGCTCCTAATCAAATCATCTTCATTTCATTTCATTACAAATATGTTCATTTCTAATATTCTGTATAACCAACATTTACTAAGAGGTATCAAGATAATTGATTTTATAAGTTCTTTTTAAACAGAACGATACTTACTGAATGTACAGTTCTTGCAGGTTCTTCAGGTAATGTTCCAAGTCTTTCTTATCATCAAGTTTCTTTTTCACATGGGTCTGCAAAAATTACAAATTGATATGAATGTCAATGAAAGAAAGTTTAATGATCTCTTCTTGTAACTACCAAGTATGTTATGCTTTAACAGCATATAAAAATTGATAGCAATAATACTTGTTTTTATCATGAACCAAAAACAGCTGTCATACTGAAAGATAAACCAGATAAAAAAAAAAATAGGAGCAACAAATATGATACATAAAAATGACAAGCCTCATCTTCCATCCCTCCTCAAATAACCTTTAGAAGAAAAGGTGCATTAATCATATCAAAAATGATTTCTGATATAACATAAAACACATTTTTTCTTAAGCCAAATGACTGAAATAAAGATGTACATGGATCCGTAAAAGACATATCTTTCCAAACCATGTACATATGTACATCCAGTTAGCAGTGTTATGTGGTGACAAAGCATATTAATACAAGGAAAAGTAGAAATTACGTGGTGCGTAATATATTTCCCCGCCGGAAGTAGCATTTAGTAGCAAAATGTACAATATAGGTAAAAAGATCAAGGTCAAAGGTCAAAGAAGTCAAAGGTCAAAATTCTGTGTAGAAGTTTTGAAGCCCTCACCTAGTGCCATCACATAAAGCAAACAGAATCGAAATCGGGTTAGAAATGGCAAAGGAGTAGCATTTTGTAGCCAATGTACAATACAGGTCAAAGAAGTCAAAGGTCAAAATTCTGTGTAGAAGTTTTGAAGCCCTCACCTAGTGCCATCACTTAAAGCAAACGGAATTGAAATCGGGTTAGAAATGGCGAAGGAGTAGCATTTTGTAGCAAAATGTACAATATAGGTCAAAAATCAAGGTCAAAGGTCAAAATTCTGTGTAGAAGTTTTGAAGCCCTCACCTAGTGCCATCACATAAAGCAAACAGAATCGAAATCGGGTTAGAAATGGCGAAGGAGTAGCATTTTGTAGCCAATGTACAATATAGGTCAAAAATCAAGGTCAAAGGTCAAAGAAGTCAAAGGTCAAAATTCTGTTTAGAAGTTTCGAAGCCCTCACCTAGTGCCATCACATAAAGTAAACGGAATCAAAATCGGGTTAGAAATGGCGAAAGGAGTAGCATTTGAAGCAAAATGTACAATATAGGTCAAAGGTCAAGGTCAAAGGTCACAACTGAAATTCTGTGTAGAAGTTTCAAAGCTCCCATGTAGTGCTATCATATAAAGCAAACAGAATCAAAATTGGCTCATAAATGACAGAGAAGTAGCAAATTGAACATTTTGATCACACGCGGACGCACAGACGGACAGACGGATGGACGGACGGACAGACAGACAGACGGACACACAGACACACACACGTACGGAGCCCGTTTCATAGTCCCCTGCTCGAACTCGTTCGGCGGGGACAAAAAAAAATTACTCTGAGATAGCATATTTGGGTGACATAAATCTTGACAATGATATGATTTGTCATTCCTAAGATAAAATACAATGTCCACAATTTAGCCAACAATACATAAAGTTTGAAAGAGCTGTAGACTAACCTGCAGCTTGTCTTCATACAGGTTGACAACAAATCGTCCCATAACACTCTCAGGACTGCTGAAGACATCATGAACCAAGGTGTTCACCTGGAACAATAGAATACACAATATTGACTGATAAATTCATAAGACAGGAGAACACTAAACATTGATTTCTCAGACATTTTGATGGTTCTATGAATCTACGTAAAAAGAATCAAGAGTTTGAATCACTTTTCACAGCAATGACGACCACTTCTCTTCTCAAAAATTAACCAAGATTTTACTACATTGTCATTGGGGTGACAAGACCATGTACTGGGTATCTAAAATTTTGGTGAGAAACACTTTTTTGGAGTAATTGTCAGATAATCAGTTAAGTACAAATTGTAATGTCCTGTCCAAACCCTGGCTGTTATTTGTTATAATGCTTTGGCTGCCATGTTTTTTTTTTTGTTTTTGTTTTTTTTTGTTTTGTTTTTTTGCTCTCCTGAACATTTAACATTTTTGAGATACAAGGTTTTGTTGCCTCTACAGTGATATTCAGTATGCTCCACTCCTTTACTGACTTAACAATCATATTGTTAATTACTGCCTGTATATGATATTATGTGATGGTAGTTGAAAATGAGCTTTGCAAATTTTTAAAAATGCTTAACAATAATACAATCAGAACATGCTACTGAAAGGTTGTCATTCACAACACTTTACATATCACTGAATGGGAGACTTGTTTCAACAATGAACTGGTAGCGTTAAGTCTGATACTAATGTTGAATGAAGCCTTTCTCTTGTATGATATCATCTGTCATTACCGTTTTGCAGAGAGGTAACAGCTCAGAGCACACGTCCTGCATGATGTAACAATTCTGTGAGAAAATAAAACATAAATATGTCTAACTTCGAAACTTGAAGGGCATAAAACAAACTAAAATGATACATTTCAAATGCCTCTAAATATCTGCAATGTTAAGACATATTGAGCCCATAGCCTGTCATTTTTTTTTTCCCTTAGAATTATACTGGGCACTACCAAACATCACAGTTCAATCATTACTGAGTACATTTTATCATTCTCTTCACATTCATAGTATTCCAACAAAGGGTGGCAAGCAGAAGACATTTTGCTTAGTTTCTCCCTCTATCTGATCACAGGACATTATACAATGCATGAGAATGAGAAAATCAGTTTTCTTACCATTTGACTCTCCTCAATGAAGGCATCAACACAGCGGTTGTAACCCTGTAAACAGGAAGGTGTGTGTAATGGATACGTTGTTTCTATAATTTGACAAACAACTTTAAGCAAGTTCTGAATTGATAAAAGGCTTAAGGGACATTCGCTGGCAAAGTAACAATTTTAATGTGAGAACATCCTATCATAGTATGCCTATGTTTTCATGTCATATATGATCAGATGTGTACCAGCATAATGTACATGACATTTTCCAGCTGATATAACAGCAAAGATTAATTCTCTCAATTAAGAATCTTGGAGTTTGTGATGTTTTGGTGAAGTTTTTAATAGTACCGGTACGACATATATTTGACAGAATTTCACTTTCAAGATAAGAGTTTTATGAGCCAAAGAATAAAACAAGTTCTAAAGCTCTGTCAGGTAACAACAATCTAATAAAATAAGGTTCAGGAAAGCTTTAAATATACCTATAATAAGCATCACTATTAATGAAGCTATAACCTAACTGAAAATCCCATTAGACAGTGATGTGCTGCCTCAAACTTGCACTCACCTTGAAATGTATGAGAATGCTGGCAAGTTCTTTCATTTTCTCCTTGTCTCCATCTCTGAAGCTGAGCCTGAAGTCTTCAATCAGATTTTCCTCAATCTCAGTGTATTTCTCTGAAAGTGACATACCGAAACATGGACGTGTTCATCATCATTTTTCTTTATATTTGTGACTTCTTCTTGTAACCTGTCTATACCTTTAACCCTTAAAGATAATAAAAAGTTTTGGTACCTCAAAAATTTCCTTGTCTTAGTTTGTGTTTCAGGTTAAAGTACCTTTCATATAACTAACACTGTCAGACTTACTCGCCCCCAAAGTGCTCTCATGTCTTAGTAATCATGCAATTAACTGCGACCAGCAGCCCCATACGCATAGCGTAATCGGGCTTCGCATTGTAGCATTCAGGATCATGACAGATTTAGTATCGCGGGATAAATGTTAGCTTAAAATCCCAAAAATTCTTCAATTTGAAGACTTACCAATTAAGGTGAAGTATTGAAAACAGGCTTCGGGCAACGTTTGGTTCTGCCTATAGTCCCTTTCTGTTCGAATTGATGACTGAATGTGACTCGGCCGAGAGGAGCTTGGGAGAGCTACATACACCATGTACACTGAATATTACAGCCAGTGCATGCGAACACATCACATGCGCACAAATTTCAAATCCCATATCAACGGATAAGATGTTTGTGTGCGCATGCGCTGGCCGTAGTAGTCAGTGTATGCATCGGTACATGGTGTATGTAGCTCTCCCAAGGTCCTCTCGACCGAGTCACATTCAGTCATCAATTCAAAAAGAAAGGGACTATTGGCAGAACCAAACGTTGTTCGAAGCCTGTTTTCAATACTTCAATTTAATTGGTAAGTCTTCAAATCGAAGAAATTTTTTGATTTTAAATTGACATTTACCCGCGATACTAATTCTGTCATGATCCTGAATGTTACAATGCGAAGCCCCATTACGCTATGCGTATGGGGCTGCTGGTCGCAGTTAGCTATGCGTACAATGGACTGCACGCTGCTGGTCGCAGTCAGTGGTTTCGTACAATATTTATCGACGCTGTACGGCGACGGCTCTGGTACGAAACCATTATTGCATGATTACTAAGACATGAGAGCACTTTGGGGCGAGTAATTCTCACAGACAATGTACTTTAACGTGAAACACAAACCAAGACAAGGAAATTCAGATAAACTTTTGAGGTACCAAAACTTTTTATTATCTTTAAGGGGGTGGGTCAGGTGGAATCACATCGGCCCGCCTATCTTCTTTTGCAACCCTTCCAACCAAAATTTCAGAAATTAAATGGCAAAGTTTTGTTCATTGAACTGACTGGACACTGAATATGTGTATACAGTTGTTAACATAAGTGAGCCCTGTTAAACAAAGAGATGTAAATGATTGTTAGTGTGTATGACACAGAGTGAGCCACAGAGCAACTTTTGATACTGTTCCTCTAACAAAGTGTAACTTTTCTATACACCAGGGCCCCGGTTTCTCTGACCAACTTTGAAGAAATGAATTACTGATAATTTCTCTAGCACACATATCTGCATCCACATATTTACTACTCATGAGCAATTACTGATCATTTATGGTTATTTGATGCCTCACTAGATTATTCTGCTAAGTCAATAAATCAGCCATACTGACATACATCCATTAGAGAAACACAAATATAAAAAACATTTCCTAACGACACAGTAAAAACTTATTGTTTGAGACAATATTTCTCACTAAATACATGTACCTACACAAACACACTGAAGTTATAGCAAGTCAGCTTGTAAAGCCTACACAACACAAGTTTACATTCCATCAGTTTGGAATAAACTAATGTAAAAGAGATAAGCATGCCAGATTTTTTCACATATCTCTTGGGGAAGCTGTAAAATATCAGGGACAAAAGTACAGCTGTCAAAATCTTTCTGACCATACAAATCTTATCTAAATCATGATAATTGCTAGTCAAATAGCAAATTTTATTTTGCACAAATCATGCATTTGGAAAATCTGTCATTGAATTTGAACTTTTGATAACTTATAACAGCTGCATGCACACCGGATGAATGCATGATTGACTGTCATGTCTCCCTCTGGTAATTAGATTTACTCAAGAGTATTGTATTTGCCAAAACAATGCACGAGATATACTACTTCAGGAAACCACAGTGCATTGTTCAAACATAGAATACTATGGCATCCGGCTTTTCAATGATTGTATATTTAATACAACAGCCTCAATCTACATAAATGTGCCTTTAAAGCAATGTCATTAAAGCAATGTCATTACTTGATTTGCATGATTTTTGGCAGGAATAACTCATTTTTTAAATACTGCAATTTTAGGTATGTGTCATTATGAAGAAAACCTGTGAAATGTGATTCAAACAAATTGCACAAAATGTGTCAGGAGATATTTACCTTGGATCTTCTTCTTTGGCTTTTCAAACCTGTTGTAAGGAAGGAAATGGAATATGTTTTACAGACATTCCCTTTTATCCAATACGATGCAAACGTATGATCATTTATTGCAGTATGTAAAGTATTCTAAATTTATGGTTGTATAGGCAGTGAGGTTAACCAGATTGTAAAATGCTTCATGTAATATGAACTCCACATTCTTCTTACTTATTCAAATGCACTGAAAACTTCTATGAAATGCATTTCAACTTGAAATATTCAGAACAAACATCGCATACCTTCATACTTTCTTCAAAGGACATAAAATGGGCAAAATTCATATTATGACGATAGGGAAACAATTATTCACTTGTCTCGCGAAGAAAATCGTAGAAAAGTGTACGACGTTTCGCTCGCTACTGCTGAGCTTCGTCAGGTACAATAAGACACGTTGGTGCGTGCACGCAAGTTATAGCGTGTATGCGGACGTGGTAGTGGGCACGCGGCCGCCGGAGCCGGGTCGGGCAGTGCGCCACACCGTGTCCACTGTTTGTTGCGTTCATGCGGACCTAGTTGGCAGCACGTTGCCTCCCCCAGCGGGGCGGGCAGTGCGCCATCCTGTGGCCGCTGTTTACAACGTCTATGCGGACCTAGTTGGCAGCACGTCATCCCCCGGGGCGGGCCGGGTAGTGTGTCATCCTGCGTCCGTTGATTGCCGTCACGATTCGGCGGCTTTGGTTTGTGCATAGTGCGTTGGTGCATGCGAATGCAACGCATCCATGATTCGGGTAACTCTATGCCGACGTCCCTGTTTAGGTTGTCCCTACTGAGTCGTATATGGATGGCTTCCTTCACTCTACGAGTGTACCAGTGTCGTGCTGTGTCCATGCACTTCACGCCTTCCCAGTCTGGTTGATGTTGGGCATTCCATGCATGTTCTGCTACTGCAGATGCCTCTGTTTTGCAGTTAGTGACGTCTCGGCGGTGTTCAGATAACCTTTCCCCTACCGGTCTGCCGGTTTCTCCGATGTAGCTCATCCCACAGTCTCTGCAGGGTATACGGTAGATCACACCGTCTTTCCTGAGGGGAGGTACTGGGTCTTTGGCTCGAAGCAGGTGGTTTCTGATAGTGGCGTCGGCTTTGTAGACGACTCGGATATTGTGTTTCGCCAGCCGGCGTCTAAGAACGGGAGCAATCGACTCCACATAGGGGAGGACAACCGTGGACTTGTATTCCTCCTTGTCCTGTTCAGGTTGAACTCTTGCTGTTCGTGCCTTGTTGATGAAACACCTGGGATAGCCATTGGCCGACAATGCTGATCGCAAATGTCGTTTCTCGGTTGCTGTGCCAGAGGGCTTGGTTATGATTTTGTTTGCTCGGTACCTCCCCTCAGGAAAGACGGTGTGATCTACCGTATACCCTGCAGAGACTGTGGGATGAGCTTCATCGGAGAAACCGGCAGACCGGTAGGGGAAAGGTTATCTGAACACCGCCGAGACGTCACTAACTGCAAAACAGAGGCATCTGCAGTAGCAGAACATGCATGGAATGCCCAACATCAACCAGACTGGGAAGGCGTGAAGTGCATGGACACAGCACGACACTGGTACACTCGTAGAGTGAAGGAAGCCATCCATATACGACTCAGTAGGGACAACCTAAACAGGGACGTCGGCATAGAGTTACCCGAATCATGGATGCGTTGCATTCGCATGCACCAACGCACTATGCACAAACCAAAGCCGCCGAATCGTGACGGCAATCAACGGACGCAGGATGACACACTACCCGGCCCGCCCCGGGGGACGACGTGCTGCCAACTAGGTCCGCATAGACGTTGTAAACAGCGGCCACAGGATGGCGCACTGCCCGCCCCGCTGGGGGAGGCAACGTGCTGCCAACTAGGTCCGCATGAACGCAACAAACAGCGGACAAGGTGTGGCGCACTGCCCGACCCGGCTCCGGCGGCCGCGTGCCCACTACCACGTCCGCATACACGCTATAACTTGCGTGCACGCACCAACGTGTCTTATTGTACCTGACGAAGCTCAGCAGTAGCGAGCGAAACGTCGTACACCTTTCTACGATTTTCTTCGCGAGACAAGTGAATAATTGTTTCCCTATCGTCATAGTATTCACCGCGATGGTCAACATCTTCACAAAAAAATTCATATTAGACCACAATGAATGGAAATTTGAACACTCAGTCTGCAGGAAAAACACAGCAGTCTTTTTGAAGTTTTCTTCCCCTTTTCCCTAAAATTTTGTCACACTTACTGGTCTTGTGGCAACTCTTGAGCAATAAGCTGTAACTTCTGAATGACATCGGCTGCTTCTTGGTACTGCAATGGACAACAGTAGGAAGACATTATTTAAACTTCAAGAATGCAGGATTTGGGACAGACAATCATTTAATCTAACTTTGCTGATTTGATTCATGTGATAAACACAAATACACACCTTCCAAGACATTACAGATCCCACTTTGTGACAACTACCACGAAATGAGCCAAAATGATTCTAGGACATCACACTGCACAGTTTCTAATATACAGACTTTCCATTTGCCCTGTACATGGCAATGACTATTATTACTTTAATCATTCATACTGCTACCACACTCACCACTATTAATAATCCTACAAAGACCTATCCTCACAATATTTTCTTGACCATGACACTCACCCTAAAGGGGTCATTGAAAATTTCAGCTACAGGGTTAAAGTCATCCATGAAGTCAGCAAAGTACTGGATGAGTTTGAGGGCCTCCTCTGCCCTGGAGCGGGGCGTGTTGACCCCCTCCAGCTGGTCTCCCAGGTGCACCACCTTGGTGGCCACACTGTTGATGCGCTCATCCAGCTCCTGGAAGTTGTTGAAGGCCGTCTTCAGAGGGCAGGGCAATAGCAATGAAGAAAAGGTAGAAAGGTGATGATGTCTAGGTTTGCTTCATATCTAAAAGTTGTACTTATCAAAATCTATCCTATTAGAGAAATTTTATTGCATACTGTATAAGCTGTTATAAGCTGTTATTTTCACATACAGATATTTTTGCAGATGGGGAGGTCACAGACATTTTTGCAATATATTTTCGTGAATTGACACCGAGGCTTATTGTACATTTGCTGTTACCTTACAGCATGGTAATATTTTTGCATGATGTTAAATTCACAGTCCTACTGTACAAAATTTGTAAAAATTAAACCCTCACAAAAATAACAGCTTATACAGTATTTCTATAACTTGACAAGAGAATAGATGGATTGCAAATTTAAAAAGATAACTAAATACACAGATTTATACCTGCCCGAAACTACACCACAAGAAGCATTCATGGGAAGGCGTACAATAAACTCAAATAATTTTATCAAGACAGGAAGTCATTCGAATTTAACTGTGGGAAACTTTAAATGAAAAAAAAAAACTAGATATATCGCTACGGCGACTGATATGCCTCCGCCATAATGCATGGTTCTCCTAATAGGTCTATAGTACAATGTTTACAATGTGTGATGACAGTTTCATACAATTGGCAAAATATTAAAGTGACAGGTTTGCCACAAATGTGCTGAATGTTCACTTTCCTAGAACTAGGTTCAATTGGATGAAATGATTAAAAATGTCAGAGTGCAGGTATTTGGGGAACTGATGATTTTCACTTGACTTTTGACCCTTTTATAAGTTTATGCATTGAGTAATTTTCAAGGTATTGAGAAAAAGTATAATTTCAGTATCAAATGGGAAAATAGCATTATCTAAACCTGGCCTTTGACCTTTGACCTCACAGTTCCAAAGAGAATCACTGTTAGGTTGAACATGCATAAATATGTAAGTTTCATGATGATACCTTGAGTTACTTTTGAGATATGGAGGAAAAAGTGCAATTCAACACTTTCACTTGACCTTTGACCTTTTGACCTTTGACCTTTTGGCAAGAACCTTCCCACAGAATATATATCGGGTAATACAGGCATACATCAAGTTTTAAAAAAAAACCTTCAGGCATTGCATAACCATAAGGAAAGTAGTGATATTTTGAGGAGTTGACCTTGACCTTTGACCCCCTGACCTTTGAACCATGACCCCCAACTTCCCTAGATAATCACTGCCCATTGGAACAAGCATATATACTAAGTTCCATGAAGATACCTTGAACCATTTGCGAGATATGGAGAAAAACATGAATTTTCAACCTTTTTTTTCACAAAATAACCTGTGACCTTTGACCTTAGACCCTGTGACCCTAAAATCCAAACAAAGTATTATCCCCCCAGGATATACCCTCATACCAAGTTTGATGTAAAACCACCACACGGTTCTTGAGATATCGACAAAAACAAAATGGGACAGACGTACGTACGGACGGACGGACGACCCGAAAACATAATGCCTCCGGCCACTTCGTTGGCGGAGGCATAAAAAAATTGGTCACGAAGCAAGGCCAGCTCGCACACACAAACAGACCCTGTTAAATTTACTTTTTCATGTATAAAGACGGAACAAGCAAGGGCACCATCACCAAAAACAATAGGCGTCTTCGTTTTACCATAACACACCTTCATGACAAATTTGAAGATGATCTAAGAAGAACTGCAGCCAGTAGAGTGCTCACAAGAAAATCTCTGCGGCGGACGCGGCGCAACGAGGCCAAATCCATAGTATCCTCCGAACTCTGTTCGGGGGATACAATGAGTGGATGACCTATATGTCAGCACTCAGCATATTTTCACACCCCATGATAGCATACTATGCAAATGATATGCAAATGAGTCCATTATGCCCATTGCATACATATGGATATGAAAGATTGAAAATACTGAAAAATGTGAAATACATACACTTTGTATGACTACGTTCCTCTTTAACTGGAACATTTTCTCTGTGTGTACAGCTATAATTGTCATCTACAGAAACATTCAAATCCAAACTTCAAAACGTTACCTATTCCTCTCACACTGAGGACTATAATTGCAGTCTATAATGTTCGAAACAATTGTATTCTTTATCTGGTATGTGTTTGTTGTTGTTTGCCATTTTCTTCTCTGTTTTCATGCTTGAACATGTGTTATATCTATCTTTTCATTTATGAAGCGCCATGAGCACTAAAAAGCGGACCTGTGCGCTATACAAGTAGCCACTATTATCATCATTATTATCATTGCTACTTCTACTACTATTACTACTACTACTACTAATAATAATAATAATAATAATACTAATACTAATACTAATTGAACTCTGCAATACATCTTGTAAAACTATGTCTGATGATTCTTTAACTCCTTTACATGTATCAGTGGTTTTTTTTTGTGAGTGAATATATGCTACTGTCATACATTGTATAGTACATGTGTGAATAATGTGCACAGCTATTAACCCGTTGAGGACGAGTCCCGAGTATACTCGGGCAGGTGTCTATGGGAAATGCGTGTTGTAGCAAAATCAGTCCGTCCTCAACGGGTTAATATTTACCAGCTACCATATTTTTTCCTTTCATTGATTTCACATTTTTCACAGAGGAAGACATTCAAAACTACAGAAGCACTCTGAGAGCGCAGACCTCTGCCAAGCATGCAGCTCATTTCCACCACTGATCTTGTTCTTCCATAGAAGTGATTTCCACCCATACATACTTATAGCATTGTGTGCTGAAAGTTGCCCAATTTCTCAATATAGAAGCCTTTGTTACGTCATAAATTCTCAGCTGCACGGCGCACCTCGCCCTAGCAGAAACTAGAGCACGCACTAGTGCGCGCATGCAAACCTCAAATACGCGCAGCCTGAACTCCCAAGTTCATTGACCCTACCTGCCAAAATATCAAAAATCCTTTATAAATTCCTCCAAAATTCTCAGATCACTACCAAAATTTGATCATCTGTTACTTGTATCAATCTAAACCTTTCCTGCAAGTTTCATCCAAATTCGTTACCTACTTTTTGAGTTATTTTGCACACAGACAAACAAACAAACAAACAAACAAACCAACGGTAACGAAAACATAACCTTCCCCCTGGGCGGAAGTAATAACACAGTAACAGCAGATTTGTGACAGAAAAAATCTACTTTATCTGCAGATTATCCTATCATTGTTTTGATAGCAGAAATTCTAAAGAATTTGATAGGGTTGGGGTTTTAGGTGGTATGGAATTGTTAAATGGTATTGTTAAATTCAAGTATCAGAATGGCTAATCACTTTCGACATCCAGCTGAATCCCTGCTCGGCAAACTGCTTGGCACACTCTCTTATTGCCACAAACTAGCATTAGACTAACATGAAAACATATGAGTGGGACTGTAAGGACTCAGTTTCTGTACCCGTTCACATGGGTGAACCGACATTTAAGAATTTTTAGCTGGCAGAAATGTATCAATACATTGCTTTGAAAGTGATTACTATACAGAATCAGAGCGTATGTGAGTTTTGTCCTGGCAGCTCATATTACAGGATATAACAGTAGTTGTTGAATTCATGTTCATGGAATACAGCAGTGAACACAGAAATGTACACATGCACGTTACATGAATACATTGATATTTTCACATGTTGTTAGATTTGCGAATAGTACCCAGATCGGAGAATTCCCACAAATAACCCCAGGAAAACAGGTACGGTATGAAGTCTCATTAATAAAGATTGTCTTTGATGCATTTGAGGTGACAAAAAATGATGTCAAGTATCAAAACTAAATGCAATCGTAAAATTTGCTTTGTGTTTGCTCTGTGCTGTGGGCTGCTCAGGTGCTGCCCTGTCGCGATTTATACAGCGACTGGCCGGGCTGTGTATAGTTAGTGTACAGTGTATTTACATAATATGCACAGCCCTGTACAGTGTATTTACATAATATGTGTATGCACAGGCCTGTCACATCATTATCACAGCAAGTCATGACTGTGTATAGTTAGTGTACAGTGTATTTACATAATATGCACAGCCCTGTACAGTGTATAAATTTACATAATATGTGTATGCACAGGCCTGTCACATCATTATCACAGCAGGTCATGACTGGTACTCTTAGTGGCCCCAGGCTGGGCCCCCTGCCTTGGGCCAGCACTTAGGCTCCTGGCCTCGGCCCGGCCTTGGGCCCTGTGGGCCCCTGGGCCACTGGGCCTGGGCCCACTTGGGCTATGGGCCCCTGGGCCTGGGCCCACTTGGGCTCTGGGCCCCTGGTTCCGGGCTAAGGCCCGTGGCCTTGGGTCCGGCCTTAGGCCCCGCCTTTGGCCCGGCTGTACTTTGTACATGGTCTATGGGAAATCAGGCTTGTCTGTAACTGTATAATTACAAATAATTACAAATAATCACAAATGATCAACAGGTCCATACTACATATAGGACTATATGAATATATGATTATATGATTATATGATTATATGATTACATGATTATATGATTATATGATTATATGATTATATGATTATATGAATATATGAATATATACAATGTATGTGAATATCTATATTATATATGAATATATAAATGTGATCAGGCATTCTGTTACGGTGTCAGATCTGCGGTCATTCACATCGTGCAAATTTTATGCATGTATAAATGGCATACATTCATGTGTACAGTATGCTACTTACGTGATTGAATCAGCCAATGGAGAAAGATCACACCATTGAACAATACTTGAAAGACATACCACATACAGTTCAATGACTCATTGCTTGTTATTATGAACTCTGTAGAGGTATGCAGCCCTCTTCAGATGGAAAACATACAGTTGGCTATCAAACAGAGCTTGCAAAACCATCAACAATTTATTGAGTTGGATTTGTGTGTGTGTGTGTGTGTGTGTGTGTGTGTGTGTTAGAGCTATTTGGCTTGTTTCCTTTGCATGCATCATCACAAATTCCCGAAGTCTGAATAAAGTGAAACCAAGACCTTCATATAGATGTGCTGCATTGTAAGGTGCTGGATCAGAGCACTACCATAAGATTGACACCATGGCGGGAATTGTGCTAACAGTGTACTATCCTTCCTGTGCATTTATGTTAAAGTGTACATGTACCAATACCCTGAAAATCACATTTTAAACTAGAAATGTCACTATGGCGACTGATACCTCCACCATAATGCATGATTCTCCCAATAGGTGTATAGTACAATGTCTTCACAATGTGTGATGACAGTTTCACATAACTGGCAAAATATTGATATGACAGGTTTGTCAGAAATGTATTGAATGTTCACTTTCCTCAAACTGGGTTTGCTATAATTGTCTAAGATTGCAGGTACACATATTTGGGGGATTGAGGATTTTTACTTGACTTCTGACCGACCCTGTTATAAGTTTATGCATTGAGTACTTTTCAAGGTATGAAGAAAGAGTGTAATTACAGTACAAAACAGATTTTTTTTTTTTCATTTAAACCTGACCTTTGATCCTTAACCTTTGACCTCTGGAAATTTCCCGGAGAATCTCCATTAGGTAATACAACATGTATATATTAAGTTTTAAAACTAATAATGCAAGCATTGAATATACACTAGTATATAAGGGAAACAGTAAAATTTTGAGGAGTTGACCTTGACCTTTGACCCCTGACTACATACTGACCCATGACCCCTAAATCCCCTAGATAATCCCTGCCAGTCAGTACATGCATATGTACCAAGTTCTATGAAGATACATTAAGCCATTTGCGAGAAAAGTGAAATTGCAACATTTTCACCTAACCTTTGACCTTTGACCCTATGACATGAAACTCTCTCTGGAGAATCTTTACGCAGTAGTACATGTCTACACTAAGTTTCAATAAAATACCTTCGGGCATTGCATAGATATGGGGGAAATAGCAACATTTTTAGCATTTGACCTTGACCTTTTGACCTTTGACCTCTTGCCAATGTCACTAAAATCTCCTCAACTAATTGCCCCATCATACATCATCCTTGGACCAAGTTTGGTGAAAGCTACTTCATCCAGTTTTGAGTTATCACGTAAACAGATAAATTTTAGGATTTGACCTTGATCTTTGACCTTTGACCTCTGTCCAATTTCACTAAAAAACTAACATGTAATTGTCCCATCATACATCATCCTCAGACAAAGTTTGGTGAAATTCAATCCAGTCTTGAGTTATCGCATAAACGGATACAATTTCATGATTTGACCTTGACCTTTGACCTTTGGCCGATTTCACCCAAAATCTAATCAAGTAATTGCCCCATCATACTTTATACTTGGACCAAGTTTGGTAAAATTCCAGTCAATATTTCTCAAGTTATCGCGTAAACGAATGCGGACGGACGGACGTACGGACGGACGGACAACCCGAAAACATAATGCCTCCGGCACCACTTCGTGGCGGAGGCATAAAAAATAGAACAAGTCTACAATGTCAGCAAATGTTTCAACAAAGCTGCAGTATCAATCTAGAGAATATCAGTCAGTCCGCAGCACGTATGCTAATGAGCCGATCCGGCAAGATTTATTCAGCACTCTCGTTGACGATCTTTGCGTTCGAAAGGTGTCTCGTCGTGCGAGATTTTGCGAGAGTTTGACAGGGCTATGGTTTTCACAGTGTAGCGACTTGTACATACATTCATCATGGCTACAAGTCACGGTAAATTGTTGTCCAGACTTTGATCTTTACTTTGATACTAAATTTGCGTATAGTATCGGTTCTTATCATGACGATATAATCAGTTGAATTTGCGTAAATTTTACCTGCTTTTCACGGAAGATTTGGTCGTCTAAAGTTCCTTTTTGGTTCCTGACCGGATTAAGAAACTGTTGTTTTTGATTTTGGCTTTTTCGTATAGAGGAAACTTAGATGCTCATCATATATTGGAGTCAGGGAGACGCAAGCATGATTTATAATAGTTTTTCCGTTTTGAAATGTCTGTAAAATTCACTCCTAAGCCGGAAGTATGCTCCATACAAAGTGTACAGTGGCGCGAAAGATCTCTCTCATTGGACAGTGTTTGCATTCAGCGCGCGCTGTACCACTGCTTCTAGCTTATAGCTTCTGTCCGAAGCACAGAAATCTACACGCGTGCCTATACAAGCATGCGCTATGCATGCACGTGGCATGAAACCGTAGCAGCGTAATGACGTAATGCAAGCGCTGAATGCAAGCGCTGTCCAATGAGAGAGCTTACTCTTGAGATTGCATGGTTTCAAGCTGACCAGCCCTGACATCGATGTATATTTACTGGTTCCTGACCGGATTAAGAAACAAATTGTCGAGATATTTACATGGATACAAAGATTAAGAGATGGACTACCAAATAATGTATTTTTATTGAGACGCAAGGTGAATTTGGTATTCTTTTGACGTCTTGAACATGTACTGCACCCATTACTTTTTTCATCATTTTTCAAGCTCAAATTACGCTATGATATTTTTCATTTACAATAATTTGAGTAACATGTGACGATAACTTACATATTTTCCTTGAATTTGATACCAAATTTGTGAATATAAGGTGTATATTTGTTGCCGAAAGCCCAAGGACAAAATCCCCTTACGCAGCTCATTACGTATGCAAGCCTCGATCGGGCTTGCATACGAGTTGAATAAATATGAGCGAATTATCGGGTGCTGCGGTCTGACTGATATCAGCCTAAAAGAACCGGAATAATTTATCCAAATCACATAACTGAGAGGAAATAAACCCTGATCACAGCCTCCAAGTTTACAGCAAGCAGTGTTTTCTTGTTTGTTGTACCTTGTTGTGTTCTTGGAACTGTGAGATCCTCTTGGCATGCTGCTTCATCTCAGCTTTCATGCCATGTTCCAGCTTTGTGATCCTGTCTTCCACCCGCTGTGAGCTGAGCTTCAGATCATCAATGGTGCACACAAAGGCATTCAGCATCTTCTTGGGATCAAAGCTGCCTGGTCCATCTCTGGTGTCCCCACCAAGGACCCGCCATGCCAGCTGCTCAACATGCTGCTCAGGGTCAAAGTCAGGTTTCTGCAGTGGGTAAGTTTTTAGAGACATTGAAAAACATGGGGGCTTTAATACAATTCTGACAGTGTACTGGATATAACTGCTTACAATTTCTTCATTACCTTTGTCAACACAACATTATGTATGAGATATTGAACATTAAGAAAACACACACACACATCAGATATAGATATTGTTGTCACACGAAATACACACATCTCTCTCTCTCTCTCTCTCTCTCTCTCACGCGCACACACACACACACACACACACACATACACACAAATGATTTAAAACTCACCTGGAAGCAGCTAAGGTCTGCCATTATTCCTAACCTTCCTATCACCTTCTCAGACATTATTTTGATGCTCCTTCTTTAACACAAAACAGTGATTCTGTACAAACATACACAGTAACTTCAATGCAAAGTTTAAGGCAAAGCCCACTGGACTGCAACCTTGAAACGGCAGTGACTACTGTAACTTGCACATCGTCAAATACAAGCAAAAACAGCAAAGAGACAAAGTGAGTCAGTCACATCTTGGAGTCATGCCAAAATGACCCCAAACATGGGGACACAGTTGACATGACTAATGCTTCTACACAGCTAGATGTATAACTCTGACAGGCTTGCCCTTGACCCCCGAGTGTACAAGCATGCACTTGACACATGAACAGTAACGCTGATTTTACCACACAACAGCGTTCTCTCGCAAGGAAGCAACACCGGGGGAAGGGTGGGAACGGTCACTAGCTTTGCACAAGACTGGAAATGAGTGCATTGCCAATGTCACAAGGATCTAAGAGTTTTTACAAGGCTGGCTCATTACTGACGTGAACTGTCCACCCTGACGTGAGGTTCTCCCTAAATCTCTGACCCTCTACCAGTCAAGAAAGTGAAACAATGGATTTTCCCTCATGGGTAAGTTTCTAAGGTAAGTCTTACTATCCTAATAGCATGACATACAGCATATATTCAATAAGTTTTATGTAATTTTACAGTATACCTGTGCACAAATTTGTTAGCAGTTTGATTATAAAGAAGTTGCCCTGAAGTGATAAACACTGTACATTGTTTTCACCACAGCAGCAACTGAAACTGAGCCAAAAGATTGTGACATTGTTAAAGCTTTAAAGAAGAAAAAAATGAACTACTACATTCAATTCAATTCAATTCAATTCAATAGTTTATTTATTTCCATCATCAAAAAGAAAAGAAAAGAAAAAGTTGACATAATCCAAAGTGATACAATACATGTCATCTTACTGGCTGATAAATAATCCTCATTGGATATTATTAGCCTTTTTGTTTTTGCCTGTGTAATTGAAATATCATTGTTGCTGGGGGGTTTTATCTCGTAAGAAAGGAAAATCTTCAAATCTCGAGAGAAAAAAAGGACACAATGGTCTTATGCATAATGTTATTTCCAAAGAAAGAGGGAGTCATTTCCTTTATAGTACCATTAGGAAATATTTGATTAAAAAAAAACAAAAAAAAAAAAAAACCCTAACGTAGATAAGGATAACTTACATGTCTTTTTCACCTTAACTTCTTGTAATGTTCTTTTTTCCATTTAAAAGGATGTACTGGCTTGCATGCCTTAAAGGACAAATCCACCTTCATTATACATGTGGACTGAGATTATGCAGCAATATGAGTAAAACACATCAGTGAAAGTTTGAGGAAAATTAGACAATCCATTAAAGAGTTATTAATTTTTTTAATTTATGGGTAGTTACTGCTGGATGAGAAGACTACAACAATTGATGATGTCACATGCGTAGAACAATATAACAAAAATATAAAGAAAATCACACTAAATTTCATTTCATGAAAAAAGTACACATTCCCTCACCTTGTAACTGACATATGTTAATGACTTCCTGGCCTTTTGAAAGAGTTAAGTCATGTGCTCTTTTATCGTGCAAAAAAAGTGAAATCATGTTGATTTTTCTTTGTGCCTTCTTTATATTATCATTCGACACATATGACATCACCAGCTGTAGTACTGTAAAAGTGGATATTTTCGCGTGACTAATTTTTCACGCTTGGCCAGGTAAGAAGAGTTTCGCGTGTTTTTAATTTCGCAAAATCAAGACATCAGCTACTGAAACATATGGCACACAAAAATATTCGCGTGCTTTTATTTTCGCGCTAGCTTCTGGTTGCGTGAAATCCGTGAGAATTTCAACACCGCGAAAATTTCCACTTTTACAGTACTACAGCTGATGATGTCATATGTGTCGAATAGAAGTCTTCACATCCAGTGATCACGGAACTAAAACTCCAAAAATTCATAACTTTGAATGGATTTTCGGATTTTACTCAAACTTTCACCGATGTGTTCTACTGATATTGCTGCTGTCGCTCAATCTAAACGTTTATGAAGGTGGACTTGTCCTTGGAAGGCAAAAGTGTGTCTCATGCATGATCCAACTGACAAATTCTTGACAAAACTTTTGATTATGTTCTTTAACAAATAAGAGTCAAGTTCCTTGTACCTATGTCTTGCTTGGACTCCACACTACTGCCATAAATTACAACATTGCCATACTGTATGCGCCATAGCAAGTCTAAATTTTCGTGAATCGGGACTTCCCGATGATTTCGCGAGTGGTTAGATTTGTGGAGTACAGTGCAGAATAGAAAAATGCATATGTGCACGTCACATTCATATCGGGATCAGAGTCAATAATTTTGCGTGTCTTTAGATTTGCGAATAGCCCCTGACTCTCAAAATTCACAAAAATAAAAACATCACGAAATGTTTGGCATATACGGCATTTTGTCAGATTTGACAGATCATGGGGCATTACACATGAGCAGGCTTCACTTTTCCTTTCAAACTGGTCAAGTACAGTACTACAGTTGTATGCCTAGATGGCAAATTAAGGTACAACTGGGCACAAACAGAGTTTCCCACTGTGTATACATCTGAAATAATGTGTATCACACCCTTTACAGAATGAGGATATGACATAGATTACCTTACTTCATGGCCTCTGAATTGTCACAGGCCATGGTTGAACAAGAATTAGTTCACTGTCAACACCCTGCCAATAGACACTGCACTACAAGGCCACACTGACAGCAGAGAGTGACTGCCAACTTCAACTGACATCTCCCTAACAGCTGTGTCACCATCAGCTCACACAGAGCAGGCACTAGAAGTACCAGGAAACAACTTTTGGCAACTGACTAGGAGACTTACATTCAGACTCATCAATAGAAGAAAAGCCATATTATGAGAGTTAGATTAGTTGACAATGATGATTGAACATCAGGGTGACAGTTTGTTGACCCGTAAATAGGATATTCTAAATGAACTGCAGTGCTTTGTGTGTTTCTAATGTGATCTGACAGTTTTATTACTATCACTAATTTGTTACACATTTTGGACAATACTGGATTCCTCCTAAAATTCAAACCTGTAGAAGGCGAGTCCGGAGTATACTTGAGCAAGTGTCCATGGGAAATGCGTGTTGTAGCAAAATCAGTCTGTCCTCAATGGATTAAAATGACTGCACAATGTGGTGTGTAAAATTCACATGAACAAAAAACAAAAAACAAAAAAAACAGATCTAGTCTTTTATTATTTCCTGAGTTAAAGCTAAAACATAACTCTCGGAAGGTCTCAAAATTTATCTCCCACCATTTGGAATTTGCTCGCAACATATCAAAAGGCTCTTCCGAAAAACCTATCAAGCTTACTTGATTTGCCAGGATGAGTTGTTTGGGAATGTTTTGAACAAATGTGTAAAATAATAAGGTTCATGTACCTGACTTTTATTCCTGAAACACCCACCTCATTCAGTGGTGGGTATAGGGGTAGGCAGAACATTACCAATACATGATGATTGCTGTGTAGTAGGCCTATTGAATCACATGCAGCTTGTTAACTGCATGTGATTCACTCTTACGCGGATACTACTGTGGCCCGATACATACAGTATTGTAATCAATGTAATCGAGTAATAAATATCATGTAGCAACCAAAATCAGGTGTGCTCTGAGATTGCAATACTTCTAACATACCATTTTGGGTAATATTTTGCATTTTCGTCATTATCCAACTGAAACTGGATTACCACAGTGTTCTTTTGCACATTTCTCATGCATTTTATATTTATGCCTCCATTATAGAGTAAAAATTGACAGTTTTTACAGTATAATACGGAATCTATGTTTTACCTTTCAAGTCAAAATAAGACATGCAATGCATTACAGCAAAATTGTGTAATTCTCGATCACTAAGTAGATAGTGTCTGGGATTGCTTACAGTTAATATTTTATGTAACATGTAATTTGAATTTGAGTTTGAATTTGAACCTATTGCAAAGTTATGTGTGTTACAAAATTTTGTAGTAAACCAAGAAATACAAACAACAAATATTCAACCACTCTATGGACAACACAACTGTTCTTTTTTTTTTCAATCACCAAAGTCTTATACTCTTAACCTACTGCCAGCATTTAAATCTTAGCGCAGATGATTAGAGGGCTGTGTAGTAATGATCTTAATGCACCATGTTTGTCAATACAGTCAAACCTGTCTATAGCGGCCTCCCAAGGGAAACGAAAAGTGGCCGTTATAGACAGGTGGCCTCTATAGACAAGTTATCAACTATATGTGTGAATTGCCTATACATACACACGTACATGTATCATCGTTGTATACATCTATAAGTACTTAGTGTACATGTACATATGCGTACGTATGCACATGTGTGTTTCATGCATTGAACAATGCCTGTGTTTATGAAATTGTTGCACAGTAGCATGTTGTACAGTTGTGAAGAAAGCTTCAATACTAGTGCATTATTATGACTGAATAAATGATGAATGCAGCGGTGGTGATAACTGAACGTTGCCCATGGATGACTGACACGGCCACAAATTAGAACAAGAGACCCGCGGGTCTAGCGCTCACCCGAGTATCGCAAGTTCACCTTTCACGCAGTCACTAATCTAAATTATTCACAACTCTACCAAAATTTGACCAGGCATTCTCAAGTAGAAGATGAAAATGTACAATATGGGCCCAAATTTTTAAGATTCCTTAATTGTGCGCTATACAAGTAGCCACTATTATTATTATTATTATTATTATTATTATTATTATTATTATTAGGGATTGGGGCCCCCTGGGGCCCTCTGGGTGGGGCATGGTGCCCATTTTGATAAATTTAGATCCTGACCCCCTAGGGATGCTACCTGCCAAGTTTGACGAAAATCCATCATGAGGTTTTCAGGAAGAAGATGAAAATGTGCAATTCAGGCCCCCATTTGGACCTTCCCAACCACCCCCCCCCCCCCACCCCTGCCCCCAAGAGGGGCACCCCTGGATCTCCTATGAACAAACTCAAAACTACAGTCATTAATGTACTCACTCACAGTATTATCTTAGCTCTATAACTTCTGATTCTAGAGAAGATTTTTAAAGATTCCTTCATTTTGGGGGTTTGGGCCCCCTGGGGCCCCCCTGGGTGGGGCATGGTGCCCATATTAACAAATTGAGATCCTAATCCCTTAGGGATGCTACCTGCCAAGTTTGGTGAAAATGGGTCATGGGGTTCTAAAGAAGAAGATAAAAATGTACAATTTAGGCCCCATTAGGACCCCTCCTCACCCCCCCCCCTCCCCCGGGTCCCAAGGGGGGCACCCCTGATTCTGCCATGAACAAACTTGATACTACAGTCATCAATGTACTAACTCATAGTATTAACTTAGCTCCATCACTTCTAGTTCTAGAGAAGAACATTTTTAAAGATTCCTTAATTTTGGGGGGTTTTGCCCCCCTGGGGGCCCCCTGGGTGGGGCATGGTGCCCATTTTAACAAATTGAGTTCCTAACCCCCTAGGGATGCTACCTGCCAAGTTTGGTGAAAATGGGTCATGGGATTCTCAAGAAGAAGATGAAAAT
The DNA here is from genome assembly GCF_964275005.1 of Diadema setosum. NCBI lineage: Eukaryota > Metazoa > Echinodermata > Echinoidea > Diadematoida > Diadematidae > Diadema > Diadema setosum. Next base: position 3,438,567 of record NC_092685.1, read on the forward strand.
GTACAATTTAGGCCCCATTAGAACCCCTCCCCACCCCCTCCCTTGGGTCCCAAGGGGGGCACCCCTGATCCTGCCATGAACAAACTTGAAACTACAGTCATCAATGTACTAACTCATAGTATTAACTTAGCTCTATCACTTCTGGTTCTAGAGAAGAAGATTTTTACAGATTCCTTAATTTTGGGGGGTTTGGGCCCCCCTGGGGCCCCCTGGGTGGGGCATGGTGCCCATTTTAACAAATTGAGTTCTTAACCCCCTAGAGATGCTACCTGCCAAGTTTGATGAAAATCGGTCCTGGGGTTTTTAAGAAGAAGATGAAAATGTAAAAAGTTTACGCACGACGCACGACGCACGACGGACGGTGGACGACGCATGCCGGACGCTGGACGAAGGGCGATCGCAATAGCTCACTTGAGCCTTTGGCTCAGGTGAGCTAAAAACAGGCTGAATTACCGGCTCTGTGGCCGCTATAGAAAGGTTAAACTCTACCGCGGGAAACAAAATTTGTGGCCGCTGGCTGCGTTAGACAGGTGGCCGCTATATACAGGGTCTTTTACAGGGCTTTTCTCCCGGGGGGATTTTTCAGTGGCTGCTATACAATGTAGACAGGTGGCCGCTATAGGCAGGTGGCCGTTAAGGCAGGTTTGACTGTACTTGGCTATTAGAATGGTAATACTCACACTTTTTCAGCTCCTCTAAAAGATGTCATCATGGAAACACTACTCTGGTTGATTTAATATCATAAACATTCCCAGTGGTTTTAATGCTCTGAACTACAGAAAATACCAAGGGCTTCTTCTTACTGCTTTGCTTCTGCTTCTGGGTGTTTTGTTTTGTTTTATTTTATTATTTTTTTTTCTCTCTCTCTCATCACTCTGATGGAGGGACATAGGAATGGATATCTTTTTTTAACCCAAATTGATCAAGCAAGACAGAAAAAAAAAAAATGATCAGAGCATTGTCACTGATAGCTACCAATATACCATACCCTGACAATTCATCAGAGTAGTTACAAGTACACGTTAACTACCACAATGCCAATAAGTGTAATTTCAGGGCATCTGTTATACTTGGGCCTCTAAACCTTGGAATTTCCAGCTAGCAATACATCCCTGGTGTACTTTAATATCCATGTAGATATCTCAAATTCTACAAAACTAAAGTGCACCAAAATCACAGGAAAACTCAATAGCTTCCTTCAAATCACTCTCTAAAATGTTTATTTGAAACAAACCAGTTATATCGGGAAGCATCATACAGTGTACACTGTCTCAACATCAATTTTCAAGTTGTCACTCAAAAGAACTCGCTGTTCACCTGCACAATCTGAAAACAGGGGCAGATCCAGGAATTCTGTAAAGAGGGAATGCCTTTACAAAATTAAAGGGGGGGCATGCATCCCTCCCCATTTTTTCTTTTTATTTCTTTTATTTAAAAAAAAAAAATAATAGGGGGGGGGGCATGCCCCCACTGTGGTCCTCCCTGGATCCGCCACTGGCAACTGAAGTTAGCCATCAAAATATTACAATGCAGGTATCTGTAAAGTAACCAGGAGCTAATAATGTTCACGTATCAAATGACTTATGGCAAGATGAATGAAGTTGGTTGAGACAGGGAGGTGCTAGAGAAGGAGAAACAACTACTGCTCTCCTTTGAAGTCATGCGCGGCACCGCCAAGAAGTTATGTGTTCAACTTCAGGTGTTAATCATGTGCTTTGACAAAAGAGAGCATCAATAATCGGGACTAGCGCTCTCACATCTAGAAATACTTGCTCCTACTGCAATTCGCTCTTTTTTTCAATGTGATGGCAACAAAGAATTTGTGTACCTTGAATTGGAGCAGCGAATCAAAATGCAGTGTAAAACTCACAATTTTAACAGCAAATAGTTTAAAAACACGCTGGAACACGCTTTAGCGGAGTACTTTATTTCAAAGATCAAAATATCCCTTATTAAAAGATAGAAAATCAACATGCGGAAATGTGCGCATTACAGAAAAATATTAGGTTTTTAAGAGGGCCTAATTTTCATTTCATTTCGATTTGCGAATTATGAAGAAACCAGAAATACATGTTTATAATATTGAATTCTTTCCTAAACTATTCTAAATCAATTTGAGTATTTCATGTAAAATTTTGCTGTGAAATAAAGCTTGTAATTCAATGAAAGGTGAAATGCGTTCTTCGTCTCCGAACTTCGTCTTGCAACTAGAGCGGTGCTGAGCATGACTTCAAAGCGTAGTGGAATGCTAGACATCCCATTGTAACGCCTTGAACCCAAACATGTGTTTGCATGAATTACGAAGAGTGGCCACTCCATCTCTGTAACACCTCCCTGGTTGAGACTAGAAGCACAGTTCCTGTACTAGTGCACACACAACACACACAGACACACACACGCACACACTGCCAGGTGTAACAGAGGCAAACACACACGCACAATTGCAAACACACATTTCTCAACCGGCTTCATTCAACTTGCCATAAGTGGGTTGACCTGTAGATAAACAGTCTACATATTTTTTTTTTTTTTTTTTAGCTTACAATGAACTTGACTTGAAAGATACATCATCATATGTAATTAGATGGCTAACTTCGATTTCAGATTGTGCAGGCAGTAAACACCTTTGTTTGCCAAGAGTGAGTTGGTTTAGGTTGTCCAATCTCTCCATATTTATTTTTAATGGTTATTGAAACAATGGCTCTTGCAATTAGACAGAATGATAATATAACAGGTATTCCTATTTATGAAACTCAGTTGAAGATATCACTGCTTGCTGATGACTCAACTTGTTTTCTGGATGGGTCTACTCAAACTTCATTTGATAGTTTGTTTGAGGTATTGAATGAATTTGCTGCTTGTTCTGGTTGTAAAATGAACATTTCAAAAACAGAAGCAATTTGGATTGGGGCAAAAAAGGGGTCTCGAAATTTTCCAAATGCTGATAAAGGTTTAACTTGGAAAACTGATACTTTTAAAACTCTTGGAATATATTTTTCGTTGCAGTCAAAAAGAATGTACGACCTTAACTATAAAGTTAAATTGAAACAAATTGAAGGAAATTTGAACTGCTGGAGAGCCAGAAACTTATCTCTTATTGGGAAGATTTGTGTTATTAAAACTTTGATTTTGCCACAATTATTATATTTATTCTCAGTTTTATGTATAAAGATTCCACAACAGTTCTTTAAAGAACTTGATAAGATGTTTTATACATTCATTTGGAATGGTGGCAACGATAGAGTAAAGAGGCAGCGTTTGTGTAATGATTATTTTATGTGTGGTCTTCGTATGATTAACCCCTATATTTTTTCACTGTCCCAAAAATTGCAATGGGTTAAATTGCTTTTAGATGATAATTATGATAGTCTGTGGAAAAAAATTGAGTTATATGCATTAGATAAATTTAACAAGAGAAGAGATATTTTGTGGAAAGCTCATGCTCCTGAAACTGTTCTGAATAGACTCGATTGTACCCAACTACAGATAGCTGACTCATTGAGAACTTGGTACTTTTTTAGAGAGAAGTTTGTAAAGAAAGAATATAATAATGATTTCTTATATCTGGGATCATTTCAATGTATCTGGTATAATAGAAACATAAGATATAGGTCAAAGCAATTCTTTTATTATGAAGAATGGTTCCAGAATGGCATTATTTTTATTCATGATCTTCTTAATCCCCCTCATCCAGGTTATAAACTTTTTGAAGAGTTAGTACTCGATTTTGACATTTCTCCTCATGATAGAAGAAAGTATAATTTCTTGCTGAAGAACATTCCTTCTCCTTGGTTGGATGGACCTAACATACATGATTTTGATATTTATGAAAAAATTGTTGATAAGCTCGTACAAACCCTAAAAGTACCTAAATACTATGGTTGATGAGTGTTTTCCTGAAAACTGTATCACTTTTTGGGAAGGATTAGGTGTGGTCCTTGAAAATTTGAATTGGGAGAAAATCCACTTGAGGAATTTTAAGTGTACTATTGATTCACGGCTTTGCTCCTTTTATTTTAAAATTTTCCATAAAGCAATTGCGTTGAATGATTTTTTGTTTAAGATTAAAAGAAAAGATTCGCCAAATTGTTCTTTGTGTAACAAGATGCCAGAGACGATTGTTCATTTATTTCTTCACTGTGATAAAGTAAAATCAATTTGGAATGAGGTTATTAGTATTATTAATCAGAAAGAAGGTACAAATAGAATTGTTTCAGAGTTTGAAAAAATGTTTGGTATAAAGGAGGAGAAATTTTTAACTTATATTTTTCTTCTTGTAAAATATTATATTTATACTTGTAAATTTCAGGGTACCACCCCAGAGTTCATGGGATTGAAAGCTTGTCTTAAGACTAACAAGGATTTAGAGTATTTTTTGGCAAAGAAAAGGGGTAAGCTTGCTTTACATTTTCGAAAATGGAGACTGGATTTTTAATTTATTTATGTAGTTGAATCCGGAGTCCCGGATATGCCACATATTTTGTTGGTCCTTTTTTATTGTTTGTTTAACTGTATCTTGATAGACTACGGACCTGATGAAGCAAAGGGTTAATTGTAAAAATATGTTCCCAAAAACCTCGTTATAACACTGTTTTACTTGATACAATGTATATTGTTCAGTAATTTATAATTGACATTATTGGTTTTTGTACACGTATGCTGCCTTATCTTATTTTTTTTCTTTTCTTGTTTATTTTTATTTGTATAATCATGTTTTTGATCTCTGTAATTTTGTTTGATGTTGTTTAATAAAAATTGAAAGAAAAAAAAAAAAAAAAGAGTGAGTTGGTTTGAGCGACGACATTTGAGGATGTCAATATCAATGGCCACTTCAACGATCTGTCCCGGATCCCTGGACGGACCCTGGCCAGATTCCAGAGTAATATAGATAGTGCCAAAATACACATTCCCTCATACAATAGACAGAAAAATCTGTTTGTCCAGAGGAGTTTTGTGTTTAAAGAGGAAATCCAGTCAAAATATGTTAGTCTGATAAAAAAAAAAAGAGTACAATTTTACCAGTTCAACGGTAAAAACTTGATTGAAATCGGATGAAAAATAAGGAAGTTATGAAATTTTGAAGTTTTGATAATTTCTCCAAAACAATTCTTGTACAGTGGGTATGAATATGCAAATGAGTGAGCTAACCATGTCATACCTTCACAATTTTCCATTGATCATGTACAAAAAAATGACAAAAATTCAATGTTTCTGTCATGAAAGTATGAAACACGACATTATTCCTGGTTGAATAACTTCAGAATAGTGATCAGTTAGATATATGAGGATTTGAGCCTCGGGTATAATTGTGTTTGAATGAAAAACTGGAAATTTCAAAATTTTATGTACAAACTATAGATCTATACTGGTAAGTTGTGAGGGAGTGACATGCCCACTTTGCCATTTGCATATTCATATCGTCGGTTGAGAATGATAAGGGCGTTAAGTTGCCACTAAGCCCATAGTGTTCAAGACCACTTAACGCCCTTCTCATTCTCAACAGACGATATTGACTGTTCAAGAACTGTTTTCCCCCAAAGTAGCAAAACTTCAAAATGTCATAACTTCCTTGTTTTTCATCCGATTTCGATCAAATTTATACCACTGAACTCGTAATATTTTACTCTTTCTTATCAGACTAACTTATAATTATATTTGGACTGGATTTCCCCTTTAAATCATTTTCTGACTTTTACAACATTCCTCCATAAAGCCAAAGGAGGGAATTCCATGAAGCCAGACGCATCTGGCTTCGCAGGATCTAATCCCAGGGCACTCCTTGTACGGTGTTCAGGCTGGTCACAGTTTTAATACACGGAATCTAACACTTAGTCCTTAGACATAGACCTACAATGTAGATCTATCACCGTCTCCACAGAACATATCCTCGACCACAAGATACACTATACAGACCGATCTTTCAGTCAAATTCTCTCGTACCACCACATCCAATACATAGAGTCTAGGGCCTCTTTGCTCGTGATTCTACCTTTTTTCAATCACCGCCGCACCTTCACCTCTTACTATGTCTTAACAGTCTTGGACTTGGTGTATCACTAACAAGTTAGTGACGTAGTAGACCTATAATGTCACCAAGACTTTGCCTAGGCCTAGCCTTTTTCGGCCTTAGCATGCGCATGGTTAGGGTACGTGGCACCAGTTTACAGTATTCACATTATCAATCACTGACACTGAATGCAGGAGATACAGCTGGAATCGAGCTGTGCACTCTATCAACTAATAAGTAGACTCTACTACTACTAGTACTAGTATAGGTCCATGGTCATGATGGTAGTATCAACTCGAGTCACCAGAATCCTACCTGCACAATGAGTATTGATCAACTGTACCGACACACAGTCACCGAGTCAGTAGGGCAACGTGATGTTGCCCGCGGCTAGAAATGTAACTTGTTAGTAAATAAATGCTCGAATACGTACCTCAAATTCTTTGAGTGACGACATATCATATGCCTTCGTCGTAGGTTATTGAGCTACGACGACTTCTTAGCTCTTCTTGGCCTGTAATCTTGTTCAAACTTTGTTGAATCTCCTCTTTGCAGTAAAATCAGAATGTTTTCCGAGTTCTACTGTCAAGTGTTAGATACCGGAAGAGGAGGACTGTATAATGTATGTACAAAATGTACGTACATTTAGTATGGTTGAGGGGTCTAGATATCGCGCACGAAAATTTGAAATGCTCTTATAATAGAAGTTATTCCGTAATCGTACCTGAATTTCTCAATGAATATCGCGAAAATGCAGAAAAATCACCTCCCAGAATCTCCTGATGATACGATGACGGAGTAGTGCGCTGTCGCCGTTTGTATGTCGGACTTTTTTTTATGCGTTCACCTTCTCGGGGTATGTAAAGATCGCGCAGCTGCCGTATGTAGTTTCATGCGTGAAAGTGTCTGCCCCTCTCTGTGGCTGTAGCGTGCTTCGGCTTTCGTAGAATATTATCAACGATCGATCGAACAAATTACGAATTCTATCGGCTACGATCATACGAACGAGACAAGCGAGACGACACGTCTAGGCTACAACATCCTTAAAAAAAGATTTTAAGCTAAGGTAGGTAAATTATTAGGTTAAAAAATTGGAAATTTAGTGAAAAATTTGTTCCAAAAAATTGGAAATTTGGTGCAAAATTTGTTTGAAATCAAAATTTCTTACCTGCTTTCTTCTCATGTTTAGCGGTTGTCAGGTATTTTTATTCCATGGGCGTATCGGCAAATTTTGCGCTTAGTCCTACGCGTAATATTGCTTGCTATACGCAGTTACGCTATGCGCGATCATTACGTCCCTGCGCGAGACCTAGTACCCTTACTATACATGTACGCTTTCCGTATGTTGATTACCGGATCCATCAGACAGCAGTGCATGCAGAGTAACAATGCACAGTAAATTTTCCGTCAACAGAGGGCAGCATGCCTAAAATTTGGTTCCTCGGCAGCTGTGCACTTGATCCGTCTTTCCTATTCTTTATGTTCTATAGGTTATTTTCCTCCTGTGCAAAATGCATTGTTGATATTCGACAATATGCCAGCTGATTACAAATAGGATGATTTGCAAATATTTACTTGTTTGTTGGCTTTAAAAAAGATCTTCGATTCACAGGTTTACCACCTAACCGATAGTTGAGAAGTCTTAATATCCCATTTTTGTCCCTGCCCAACTTCCATCTTCATTTTCCTTACTGTCCCTAATTCCTTCCTCTCGAGCCGCCTCCTACATCCTCTTGTTTGTTTTTGTTTTAGTTTATGTTCATTTCCTTTGCTCTCTTTCTAACTCTTATCCATATTATGATAAATTATGATTTTGTTCCAGCAATTACCTTTTTTGTGCTGTTTCAATCAGTAAGAATTTTACAACAGCTGTGCTCTTCAAGATGCCTTACCAGAGTTATACATTAGAGTGTGATTGTTTGCATTCTCCAAAATATTGCAAATTCGTATTCATGAGATACACTGTACACAACAGTAATGCTATCTGACTTGTTCTTTCAAATGAGAATTATTCTGGAAAATGATGTTGTGAATGAAAAGAAGTAGAAGAAGAAGAAAAAGAAAGAAAGAAAGAAAGAACGAAAGAAAGAAAGAAAGAACGAAAGAAAGAAAGAAAGAAAGAAAGTAAGTAAGAAAGAAAGAAATCTATCCGACAGAGTAATGAAGGTTTCAGTGAATAAGGCAGTTCGGAGTTAGCTCACTCGTGCACAGTGGTACATATGATTATTCTTTTTTTCTCAGTTATAATTAGGCAGTTCTCCCAACCCGTGCACCCTTTTTTTAAAAACATACTGCATAAGCCTGCCCGAAGTAACAATTTATGGAATTCATCAATCATAATGTTCAAATTAAGAATGAACTTGCCTAGACCAGGTAATCAGAATGGTCCATCGATAAGAACACATATAATAAGCATCCATTTCATTATAGTGCATTAAAGGCATTGAAGTATCAAACTTTTTCTATTAACAGTTACTGCCAAATGTGACCAGGCTTGCTATCAGGTGAACATGCTGACAAGCACCATTTATGAAGATTTTTTTTTCTTTTTTAATTCAAGTTCCATATTCCACATTCCATCAAATATTCAGGTTTCATATTCCATTTGTTTTCGGAGTAAAATATGTATAACACAACATTCAATTTTAGACATAATTTCACAAATGTATAAGGACAGTAATATAATGATGTGTAAATATGAGGAACCTACTAAAAAGCAATGCTTGTAGGGTGTAGGTTCCAAAGAAATAATATAGGCGTTTAGTACAACATGCTAATTACGAATAATGACGAAAGACAAGCGAAAATCGGTATGTCGAGATTATAATAAACTCTATACGGAATGTACAAAATAGTTTATGATGTTCAAGGTAAAACTCACGGATTCAATGCTCCATAAAATTGCACTATTGGTCAAAGAAACGTGGTCAAATGAAGTCACCCGAGCGAGGCATCATTGCGAATAAGAACAGATATATCAAATAGTCACGGCAAGTAACTATACATAGGATTTTTAAAAATTGGCTTTTAGATTTTGCTTAAAGGAAATTAGAGAACTTGATTGCAGCCGAACTAAATGTAACTCATTCCAGAAAGAAGGACCGGTAGAAGTAATTGTCTTAAGGGCTAAAACTGTACGAACGGGGCACACAAATTTTTCGAGCGATTCGCTCTTTCTTTCTTTCTTTTTTTCCGATTCGAGTCATACAGCCCATGAGTTCCATGAGTTTTTCTTTATATTGTTGTCCACACGTGACGTCATAACTTCTAATAGTCTCCTCATCCAGCGGTTCCTACACCAAAACTTTAAATATTCGTAACTTTTGCATCGATCGTCCGACTTCCTCAAACTTTCACTGATTGTGTTCCACCAATGTTATGCTGCTTTCACTCAATCCACATTTCTCTTTTGGTTTGGTTTCCTTTAAAGATCTCATGGAATCTAAAGCTAGCAATGTTTCATAACCATTATTTTTGATCATGTATGGTACTGATTTAAATGAACCCGAGCAATTCAACAACATGATAAAGCAACAAATTATTTAATCCAAATCAATTTAGGTTTGGAAAATTTCATTTAAAATTGTCATTTTAACAATCATTATAATAATGATGATAAATTAATATACATGCATTATGGGATAAAGAACACTGTGTTTGAGTCTCTATACCTTTCCTATATGAAGGCATTTTTTTTTTAATAAACGATCAACCATCCAATCTTGACCAAAGCTAAATAAGATAATCACGGAGTTCGAGGAACATCCTAGGCATGGTTTGAAGATTACCTATACAGCACATAGAAAGCAATACATCTTTTTTTTTTCAGTCTAAAGAATCACGACAATTGAACATAAAACAATGTAGAGTTCCACAGATCTAAAATTTGGGTCCTGTTGTGTTGTTCATTTTGGACATCAAAGAATTGTTCATTCTTTCTCAAAAAATTGACTTTCATTCTTTTTGCTGATGACACTATAATACATAAACTATTTACACGAAGATATTCCCGTTCATACTACAACGATCACCGCTGAGTTATCAAAAATGCAGTTATAATCTGAAACTAAGGGTGCCTATGTACTAAGCTTTACCACTATGAGGCAAACGCCAAACGACTACACATCAAAATAGCGTATCAAAATTTGTATATCTTTTGGTAACGACACAGCTTCCACGCAATTAGCAAGGGAATGTCATAAACATCTTAAGAAGCTGAAGTTATCTTTAGGTAATGTATGATATCTATGTCATGGTCGTAGCTCCAGCTGTGGAAAGTTATTGAGAGTACACGCCAATATCGTGAGTACAGTGATGTTTGTTTGTCTAATAACTTAATGAGTTATCGACAGAATTGGAAGAAATTTTCAGATACAGTTAGTATTGATACAAGGAATCTTAGATGATTATATATTTTGGTAGTGATCCACATCATTGGGGAATAGGCCATTTTTTAAGCACATCAATATATGTATATGGATGGTAATGGACTGCTTGGCGAAGGTCTGCGCTATCCGAGTGAGTTTCTAGTTAGAAAAAAAAAAAAAAAAAAAAAAACTACGACAGTGCTTACTTGGCAGTGAGCAACATAGTCAGCTTTAATTATGATTATGTTACTTATATGTTGATCAAGTTTACTAAAAACAAAATTTTTAAATGATGATGAGGATAGCGTATAATCTAGGCGGAGGATGCAGCTATTTTCTTTGCTGTAACGCTAAACGTCTGATGCGGCGAGATTTTTGGTTTTGCTATGCTCTACGTCTGATGCAGCGAGACTACGAACACTGGATGCTTCTGTAGTAGTCTCGCTGGATCAGGCGTATCGCTTATGCCCCAGTCACATAGACATCCCGGATCACCCCTGACCACCCCGGATCTGATCAGGGGAGAGATACGTGTTGACGCCGGGAGGCCAACACGGCAACTTTTGGAGGTCAAAAACATCCGGCGTCATCCGGGGATTGCCGTGTTGGAAGAGCAATCCGGGATGGTCCGTGTGGCTGCCGTGTAGCTGCCGTGTAGATGCCGTGTTTGTCCGTGTATAGACGCCGCGCTCTTCCGGCCTTATCCGTGTAACAGCTGCCGTGTTGATACCGTGTGTACAGCCATACCAAAAATCCCGGATCTCCCCGGACGTCCCCGGATCACCGTGTAGATCCTTGAGCATCCGTGTTTATATGTGACTGGGGCATACTAGTAGCATATATTACAATAGTCTCGCCGCATCAGACGTTTTGCATCCACTGTTCATGGCATCACCGCATTAGACGTAGTGTTTAGCAAAGACAAAAGTCTCGCCGTATTAGAACCCAAGACGCTACATGTGTGTGGACTGTCGTACGTAGGCCCTATTTTACACCCTACTACAGGCCTACATCTGATGTAGGACTCTCACGATACCCACTCAGTTGTTCGAGTTCAGTAGCTACCACCTCCTCTGCAGGAGATGTTCTTCTGCTGTCCATACATCGCACACGGAGGGCGTACAACCCCTTTAAAAAGGCCTGAAGTACCAGAGTTGCAAATGTGAAGGATACCATAGTCGCAACCGCGATGCCGGGGGAGTTACCGAAGTCGAGATGGAAATAGATGAAGGAGTTTCCGAACAGGTCCGTTCCCCCAGCCGCCCAGTAGATGACGTTAAAAAGCAGGTAGATGATCAGGTACAAAAATGGATAGATCACATGTACGAAGCGGACGACGATCAGGGTGAGGAAGATTTCGCTGAGGCATACGAAGGTGGGAAGGAGGCCTACGCTGACGTAAATTAAGATCGGCAACTTTGGCGATAAGAACATAAACTGTCCAGCGTAGTCAAAAGAGATGAGGGACGTGCCGGTGATGTTAAAGAGAAACCATTGAATCTGGTATCGAAACTCGTCTGCAAGCGCAGCAAAAGATAGTTAAGAGAAAAAGAGAGAATAACGGTGTTCACACAAAATGGCAAAGGCAATGCTCAAATGAAATTGAACATCGTGACAAAAGAACATAACAGTGGCGGATCCAGGCGGGGCGTACCGGGCGCCTCCCCCCCTTTATTTTTTTGGTTAAAACAAAAGAATAAAAGAGAAAAATGGGGGCGCACGCCCCCCCCCCCTTTAATTTTGTAAAGGCGCCCCCTCTTTACGGAATTCCTGGATCCGCCCCTGTATAATGCACATAAATACTCCCAGTACAATACGTGACAGGAAGTCCAGAATACTCTCCCGGCCCCTGATGTGCCTGTCACTTTGGTAAACGTGGTTTTAAGAGAGTTAATTTGTATAGTTGTTTATCTTCAAGTTTATTTTTTAATGCATTTGCATTTTTGATATCGTCATCCATAGCATGTACAAATTCAGATTATCTAAATCTTGTCTTCAGCAGCAATTAATGATGTACAAAGTGTTGTAGAAAACGTTTTTGCTCACCTGAAAGCTAATTTTTCGTATTTTAGTTGGATAAAGAGGGTAGTTCTGTATCGAAAACAAGTAGGCCTATAGATTAAGTGCAACGCTGTACTACTTTTAGCATGCAAGTCTTCATTCAAACTGAAGTAAATTTATCGCTTTGTGTTCTTTCAAAGGTGAAACCGAATTCATGGTTGTCGCGCGGTTCTTCCCATATTATTAGAACAGTTGCGTTAGATATATTCATTATAGAAATGTTTTAAAATCACGATGACATTTGTATATTAATCATGCCAAGTGTGTGTGTGTGTGTGTGTGTGTGTGTGTGTGGATGTGTGTGGGTGTGAGTGTGTGTGCAAGACACTATAGTGTGCTTTTACCCTCTTCGGCTGCATCCTCTTCAATACCCTTAAAAAAACTGCTTGTGAAAGGGAAATTCTGCTGATACTTGTATACTTCACGGACGCATGGGAGATCGATACACAATACCATGCCAAATATAATCTGCCCATCATCAGTGTTTGAATGTTTGCTATTTCAAGCCCAATATCTTGTTAAATGCAATCGATCTAATTCAGAGATCTTCTTCCTCTGTATGGGAAGGGTAGTCTGAAGGAAATAACACGAGATATAATTTTTGTTCCTTGGCAAGGTAACAGTTACCAGCAAATCGTGTTCTGCAATTAGCTACAAGTTTGGAAACGTGTACTGTGAAAATTAGATGAAAATCGGATAAAAATTAAGTTATGAAATTGAAACTTTCACTACTTTTCACAGAACAGTCAATGGGCTGTCAATATAAATATGCAAATGAGTGAGTTATGATGCCACCGCCTCACATTATTCTACTTAACGCGAAATCTTCATAGTTTATTTTCTTCTTCATTTTTATTTTGTTGGTTCAAACGCATTTAGGTTCCAAACTCAAATAATAGTTCAATAATAGTTCAAATAATAGTTCATTATTTATTTTGAAGTTATTACGCCAGGATTTTATAGCAGAAAGAATAAATTTTCGTAAGTTCTTTATACACGATCGGTGGAAAGTGGTAAGATGACAATACAGGTCACTCATTTGCATATCATTATTTAGTGTTTGGAAAATGTTTTAAAAAAAAATAGTGAAACTTCACAATTTCATAATTTTTGTAAATGTCATCCGATTTTTGACTTGATTTGATTTGATTTTTTTTTATATTCTCATGGCATCACTTTACAATTCCTTATTTTTCAGCAATATCATGAAACATGTGATTATATACATAGTGGTACTACGCACCATGGCCTGTTAGATTATGGTTATTTTGTACAATTTCAACAATTTTCATCATACATATACATCTTTGATGTATAATTACATGCATTATGAATTTCCATACTTTTTGATCCAAGTTTTACTGTTGCGCATATGACATTTTATTGTATCTTTTCAAACTAACTTCCAACTTGTCCGCAGTTCCTTTTTTGAAAGAAAGAAATCGGGATTGCGTTTGTATGCGAAAATGCGAATTTACTATGGAAATTCAGTTGTATCATATCCGCCCCTGATACATACGTCTTATGCATTCTTGTATTTCTCCCCTTCTCATCAAAAACAATGAAGAGAGGGGGTATATTACATGTCTGGGTTGGAGTGCCATACTTTTGAAGTAAGGTAGTGGGAGGAGTGGCAGATGCCGATGTCGGATAAGGGAATGTGTGGGATTTAGAGTTGGAGTACATGTGGATATTATGATTCATCTATTCATTTCTGCATTTATTTTCATGCATTAGGGTTTACTGTAATACAAAGTCACCTGAACTAGCTAGCTGAGTACAATATTATTTGAATCTAACAGTTTAAACTGGTACATAGTGAATTCAAGACAGTGTATACATAATTCCATGATAATGCAAAATGAAGACGAGCAGGTGTAATTTTATGCATTTTATTATGCAAACTTAAGAATCACATTTACCTGCCGTTCAAAAGACAAACTAAGCAACTCTAAATATAAAAGAAATACAGGAGATCATCATCATCATAACCACATGCTGAACGAGGATAATGGCTTTCGAAATAGTTGTCTTAGCAATACGACACAGCAGGGGATATACTCAAGTCGCCATTCTATCATATGGACAGTCTATGTCGAATTGTGTTTTTATATCTAATGCGTTAATTCCGTAAAATCGTTTGCTGAATCTTATATACGTCATTGTACCATTTTCATGTCACTATAATTCAGCATCTAGTTTATATGCAAAATATTTTCATCTATTATAAGTAATGTTATTAGTAGATATTGTACGTTGACGAAAAAAAAACAACAAAAACCCGCATTATTGTTCTTTTCATTTCCTAACATATTCAAAATGACTGTGTCAATTACATTAACTTTGTATCTCTATGGTATTAGAAACAAATATTCTTTTGGGGAAAAGAGTTACGACAGAGCTTTGCAAAGTGTAGCTGTTTGTAGTTTCATTAAGTCATTATTCGTTTTCATGTGTATTTTCTGAGGGTCCCATATCGTATACAAGCTTTGCTTTTTAGTGGGATCCTCCATTTCCTTTTCCATCTTCATTTAATTTGTACTGTGGATAAATTATGTATATACCTTAAAAATATAATTACTCATGATCACATGTATGTATTTTGTTAATTTACGTTTTTGAAATTATGCATTGTATATAATTTCCCTGTTTATCTAATGGAAATGAAAATAAAAAAAAGTTGAAAGTTATCGGGCTTTCGAAGTCCTCTCAATGGCTTTCGTGTTAACTCCCTCGATCCTTCCAGCCCTTTTCGACTGTGACCAAACAATACTGACCTTCAAGTGTTGCATTTCTCCTGCTCTTCACGAAGTCCATCAAGACATTAAAGAAGGCGAAGCAAACATAGCATGTTGCAGCAGTACATGCCCAGAAAGGGAAGTAAATGAGGGTCTTCGGGCTCTGAGTTCCCGTTGCAACGAGTACGAAGTATGTTATCAAGAACGAGAAGAAATAGGCGGCGAGTGCGAACCGATATAGGGCGTATAACCAAAATGGTATTCGTGGCTGTACAACAGACGGGAAGAACAGTTTTTGTTATAATTGCAACCTATAGTTGTACCCAGACATGATTATACTAGTATTTCAATAAAGCTGTTCAAATAATGCTTTTCCGGACGGCTGATTACGACAATTCAAATGCATCTGGTATGCGAAGTTCAACAAAAATCAAACAATGGAATAAAGGCGAGGGATGGGCAGAGGTCTTGAGAAAGCCCAAGTGCGTCCTTTTGACGGTCAGCATTGAGACTTTTTCCACACTACGTAACAAACAAACAAACAAACAAACAAACACACAAACCAATAGCCATGTTTATATAATATATCTTATATCTAATATCCAATCCACCTGAACTCTACCAGCGTTTCTGTGTGCCTTCGCGAAAGTTCCCTCAATAAGGTCACGCATTTCCTCATCTGAAGGAATTCCTGCAACCAACCACCCCCCCCCCCCCCCCCCCCGTATAAAAGTCTAGTT
Source organism: Diadema setosum (assembly GCF_964275005.1). NCBI lineage: Eukaryota > Metazoa > Echinodermata > Echinoidea > Diadematoida > Diadematidae > Diadema > Diadema setosum. The sequence continues at coordinate 3,454,480 of NC_092685.1, forward strand.
CCCAGTCGGAAACGTTTACTTCAGTATATATCAGTTGTATATGTATTAGAGTGTTGAACAGTTTGGCAAAGGTTTCATCATAGTCAGATATAAGATAAGACAGCTTTGGAACTGTAAATTTTGTTTTCTTCCACATAGGCCCTATGGTATAACCCTTATTTAGCTGAGGGATGATGTCCTCAACTCACAAGCCTTTCGCTGGTTTGTACACTAAAATACCGGGACAAAATGTCATAAAATCATGTTTTTGGCTGATCAAGTATCAGCTACGACTCGTTACCCACAAAGAGATATCATTGCTCAGACATTAACAAAAAAAGTTAAGAGGTGTTAACCCGATCAACACTCAAAAAGCTAACTAATTCATTCGATCAATCCAAATTTATCAGGATGTATATGAGACTTTCTCTCATATAAAAAGCGTGTTCAAATTATTAAAAAAAAAAGCTGGTAAAATGTGTTAAAATTCCCATCAGATGAATTATGAAAAGGAATAAAAAATCACGAATAGGCAAACGTTTGGACAATGTTTTTGATATTCTTCAGTTTGTCTGAATATATAAAATATGAGGGATTTTTCACTAATAAAAATATCGAAATTTTTCATCGCTCTGACAAACAGAAGCAACAGGTCGTGTAACTCCACTTTTATATACGTATATTCACGGGACTGCACGACAATGGTGACGGCTTGAGAAGAGTACACAAACATCTAAAATATATACAGAGCTAGATTGGCTGAAGTATATAAGAGCCAACAAGACTGTGAACTACATGACGACCTCTCTTCTCAACCGGTGGGCCGCGAAGCTCTGGCCGTTTGTAGGCCAAAACTTAAATAAAAAAAGGTTCGTTATCGATCTATCTTGGCGTCGTTGGTTTTTTTTTTTTTTCTTGTTTGTTGGTTTGTTCTTGCTGTTGTTTTAGCTAAGCCAAAGTGAGCTTCGGTTTGAAAAAGGTTGAAAAGTGGAGAATGAACTTGTCTACGACTGGGTCGATTGTGACGGCGTGTGGACACAGGGAAGATCCACAAGCTACCAAGGAGTGGGCCCGAATTGTTTAGAAAGGACGTGGGCAGTCATGATAACATAATGATAAAAAAGAAATGAGTAACGACCATATTGTGTAATATCCATACTAGGGAAAAGGTGGAAATGGAAGGAAAGATAACGAAAAAAGAAGCAGTGGCTTTCCCGCCCAAATTCATCAGATTTGCATGAGAATTTATTAACCTGTATCGACGGTATAATGAGCGCCTATTCATTTCTTCAAATGCAACCATGATGAATTTGACCATGCACGTGATGCAGGAAAATCTATATTGATATTTTGGGCCATAGCACTGCGTTTCCCAACATAGAAAACGTGGTATGATATCTAAAAAAAATTATTCTGACGCACAACCTGCCTACGAATCATTGGCAAACTTAACAAATTACCACCAAACCATTGGTTTCATGGCGCTGCCTTCAGTATCATTGCAAGGAAAACGACGCTGGTGGCGAGACTTACTTAGTATATCTATCTGATAAACTTCTCTGCATATATTATACACGTAGTACTACAAGTAATAGCTTACTCACATGTTGCGTTGATATGTCCTTCAGTCGTCTGCAACAGAGTTTGAAGTCGCCCCATTGTACGGAGTACCACTTTCTGCTCTCATTTTCACCTATCATCGTCTGCATGGTCGGTGGTGAGACTTCCGAAAGTGGACTGTCTTCCGATGTCATCGTAAACAGCAATTATATTAATCCTATTTCGGTAAACCTATCTGTAGTGTTTCGTCTTTCTCAGGTTGTGTCTTATCACACATGCATATGTTCTGAGCAAACAAAAGGTGAATGATTAATGAAGAACATGCTTTGTTTGCTGATGAATGAATCATTTTTTCGTGAACATTGAACTGTCCCTCCCAAGTTCGTAGACAGCACGGGAGAATGGGGGTATGCATCTCCCAGCTCGCAGTCAACAATATACGATGCAATCAATTTCGAGGGAATATATATATATATATATATATATATATATATATATATATATGTATATATATATATATATATATATATATGAAATATAAGAAAGGAAGGAGAAATCGGTGCGTAGCTTTGACATCATTATTCCTCTTACTGTTCCTCCTTTTCGGAAAAGCGCAAGAGTTGAAAAATTGGTCTCCGCCGGGACTCGAACCCGGGTCTTTGGCATGGAACGCCAACGCCTTAACCGCTCGGCCACGGAAACGTCATAGCGGTTCAGGCAGAACCAAGCTCGAATACCCGACGGACCAACCCTTCAACTCTTTGACTTTATGCACATGTTCCTTTTTGGGGCAGAGAGTTATGAATAATAACCAGCCGCGTGCCTCAGCTGGATCTTCTAATGAGATTCACGTAGAGGTGAATTTGGATAATGTTTTTGTGAAAGAAGTCACCACTACAACAGCTTTTTGGCTTCTCCTGGATAATTTTGCATATGTGAAATATAAGAAAGGAAGGAGAAATCGGTGCGTAGCTTTGACATCATTATTCCTCTTACTGTTCCTCCTTTTCGGAAAAGCGAAAGAGTTGAAAAATTGGTCTCCGCCGGTTCATATATATATATATATATATATATATATATATATATATATATATATATATATATATACATACATATATAATATATATATATATATATATATATATATATATATATATATATATATATATATATATATAAATAACATATATATATATAATAACAGGGCTCGACACTAACGGTGGCCCGCTGGCCCGCTGGCCCGGGGCCACCAAAAACGCACGTCGGGCCACCAAAATTTCAGAAATGAAGAATTTGGTGGCCTGATCGGGCCACCAAAAAAGGTCGGATGTTTGCCTTTGGGCCACCAAAAATAAAAGTTAGTGTGGAGCCCTGTATATAATCAAAAACAAAACTGAAACCAAGTTCATGCTGTATTCACCAACATTTCATTTCGGCACACAAATTTTCGAGCAATTCGCTCTTTCTCAAGTGTTGACACAGAAAGAGCGAATTGCTCGAAAATTTGTGTGCCGAAATAAACCGTTGGTGAATACAGCACGAACTTGGTTTCAGTTTTGTTTTTGATATCATCACGCCAACACGTGGACAACTTATATACTATCAATCAATCAATCAATCAATTCAATCATAGTTTATTTCCAATCAACGAAAATCAAAACATAGTACAAAGTATACATGTCATGAAATGATATAGTTCAAACATTTGCAAAAGATTCATGTAGTATCCGAGATAAATTATATAACAACATATATTTAGACATAAATAATATAGGAGGAACAATAATTAGGAGGAACAATACATATGTACTTCGTGGGCGTGCGGAAAAGAGATTCGATTATGGAAAATAGTGAGCCACCAAAAAGCAAAGCTTGTGGGACGTGGATCGCTAGATAAATAATGAGTAAATAATATATTATTCGAGGGTTGTTTATAGCTATTATATTTGATATATACATACATACATATATATATATATATATATATATATATATATATATATATATATATATATATATATATATATATTATACTTACAACATATATACATATATATACTTACAACATATATACATATATATACATATATATACATATATATATATATGTGTGTGTGTGTGTGTGTGTGTGTGTGTGTGTGTGTTAGTGTGTGTGTGTTAAATGCTTTCTGACACAAAATGTGTAAAATGAATATGATTAGCTGATATTGATATTGTTAGGCCTGGGCCCTGTTGCATAAAACCCTTACCGCTGGACTTACCGCTCCTTTCTAGCGGTAAGTCTTCAAATTAGCGGTAAATTTTATAATCCTTGATGCTGATTGGCTGTGACGCCTAATTTTGACGGTAGTTACCATTGACATTCAACGGTAAGTTTTATGCAACGGGCCCCTGGTCATATTTTGTCAACAATTCACAATCACTATCGATGATTACTCGACAATCAGATACTGACGTTGAAGGGAAACACACGTGCACCTCCCCGGTTCATTTATGATGCAGAGGTTACCATGTAGGAGAAACATCAGCGCTGTATTGGCAGTGAATAGCAAATTTGAGCGTGGCCTACCATGTTTTGTATATATTGAGCAATCCCAGACATGAACAGTTTGTGAACGATAAGGGCACCGTTATGAGGGCGCTGCTATTAGTTCTACAGGTACAGTATTTAGTGTTCAAATCACTTGTGTTAGAAAATTCGAAAATTGCTCATATCTTTTGGTCTAAATTGTGCACATTAAAGTAGGCAACTACGTAAGACAAATCGTAGTTACTATCCACGCACAAGTTCGGCGCGAGGTGTGTCATTCTGTGTGGACTATTGCCCATGCGTCTTGAGTGTATCATCCGAATATTACCGTGAGAGCGTCTCAACAGAAGGGTTGTCAGAAAAAAAAAGATATGTATATTCACCCAAAAGCTTTTGGTCCTTTTATCTCTCATTTTCACTTTCCCTATCTTCACCTCTTTCTAATTTCCTCTCTGTTCTCATTTGGGATTTCTTCAGTGAATACAACAAAAACAAAGTCAATATGTAACGAATTGATCATGCTATAAGAAAGTTTATTTACATGAGTAATAATTTAGAATGGTAAGGTCCATTTTGTGAAACACTGCTTTACAACATGTTTTGTGTAAAAGTCACCTCATTTACACAAAACAACAATTCATAATGTAAAACATGTAAGGTTATTGATTCGAATGGGATGATCAATCTACATATATCACAAGGTATAATGTGTGATTACAATGGTGATGCCTGACCTCGAAACATGAAGAGTGTGATTTAGTTTTGAAGGCAAAGAAAAGAGAGAACATGCAAACAGTCAAAATGAATGTCAAAGTAATTTGCTAAACATGGACTTTTTTTTTTCAGATTTTAGCAGCATTCATTCTTGAGTCTTGGCTTTCCAATCATATGGGATCTGTCCCACTTACTGCCAAAAACCTACCTAAGAAACAATGAAAATGCCAACCACCAAGTGTCAAAGTATACAAAGATTGTCTTTTTTTTTCTCAATTTCAACAGGAGGTAGTTGGGATTTAAGATTTTGAAAACATTGATTACTTTTTAACCACATCACCTTGCTATATAGAGGCTTTATTAGCAACTATATCAGCATAGCACATTGACAAGAAACATCAAACTGTGTTTGCAAAGTGAATGCAATACCTTTACAAATTGCCTTTACATGCTCTTAATGCAAGAACTGAATCATGCCAAAGGTCTAAGTTCATAAAAATTCTGAAAAAGCAAATCAAATCAGTATTCATGATCTGAATTCATATTTTTCTCTCCTTTCGATGTGTATACTGTGCAAATACCAGACATTATGAACTAAGGTAATACATGTACTGTATTATTAGGCATTCACAAATATTCTTTTGACACAATATCAGGTGTTTTAGATGCATAAGATGACTTCCCAAAGTGTAAGAATCACACAAAGTGAGTTCAAATTCCAGATAGAAAGAATATAATTCCATTTCAATTCTACGCATATGCGAGAGACAGTGCAAAAAATGACAAAGAAAATATTCTATTATTCAGTGACATAAACCACACAACAGCCCATTGGATACTTTTGCTATCATTTTCCCTCATAAGTGATCACAGTGAGGCTGCTTAGGCCCTAGATAATATTCAGATGCCATCCTAAGAAAGGTAAATGCGGTTTCAATTCAGCTAGGTAGTAGTCTGTAAACTCCCACAGATACTACATCTTTTCATGAAGCTGGCAATGACCAATTACAGATTGACATGGGAACACAAAATGCTTGATAAGTCTTACTACAGTGGACTCCCGTTATAACGAAGTCCTCGGGACCGGCAGTTTTCTTTCGTTATAACGAAATTTCGTTATAACCGAATGAATAAACAATAAAAATACATCGAGTTGATAATGTTGCGGCCCTAAATTTTATTTCGTTGTAACCGGAATTTCGTTATAACCGTGTTCGTTATAACGGGAGTGCACTGTACCATCTTTTTTACATTGCAGTGTTATATGTAATAAAGTTGCTGCATTTTTTAATCAAAATTAAAAAAAAAAATAATTCTGATGATTGGAAGAAATTTTGTACTCTCTAAAAAAAATCGAGTGAAAATACTCAATCTTGAAGGAGTGAATACCAAAAAAGAGTGAATTTAGAGTTAAATTGGAGTGAATTTTGTGTGAAAATGTTCATTTTCACTGTTTTTAGAGTGACCTCAGGGATCACTCCAAAATTTTCGAGTGATCCCAGAGGTCACTCCAAAATGAGTGAAAATGAAAATTTCACTCAAAATTCACCCCAATTTCACTCTAAATTCACTCTTTCTTGTATTCACTCCTTCAAGAGTGAATATTTTCACTCGATTATTTTTAGCGAGTACAGATACATACATCTTCATAAACTAAGTGTTTAAGGACATATTTTACAGCAGTTTATTTGTAAAATTTACAGGGCACTATAGATAAAAAATCAACCAGACAAGGCAGCATGAATGCCATACAAACTTTAACAATCATTATCACTCACTGAGGGATAGTCATTAGCAGCTTTCATCTCAAATAGAAAAAAAATGTACCATTACAGATTTTTCCTTCATTCAGTTTGAAGTAATCACATTCAAAAAGATGATTGCTTTAACATTGACTAGAAAAAAATGCACCATCAGGTTGCAATCTGTGGTGTGTGCTGGTGCAATTTGACAGTACTAAAATGCAGCTGAGATGATTTTTTGTTAAATCAAATGTGACATACAACACAAGGCACTTTGATTCTGTACAAAATATAGCACATGAACATTCAAAATATTGCCATCAATCTCTCTAGCATAAATCACAATTCATCTGAGATGCCTCAACATTATTTTGCTACATTTAATCTCCACAAATTAGACATGCCAAAATCACATAACAAAAATAATCTTTACTGCTTTGCCTGCAAAAGGCAGTGTCATATTGGTCAAATCAATCAACTTGTGTGATTAGTGACAAATTTCAGTCTAAATCTTAATTATAAATTTCACTGGGCAAATATCACACACATCCCCAGGGGATAGCCACAGAGAAGACTCATTGATATTTCAATCATCAAACATGTGCAGCAGGAAAAGCTGGTTTGCCATATCACACAAATTGATTGCAACTATGGGAAGCCTTACACAAGTCATTGCTAGTAAGTTTTTCACAGAGAGTGATGAGAGTTGGTGTGAATACATTATACAGCTGAAGTCATACAAATGTATATGGAAAGAGTTAATAAGGAGACATGTTGATGAGGATCAAACAAGGTTCTATTCAGTTTTTTTTTTGTGATGATTAAAACACATATATACCATTATTTACACATTCCTGAAGATATGTCATGATCTTTGAAAACAGATAGCAATACACATGTGGTGGTCATTCAAGACTTCTACATTATACGAAAACAATATTTCATTTTCATGACTGACAATAAAGAGTATGTGAGCTTAGAAAATGCATATTCCTAGCATTAGGTACATTTTACTTTGAATTCTATTTCGATTGATTGCTCGTCTTTCAATTCAGAAATATACTCATTATGAATTTAGCTTTTCACCTATCAATCATACTCATGATTAGTTTTTCTTCCATCAATCATACTCTTGATTATAATAACTACTTTATACAAACTCTCTGTATACCAGCCCTGTGCATGTAATATCTCTCCCATCTCTCTCTCTCTCTCTCTCCTATTATCTCTCAATATAATCAGTTTGCACTGGTTTACACACAAAAATTAATAGAATCTATAAAAAAAGAATTAGTGAAATCTGTGGGCTCATGGTTTTATAGGCTCTTGGCTCTCAATGGATGGTTCTTGTGTTTCTCCCTGTTCTGTCTCCTTCTCATCTCCATCCTTATCATCTTTAGCAGGCACATCGTCCGAGTCCTGGTTATCATCTACAGGTTTCACTTGCTCTTCATCACTCACAGACTTATTCCCGACTCCTTCAGTTTCCTCCCCTTCCACTCTCTCCTCTTTGCTCTTATGTTCTTTCTCATTTGTAGGTTCCTCTTCTGAAACTTTGTCATCATCTTTGCTTGATGCTGGCGATGGCGGCTTCTCAGCTTTGTCTTCTTTTTCCATCTTCTCTTCCTCCTCCTTCACTTTCTCCTCCCCTTCCACTTTCTTCTCCCCTTCCAAAACCTTTGGTTCAGCCTTGTTCTCTGCATCATCCTTCTTTGAAGGTTTGACATCTTTGTCTTTCTTTGCGGATGCTTGCTTTGGCTTGGTAGCTGTCGTATCCTTGGTAACCGCATCACTTGTAGTCTTGGACTGTTTTGGTGGAGTGGATCTTGTGGAGGAAGCTGATGCCTTTTTCAAACTGGAGGCACTCCCACGGCCCCTGGGGCTAGTTGAAGGTTTGGGTTTCAACTGAGAGCTTGGAGCATTGGTGATCTGTGGAGGTAAAGAGAAGCACTGCTATTAATTGTTCCCAGTACAACCATACCTTGATGTCCTGCTGTAACCTATATCTGTCATCTGTATCATGTCTTGAAATGAATTTCAAAAGATGTTATTACTGCTTGTGAGTTCCCTCACTTATCATGGAGTCAAAGTTGCCCTTTATACACATTAAATCATGAAATCTTGAAATTGTGTTTATCAGAATGTAATCAAGAAATCTTGAAATTGCATCTACCAGAATACGCATCAAACGAACTATGAAACAGAAGAAAATGTATATGTGATTACACTGCAACAAAATAAAGCGAACATTGTGTACAATCTATATATTTTGTAAATCTGTAACTTTCATCACTCATCAAATATTTATCACGGTCAATCATAAAACAAATCAACTTTGCAAAATTTAATCCCTGAGACTGGAAAAGGACATTCACCTGTCTGTGAGTCACATCGCCATTTAGATGGCAGAATAAAACTGATTTTCATTTCAATTCTACAATGTGTAGGATGAACAATATTTCAAGCCAAGTCTGATCTGCTATCTTACAATCTGATACATCTCAAAGTCTAATAAACTGTGCACTAGCTTAACTCAAGCAGAGAATACTTAAAGTACACACAAAAATTGTACTGGGGTTTTCCTGTAGAGATCCAGATAAAGTGTCAAAGAGGTTGTATAGTAATTTGATGCTTGTTATTCCATGGATGGGTGGGGGGGGGGGGAACTCACCTGTTTTGGTCTGGTCCCACTCTGGGGAGTTTTCCTTGCCTCATTCGCCTGCTGGGTGCTCTTCAAGAGAGGGTTGTTACTGGGTACCTTGGCATTGGGGTTTGGGGCTGGTCTCCTTAGGGGCTTCTGTTGGGATGCCTTGGGGGATTGTGTCTGCCTCACTTCCCCTGTAGATGCCTCACCAGCTCCTTGTGCTGTGTCTTTTGGCTACAAAGGCAATGCCAAAAAAAGTAAGATATTTACAAAGGTTGTTCCTATAATTCTACTCCTCGGCAATGAAACATAGTGACGTAATCGTGAAAATGAAATATTTGAAATGACTATAAGGACAGCCACAAATATGAAACTGACAATAACACATACTACACAAATTTCTGAAAAAATTGCAATAAATTGATGAATATAGGACTGTTTGCACTGAATGACAACATTTAGTAATAATGGCATGCTAGTAATGAATCCATGGGCATACTGATATTGAGTATGTTCAATTGAAACTGGGTTATCTACAACATAGTAACTCCAAAATGCAACAAATCATAATTTTACCTATCATCTTTACTCAACTAGTTTCTGTTAGCCTTCATGGCTGAGCTGCTCACCTGTTCCTGTTTGTGAGGAGCACCATGGACCACCACCATCTGTATCAAAGCCTGCTTGAAGGATGCAGTGCACCGCTGCTCTATACTCTCCACTAGTGTCATTTTGTAAAGCCTCTTGTAGCTACGTCTGATCTGGGGCAAGTCCAGCTGAAAGTGGGATCAAACATTGTTTGTCAAATATGATATCAACTATCTGATGTGAAAGAGTTTCAATACATGGGGTAGCTTCATGCACACACACACACACACACACACACACACACACACACATAAAGTAGGTTTAAGACTCTCTCAAGAGTCATGTGCACAAGTACTTATTGCAAATGGACTTGTGTTGATAATGGCTCAGCATATTTAAAGTAGATTTTAAATCTAAGTAAAGCTATTTTGAATCATTGATTAGGCCACAAGGGTGTTATATATAGTACTTACTTCATACACATAAGCTGGATATTTTGTCATGTCTTGTGAATCATCATTTATTTTCGTATGGTATTAAAAAAAGACAGAGAACAATATATGTATTGAAACTCTACATACTCTTACATACACCAAGTGGCTTTTCCACAGATGACTTACTTCTGATCGAGTAATGATAATTCTCATCAGTGTTGTGTCATCAGCCTCTCCCATCAAACTTGAATGGAGTCTCTCAGCCATGAACTGAGTGCAGCTGTTCAGACATCGGACTGTCAATGTAGATAGAAAAAAAATACTTGACATACAATCATACACTGAATGACAACTCTACAAATGTGATCCACTGTATGTTTCATAAGACACCAAAGTTTCATTAAATTTAGGTTGCAAAAGGGCTGCCATGTTTAACATATCAAAATCAAGGGGGATATGTGGGCCTAACAAACAATCACAGAGATATTCATGATGTTACATACACTGCACTAGGTGAAAATGACTCCCAACTCAGGAAAGCTATTGTAGTTTCTTGTCAGGCTATGAAGAGATAGGACATATTTCTGTTTTAGTTCTTTTGTTATTAGGGCACTCCCAGCAGAATCACATAGATTTGGCATCCCTTGGTGCTGCAGCAAGTTCTTAACATGCACCATTTATGTAAGTAGTTCATAAAAAGAACTGCTGGGACAGGAAAAGGACAGATTGTTCGAGAGTTGATGTATAAGGAGTATTCTTAAGTCTCAATCCTGTTTGTGCTGTCTGACTCTTTATTCTTCAAACACTCTCAACTTCTCTCTTTAGTCAGCTGATTATGATGTTGAGCTGTGAAGAGCTTACCCATGCATATCATGGCATCCTGGAAGTCTCCAATAAGGCTACGTCTCAACTCCTTTTCAAGCTCTGAATTTGTCAACTGTGAACAAAGGATTGATATACAGGGATAAAGACACAATTAATCAATGATTATCCATTTCTTTACAGGGTTGGTTTCAATATAATCACTTGATAAATCACTCCTGTCATGCTCACTGACAATGGGTTGGAAATGTATACTATTCAATACAGAGACAGACAGAAATGTACAGGTGCATAACTGATGCAGTACATACACTCTTTCAAGGACATGAACCTTCTTTCTCTCTATCATTCATGATATGATGTGTAAAATATGTCATGATGTGCAAATGCCTGGAAACATTAGATTGACAGCTAAAGATATGCAAAGTCAAGTCTCTGTGGAAAATATAATAGCTATAGCATCTTGTTTGTTCTTTTATGCTGTTAAAAGTGGTTCAACAAAGTATGACAAAGTAAACAGACTACAGCTATACCAAATTATCCTCCTTCAAAGCCTTGTTTAAGAGAAAATAGCATTCAACGAGTGCAACCTCTGATTCTCAATCACGATTACCATTTTGGATGAGAAAAATCAATTTACTGTATGAAAGGACTGATTAGATAAAAATAAAGACAGACAATAATTTTCATCTCATAGCTCTAGGAAGTTGGATTGCTACTAGCTGATGCTTTTAAGGGAATAAATTGGTCCAAAGAAAACAGAGAATTCATTCCTGCCTCTCACCTGATCATACTGTACAAGGACCTCCCTGAGATGTACCAAGCTGGCTTCCTGGAGGAGACTGGCCATCTTGCCACTGGACACATCCCAGCGTGCATCACTTCCAGCATCCTTCAGTGCTTCAGCATCCTTTAGTGCCTGGTCTTCATCTACCTCCATTTCCTCAGCTCGGCAACCCTAAGGGCAAACACAAATATGATGTCACAAATGTTTATGAACTTCCTTTCTTTAGATGAATTTCATCTGGCACAGGCAGCAAATCTGGGATCTTATCCTTGGACATATTGAATCTATGACACAAATTCTCATGAGCTAACAATTTGAATAACAGTTAGAATACAAGAATTCATACATCTACATCAAACACAGAAATGATTATGTTGCAAATAATTCATTTCCTCAGCAAATGTGATTTATTCTTTATATTTTTGCTTAAATCTAGTTTTACATAAAAACAATATCTGTTACATAATGTCTATTCTCATATGCACTGAACAAGCAATGCAATCAACCTGCATTGGTATGCAAGACATCAAACTCTCGATGAGGTCCTACTTGATTATTATGTAATGCTCAACAAAACCATAAACATTATTCTGGAATCATGTCTGTAAACTGGTTCTAACCTGGTATGCATGTATACCTGTTCCCTCTCATACAACATACAAAGAACAAAAACTGAAAAAGTTTACCTTTGCTAGAGCCAAGAAAAGATGCCTGAGTTTGCCCTTGATCTCTGCCGTGATGTCATCCTCTAACGATACGCCAAATTTCGCTTCGTAAGATTCCTTGATACCAGCGATTGCCTGTAACACACACAAAATTTATAAAGTAAATAGCAAGGACTTAAACATCAGGTAGGTCCACAGTCAGTGTACCATTAATACAATAGCAGAGAAATTTATCTTCGTAGAAAATGTATAACTTTTTTTTTGCTGTGTTTTTACCATCATAAATAGACTAACATTCAACTTCATAAATTCAACTTCATAAATATTGTGAAATTATAAAAGAAAAGATAAGTATGGATGCAAATGGAAATTCAATTAACTTCACAGAAAAACTACAAATGTATGGCATTTAGAATGTACATCATTAAGTTTTCTTGTAAAATGCAGTTAACTCCCATTTCTTTACATTAACTGAACTTGGATTAAGTCTATGAGAACTGAAAAATACAGGAATTGACAATTTTATGGAGTACCAGTAACTTATTGATCAGTGAAGTTTAATGTGTACTTACAGCATTACTTCTGGTACAAAGGATCTCTATGACAGGCTCAACCAGTGAATCTTCTCCCTGGAAAAACAAAAATTAGATATCACTTAGCAACATGACATAACATATCAGATTCTCTCACACACCAGCACAAGACGTCTCATTTTAACCACTTTAATGCAAAGAATTCAACTTGATTTTATGAATTTTCAAACTTTCTCATTCTCTACCTGTCTTACTCTATTTCTTTCTTTCTCTCCCTCTCTTGTTCTTGTGAGGCTCAACCACAATCACTGGTACAATGTATTTGCTGAAAAAAATAATTTATACAAACATTTGATATTTATAATAGTTATTAACAAAATTAACTCTTCCTACTGTTTTAAATGCATTTACAAATATTTCATATCTCTTTTCAATTACATTCCTCATGCAAGAACTAAATTACTAACTGGCAGCAATAAGTGAATTTCAACTACTTTGTAGATGCTGAAATGCCATCCTACCTTGAGAGCCCGCCGTAACGTCAATGCATCCAAGTCTTCCCTTGTTGCTAGGAGACTCTCAATGATGTCATCATATTCAGCACTCAAGTTGTCTTTCAGCTCCTGCTCCAGCGTCTGCACACACAACCATAAAGAACGGAAATGAAACTGAAGTACTGGGGCCATGGGGATAGAGGGGACAGAGGATATTGTCTGCTTTGTAAAGTTGCCAAGCTGAACTAACATGACGATGACAGCATTCTGCTAACAAATGACCACTACTTATAGTGCTGATCTTCCAGACCAAGTCTGGCAAAGAGAATGTTTATCAAATATCACATGGTACTAGTGTGGCATTACACTGTTTGATAATTTATTTTCACAGAAAGTGTACTTGATCTTTTTTTTTCCATTATATTTGTTTGTTTGTTTTGTGTGTGTGTGTGTTTTTCTGAAAAGTAAACTATGGCTACACTTAGGGGTTATAAATCTGGTATGAAAGTTGAGTGTCTCACCAATCCATAAGTGTCTTCAAACTTGGCCAGAGTGTCTTGTCTCTGCTGGTACGTCCTCTTTGCTAATGTCTGAACAAGGATCTGCTCAGGGTTACCTATAGTGCATGAAAAAAAGAGAAACAACCACACAAAAAAGTTTTGAGCCTAATACAAAATAAATGATGCTGCAACCATTAAAGGAATGTTTTCATCGATCTTCTACATGAGATGTTATATTCACTCCAAAATACTGTAAAAGTGGATATTTTCGCGCGACTAATTTTTCGCGCTAGGCCGGGTCAGAAGAGTTTCGCGTGTTTTTAATTCCGCGGAATCAAGACAGCACGCACAGGAACGTATGGCAAGCAAAAATATTCGCGTGTTTTTATTTTCGCGCTAGTTTCTGGTTGCGCGAAATGCGCGAAAATTTCAACACCGCGAAAATTTCCACTTCTACAGTATATCATGACTAAATGATGGCCAATACATTTACCAGTTTGTATCTGGTCAAGTTTTATCCCCCATCAAGCTTCCACACAAAGTAGGTCAACATATTACATGACGTATTGCATTTACCACTCTGTATCTGATCAAACTTCATCATCCCACTGCAGTTAACATATATATGGTGACACCTACCGTGTGGTAGCAAGACTAGAAGTTATCCACTCACATTTGTAACACCATAATCCTATATGCATATTTCACACGACTACACCAGATGAAGTATAATGTCATATGATTTTTCCAAGTAACATCTTTGGAGCAATCAAGAATCATTTTTAATGCACAAAGTAAGTTTTGTATCACTCTGCCTCATAAATGATAAGTGGATTCAGCTTTCATAATTATAAGTCAGAAACTGCTTACCCATTCCTTTTGTAGCTTTAAATAATTTGGCTGCTTCATCTTTCTGGTTATACATCTGTGGCTTCACAACAGCTTCTTTCTGCACGGGTGAAGGACAAAACATTTGATATGATGATTTACTTCTAACTCAGGATTACTCTTTCACTCTATGACATTTTTAAACAGCACAAACAGTCTTTGTATATTATACAAAAACATACTACAACTTTCAGCTTATGAAGAGCACATATTATGCAGGAAATTGATTCACTCTAGTTATATGTCATCTAATACTCCAATATCCACTGAAAATATTTTAAGATATATATATTCTGAAGCATACTTCAATATACCAAAACATCATCTCTTTCGCACAGTGATAAACAGAATATATAGACAGCACACTATCTATCAAGAAATTAGCATAACATTTTCATATTTAAAAACATTTCTATTCTTTTGAGATCTCCCCATAATTATTAAAAAAAAATCTCAAATGTATCAATTACAATAAAAGGAAATATATATGTTAACATAATACACTATCTCATTTAAGGTGGATACAGAGTTATATATCAATATCAAGGCTCGATGTTAGCAGTCGCCTGGTGGCCCAGGCCACTAAAAATCTATCTCTTGGTGACCTAATCGGGCATGTAAAATTCAAAATGAATTCTTATAATCATATCCTTTTATTTTGGGCTGCCGAAATTTCAAATTCAAAGACTTTAGTGGCCCCAAAATGGGCCATCAGGGGAAAAAAAAAAATTAGTATCAAGCTCTCTCTCTATATATATAATATTTAGATAAATAGATAGATAGATAGATAGATGATAGATGGATAGATGATAGTTAGATAGATAGATAGATAGATAGATAGATAGATAGATAGAGATAGACATATATCAATGTACAGCAAGAATTTGTGTCTTTCCATGTAAGAGTAACTAGAGATAGTTTTGAGTACAGCACCTTTTTCTTATCCTCTGCTTTCTTTCTCTCCTGCCCTATAAGAGGCAGTTTAGTGGCTCTTCTCTTCAGCTGCTGTCTGGTTGGCAGTCTCTTACCTCCTCCCTAGCAACAAGAAATTTGGTTTAAATGAGAAAGATGGACTTTGCACAAATGAAACATTTAGTCTGGTAGCAAACATGTCTGTATACAAGAGGCAGCCCAAGCATATTAGTACATTAAATTTTGTACATCATATCCTGACTGTAAACAAAGATGGGTTGCAGAACTGGCCTTTGTACAGGTTTTATTGCTGCTTGATATACTTATATCTATAGGTCATTCAGCGATGGCATCACAATTCTAAATATCAGCATGACAGATTAAAGATAAATTTACAGTCGAGCTAGTTTCCAGGATATTCCTTCAATTATTTTTCTTTTCTATCCAAAGACCAAATTTTGCAAAACAAACCAATCTCCAAAATCACAAGACACTCTCAAATTTGGCAGCACCACCCTGAATATCAGGTTGACCGGTTGAATATGTTTATAAATTCATTTTCCAACACACTCCTCAACTACTCCTGTCTTCAACCCATTACCTTAGTCATAATTTGCTATGAAAATAACTGTAAACAATCTGCAATGATTGGATGGTTGTATAGGACATGAAGAAAAGTAAACACCACTGAAAATATACAGAGTTGAAAGTTCAGTAGCTCTACATGAAAGTATAAGCCCACACTCACCAGGCTGGGTAATTTTGTGGCCTGTAGTTCAACAGCCTCTTCTTCTGTTGGAACTTCAATTGTCTCCTCAATGTCGCCCTCAACGAAAGTTTTCTGTCAGAATCAGACATCACACAAAGCAGTCAAGATAATGTATTACAAGTGTATTTCATGCTCAAGTAATGAACCTATGTTTCACTACAACTGAAAAGCTAACACGACAAACATAATTCATTTTGTCATCCCCAAAAGAAACATATGAACAAACAAACAAACAAACAAACAAACAAACAAACAAAATCAAATATAAATTAAAAAAACATACCTAGGAGTCCCATGAACCAATAATGGTGTAAAGGTGACTTCAGCATTTTTAGTTATTAGCTCAGAGTTTGCTTTA
Organism: Diadema setosum; assembly: GCF_964275005.1. Taxonomy (NCBI): domain Eukaryota; kingdom Metazoa; phylum Echinodermata; class Echinoidea; order Diadematoida; family Diadematidae; genus Diadema; species Diadema setosum. The sequence goes on from NC_092685.1 coordinate 3,471,399, forward strand.
TTACACTTCGGTCTTTGTAGGTTTGTTTACTTTGTCATGCAGTTTGTCACTTCTCTTGTAAAAACTACTAAAACTATGCGGGTCAATTTCTCAGGAAATAAAAAAAAAAGAACAAAAATCTGACAGATCTATGGATAAGTAATCATGCCATGGCAAATTGTTCTCTACAAACTTGCATACCAGTGGATGTTTCTAGGCATAAAACCATCAATGCAAAGACAGGCAGATGTCTTACCTCCTTGTTTGCATGTCTATCCTTGGCGTAGAAGATGAATGAGCTGGTCTCATTAACACCTCTGAGGTCAACCTCATAGCTTTTGGTCACCTGTGCCTTCTGGGTCAGGTAGTAATTGTGCATGAGGTAATCATCCTCCTGCAAATATCAACAATGGAACAAATTGTCCATTTAGAGATAGAGAGATGTTACCGATAATGTGAAGAAACAACAACAAATGCAGTTCAGTTGGTCATTACTGATACACATACATATTCACTGACTTTGATAAAATTTTTAATGCATACATTTTTAGTGTACTTCCACATCTAGAGAACTTGCTATTTATGTGTTTAATATATTTGCTTCATGAGGACGATAGAGACATTCATGATATAGAAATTTTATTTAATTAGTACCTTCTAGTTCTAAACTGATGCGCTTTAGTACACTGAAAGGTAAGTTCTATATGTAAATCTTTGTATTGCTAACGTTAGACATTCTTTTTTAATCTTCAAAGGGAAATCGATAAAGGATACATAGCATTGAAATTGATAACTAAATATGGAGATGGGATGACACAGATTGCTATGCTATGAAAGCTTGAATAATGATATAAAATGCTAGACTTACCATCTTATCAAAGTTGTACATGGGTTTCACCTTGTTGAGCCTCTTTAATAAAGCTGCATTCTCTTTCTCTATCCTCTCCTGTTCTCGGTTCTTGAAAGGAGTGTTCAGACTGAGGAAAATACACCAAATTTAATTTACATCAAATCCTTCTACACAGATATTGAACATAATACATATCTACACAACATTCACATCAGATATGCTTGAGACAATGGCCAATGGCTCTGTGAAACATTTTTCACAGCAATAATATATACGAGATCATCAGCACTTTTCTTTGTAATATTTCATGATTTTCCCATTGATCTACAATTGGACTCTGAGAAAAAAAGAAGGAAAATTACACATTAGACAAACTGGAAAATCTAGATAAAAACAGAGAAATTTCTAGAGTTATGCCAGTGGCAAATGGTATGCAAATAATACAAAATGCAAAAAAAAAAAAAAGAAGAGAAAATTGCAATCAAAATATCACAGAAATTGATAGGGTCACATACAATCAGAGTGGTGCTTGGCAGTCTAGCAGAAAAAGACACAAACAAATCAAAAAGATTTAAAGGGGATGGCTAGTAACTGATCAGTGGGAATCAGTGGAAATGCTGGGGGATGATTGTTCCAATCCTTGTGGGATTCATTTCAGAGTATATTATATATCTATTGTTGTGTGAAAATTATTTGCTTCAGAACGGTCTCATATTCAAGTGATATGCAGTTTAATGCCCTGTCACTGTACAGGCATGCTAACCTGGAAACATTAAACTGCACATTACTTGAATATGAGACCATTCTGAAGCAAACAATTTTCACACAACAATAGATATATAATGTACTCTTAAATGAATCCCACAAGGATTGGAACAATCATCCCCCAGCATTCCCATTGATTCCCACTGATCAGTTACTAGCCATCCCCTTTAAAGAGATAATCAGAAAAAGACAGATGGAACATATGAAAATTAGAAAATGAGATAAAGGAATGGAAGTTGGATATTCAAATGTAATATTGTCATTCAACTTGAATTCTCACCTCTTTGGGGCAGCATCATACTCAAAGTTCCAGTTATCCAGCCCACCTCCAGACCGGATGATATTGGTGAGCTTGGCAAGGAGGATGCGGTTGTCATGGTCAATAAGAGCTTGTTTCTCCTCTTCCGTCTAGGCATAACATGATGACAGAACATACGATGTAAAGAGGAAGAATAAACAGATTTATCTTCTTAGAGATGCTTTATCAATCTCTACAATAAAATACTTTCTGGAATTGATTTATCTGCACATTTGGAACTGATGTAACACAGCTCTATGATAAACAATCACAATGGGTTTAGGCATTTAATTTCCTATACTTCATATGCATGGTACTGTACCTGAAGCATCCAAATATGTGTGGTTTTTCATCTGAACATTTGTCACATTTGTGAACATATGATGGTGGAAAACAAGAATTGAAGAATGTCTGACAACTATTGCATCTAATGCAAAACAACAACAACAACAACAAAGTATTCGATTAAGTATTCGATCAGATGGTGATCTTGGTTTTTCATCTGAACATTTGCCATGAACTATTTCAATTCTATACAATGCATTGATAGATGAATGCCCTACTTTCTCACCTGCAGTTTCTTCATATTAACCTGGAGGTGTGGGTATGTTTTGGGAGAAGTAGCATCAATCTTTGTCTTCATCCCATTTTTCTGCAAAAAACAAACAAACACAACAATAATTTCAGGTGTCATTCTAATATCAATGCACATCCACAATCCACACTTCTTCTGTTATCTAAAACTAATCACTGTTGTAAAAATAAAGAAGAAAAAACAACAAGTAACTGACAATCATTGTAAGAAAGTGGTATACATACTGTAGATGTAGAATACCATGTAAGTGGAGTACATGTCACCAGCACTTTGTAGAAGGCACAGGAATGCTTTGAAATATTCAATAATGCATGAGAGACAGGTAACTTGCTCCTATCTCCCAATCATAATCAGCACAAGTTGGTTTTCTCCTCCACATGTGCATTCACTCTAAAAGTTCTGAACATAATATACCACAACAGCAGCATCTGTTACCATGGCAACCTACCAATATGGATGTCTCTAGGTGCACCTCATTTGATTAAAGGACTGAAAATTACCAAGTTGAATTCAATTACTTGGCTGACAGTGGAAAGAGGGAACTCTGATAAGGTGCTGTTCATACACTTGTAGCTTACAACACTTGACAACTGAAATGCAAAAGATATCACAACATCTGCATCTTCTAAAATTGTCCACAATGAAGAAACAAGTCTAGAGTTAATATAAAACATTCACAAATACACATAAAGTTTCTCAAACACAGATAACCCATCTACACATAACATCATTGATATATTGTACATGTATTTTGTGTGTGTGTGTGTGTATCATATTACTGTACTTAAGAATGTGTACTAAGCACAGAGCATAAATACTGTTACTTGTTTATTGTGTACCGTATAATTGAAACAATGCATTTAATATGTCACTTTATCTTGATAAATTAATTCCATCAAGGGATTTTACTGTTTTAAGTTAGTCGTGTACAAATTCCCCCTTTCCTTTTTTCGAGCATCACCGTTGCCAGGCAACTGCAGGCACAGTCGGTTGGTAATGGCAGCAATTTAGTGGACTTGTCTTTGTGTCTTGTTTGCACACCACTGCCATTCATACATCACAATGCAACATTTTGGTTACTACAGCATGTAATGTAAAAAGAAGGCAATTTCTCTGCAGCCTGTGTACCATAGACTAGATGGGATATGACGATGTCTTCACGAATCTTCACTCATTTTACACTCTATGTTCAATCATCGACATGTTCTATATGGCACCAGCCCTTTAGCATCAAATAAGCATAAAAATATAAAAACTTTCCTCCCGACAGGGGGGGGGGGGGGAATCTGATTTATCTACATGTAGGTGTATACAATGCCAAACCTTTGTGTGTAGTCTCTCCATTTGTGTGTGTGTGTGTATGTGTGTGTGATTGCATTCATATTGATGTAATGATTTAAGATGCAATGTATACATACAATAAATTTATGGATCACATTAAGTTGACCAGAGATACAGGTGTACTTGCATCTCCTTGCATTAGAGTATATGCATTTGAGATATTACAGAAGTCCTGCTATAAGGATAATCTCTTGCAAACTGACAACCTCAGATCTGACTTTGAGCATCTTGCAAAGCTGATGAAGGATAATATAATTTTGTCATTAAACTGTCCTGATTCACTCCATTCTCTCTTCAAAGCACAGGCACTATACATGTATCACTGGCTGTCCATGGCAACAGAAACCATTATTTACTCTGCTCATTGAATTTAGAAGTCGAGTGTGCAAACATTTCTCCTACCTTTTCAATTTCATGCAAGAGTATTTACATAATGACAATCATTCAGTCCAATTATTGATTTTTCACTCAGCATACTGCATTCTCTCTTTCAAGATAAAAAGAATGGGGTCATTGCTCGGACAAAATTTGTGATGCCAGGTGGAAAGTTGTATTCAGTCTATTCATATGCATTCCAGATTCAAAAAGCAATTTTTTTTTTTTTTTTTTTTTTTTTTTTAATCAGCCTAATCCTCTGCAGTAACATAGAGTTGACAAAAATCAATAAGTTATTCATCCAAGCCAGCTGAAGAGCTGCTATAATGGAGTCTGGTAAAAAGCCATTGTACAAATGGTGTACATGTGTACAATCATTATGGCTTCAAACTCATGGCAATATAAAGATTGTTGCCATGGCACCGACTTGTTCAGTTTGAAGATGTGTATGAAAAGTGAGGAATGAGTGAATTACATGGGATTTTCCTCATTCTGTTTCAATTCAATAAGGTTTTCTACAAGGTCGAAGTTATGTTTCTAATCATCCAGAGAGTCCTGGCCATTATTTTAAGACACACTGTGCAAGAAAAACTTTCATGCATAAAGGAGATTTGAAGCCAGTGAGCACATAAAATGTATTTTGGAAGCATTAATTCAGTACTGCATGTATAAATGAACATAAAGTGAGAATGAGAAAGCCTGGCCAATTAATTGTATTCACACATTGAATTTTCAAGATCATATCCTAACAAGTTGTGTTGTTTGTTTGATGCTTGTATCAATTATCAAGTGTGAATTTTGTTTTCATAGCAAGCACAAATATTGATATCACAAATCAGAACTACCATTCACTGCTGTAGTACATTTTGTATGTCAAACAATGTCAAGTGTAGTGTAAGCAAAATAGTGTGCACACTTTTGATGAGATCAAGCATGATTTACTGAAGAGAAAAAGACTGTATTGAGGAAGTCATTTGGGAAATCATTACCATACGGTGAGTCATTCATACAACTGCTACCCTTAGTGTTGCAATAGTAAACCTAGAATTGTCGACATTCAACCATGTACTTTGTAGTCTTCAATAGAGCATTTGCTTTTGTACAAGTTGAGGCATTGATGTCACACGAATCCAAGAAAATCATGTCACTGGCCTACTGCATTTGTCTTTATAGAAACAACCAGAAGCTCTACCGTCTGCAACTTTATGGCATCATTGGAAATCATTAGATACCAATCACATCTTTGACAAATCTACTGTCACATGGGACAGACAGTATCTCTCGCACATGGTGTGAGTACTTCAAAATTCCATAATATTTGATTGACAATGAAGTAGCAAAGCATATCAAACATCTACATGTATTTGCAAGCACAAATTCTGAGGCAAGAACATATGCAAAATAAGTCATGTATAATGTATATTCTATATCTTTATTTCCTATAATAAAGGTGGTATATATCACACATAGATAGAAAGGGAATGTTCTAATTCACTTTTTTTTTGTTTTCAGCACAATTACCAAGGATTTTAAGCTTCCTACTATCAAGGTTCATTGCCATGGATACATTGTCATATATTGATTTTTTGACACTGTTTTCCATTAACAGTGGATTTTTATTATCAGCACTAAGAAGTATTGGTGTTCAGTTCAAAGTTCTTGCTTGAGTATAATTTTCACTGTATTTTTCTTCGTAGATGAGGCCCGAGATTCGCTTCACGCCGCCCCTTCTTGCCAGACGACGGATGCTAGGGTTAGTGAAAATACTAACCCTAGCATACTAACCCTAGGGTTACGTGTAAAAAGTGTGCAAAATACACATCTTAGATTTAATTTTTAATTTTGGGAAAAAAATCATATAAATTACTAACTGAATATGATTTATCAATAGTTTCATGCTTGATGTAACAGGTCATTTTGTTTATTTATTTGTTTGTATGTGTGTGTGTATTTGGTTTTTTTTTTACTTTCAGTAGACCCGAAATTCCTTCTGCACATTGAGGAAGTAAAACAAAAAGTCTGCATAATACAAATACCTGTAACTATGATGAAACATGAATTATGTACACTGCAAGTATACACGTGTGTACCTTCTAGGATGTAGAGTTCTTGTCATTTCTCCTGGACATGCTATAAAAATTCCCAAATGCCACAAGAATCTGTGATACGTTACACATACCGGTAAATGTGCTAATGTGGACAGAAAAATCTGTCTGTCCAGACTTTAAAAAAAAAATACTTTTATGACTCTCCCCCATATTTCACAAAGCCAGATGTAGTTTCCATGGAACATATCCCCAACAACCAGATACATACTAATCTTTCAGTCATATGAATATGTACCTCAGCGCATTGATACATTGTATGTTATGATTATTATACATATCGTACATGTGACGGTTATTACTGTTTTATCCATAGAATGATTACATTGTATGCACAATTAAAATTTGGTTCCACAAATCTATCTCCTTCAATAGTCATAAATTAAGCAAAGGAGAGCTAAATTCTTTACTTCTTCTTCTCACTCATGCCATGGTCATCCTAAAACTCATGGAGCATTCCCAAGAACAGTCATTGTGTGTTCAAGACTGGGCAAGTGTTCTGTAGAGTACCCCTTCTTCAAACCGACCATTTCAATCCCAACTCTATCTCCAGTACACCCTTCGCCTTAGGACCTAACCATACCAGCAACCCCAACAAATGCACAGTGCCCAGGGTTACTTACACATGTATTACCCTGGGTTACTTGGGGACAGGCCAGGTTATCTTATCAGGAACACCCTATCACAGTAGCCTATGTGTATATTTAGTGTGGGTGATATGGAACTTGTGATCACCCTTCTCTAAAAGCTTTTTAAAGTTTTGAAAACACAAAAGGCAACAAAAACAAGAGAAAAATGCCTCCCCCCCCCCCCCATTTTCACACATATTGTCTTTAATACTCCTGTAACTGTTTCAAACTTATACAATAAGTAAGCTTAGTATATACAAGTTTAAAAACAGTTACAGTGACAGCACAGCTAGGTTTAATCTATTTTTCTCTTCCTCTTTCAAAGGTCTTACAACTTACCTTTGCTACATGCATCTCATAGTTCCGTTGATTCCATTTCTTCTGCAAGACATTATTAGCTGCAGGGAAGCTGCTTCCAGTAAATGAACGTGATGCCATCATAATTTAGTATTGCCAATTGACTGTGTTTAAATAAAAAATTGTTCGTTGATTCTCCAACCTTTTGAGTTGTGAGATAAGACTGGTGCAATCATATAGCTTTGGGACAACTGAAATTTAATTTTTCAGTTGTTTTGTTATATTCGGTCGAGAACATTCTGATACAAAGTTCTGAGTCAAGATCCATGCACTGAAAATCTACTGGTCGGAGCGGAGCTGAGTGACGTACTGTATGTACAGCCCAGTTGCAATGCAAATTGAGGAGCATTTACACTAAAATATCACTTGATTGTCGACAGAAATCTCCAAACATAACGAAGATAATGATATAGAAACGAGCTATACCGTAAACAGTTTGAAATGCTTCCTCAAACTTGTAAGAAAGATCCAGTCATCATCAGCGTAAAATCCATTGACATTGCATGATGAAGTGGTAGGCCTGCACCTGTGTAGAGCATTGCTCGTATACCAGGTGCAGGGACACGGTTGTTACCCTCCTCTTGCCCGAATCCAGTCGGCCTCGGTTAATGCTGAATCTTTAAGAAAAAGGCTTGCCGTTTCGCTAAAACTACACAAACAAGAAAATTTGCAACGGGTGGTGTTCGATCTCACATCCCGGCACACAGCAGGTACTTCTAATCACAGCAGTCAGAATCAATACTGTATTCATTTACTTGCTGATAACTTTCTAACCCGCCGATAGCAACCTCATAAACTATTAACGAGTTTCTTCGTGGTCCCCCATACACCAGCACCGTAAACAAGATACCAGTGAACTGTGGCACCGATCGGTATCCGCTTGGTCTATTCGTGTATTGTGTGCGGCGTGAACACGCTGCTTTTCGTATGTATACATGGTGTACACACACGCGCTACGGTTACTAGGCAGGCTCTGTAAACAAGGGTATTGAAAACCTGGAAGTGGCAAACTCGCGAATGGGGTGCATTTATAATCGCTTCACACAAGGAACTCCGGACTCAATGAGGGAGGGACGTAAAGACATCCATTTCCAGTTTGAAGAAACCATGATCATACCGTAATAATGAGTAAGAGTTAAAGAGTCAGGTCGATAAAGAAACGTTAATTCACACTTTTCTGAAAGTTTCATACAGTACTGATTTGGTTAAAATTGTATATTAGTGAATTCAAGCTGTCTCATTTATGATATGCATTATAGACCTACTCTAATATTTTCTGCCGTTATGAGAAAGTGGCTGGAAAGGAGATGAAAGTGTTGCAGGGCTGCCAACATTGGAAACTAGTTGAGAGTGAGACTCCCATAGGCCAATGCTATAATTTAGGAGTCAAAATGAGTAAGATCAATAGAAAGACAAATGCATGCAAATGAAATAAAGTTTTAGAGTGAGAAAGGACCAAAATGACTGAGTCTCACTCTCAATGAGTGAAAGTTGGCAGCCCTGGTGTTGCCATGAGTAAACATCTAATAATATGTAATATGCGTAAATCGTGATGATTCTCATCGCAGTTATTATCATTCTTTTTGAAAAGTTGTCCTATAAAACATCGGAATTAGAATCTCAAAGTGGTCCAGCAGCGCTGCAAGGGAGATTTCCCCATTCTTTTCCCAGTGAATGCTAAGAAATCAGTGAAACAGTGAAAGTTTGAGGACAAGTGGACAAGTCATTCAAAATCCATATATCTTAAATTCCATTTGCTGCTTTCTCTGAATGCGAACCCTGTAAAACTCGCAATGGCACAACAATTGTGAACAAAATCAAGAGCATGTACAAGGAATTCAACAATATTAATTGTTGAAAGAAAGATATTATTCAGAGGGGTGAAGGTTCAGGTGTGATTTTCTACAATATCTCCTCTTCCACTTAATACAGTTGCGATCTGCATTTAATTTGCAGAGGGAGACAAATCTAAGAAAATCACATCTGAATTTTGATTAAAAATATATATATAAAAAAAATCCATTGATATACCTTGATCTGTTACTAATATAGCTTATTATCCATGCCTTCTGTAGGAGGCAGATGATAATTTGTTCTTTCTATACCCGTTTTCATGCTTTCCTCTCCCATTATTTAGATTAAATTGTGTTGCATGAAATGTACGTGATATATTTTCTTTTGATGTAATTATTCTTGCATTTTTTTTTATTAGTCTGTTTCGGAGTGACACTGGTCAGTGACGGTCATGGCGTGTTAATTAATATCTATATACTACGCTCAAATTGTGTCTTTTCATTGCTTAGGGCCTACTTCGACGACGACCTGAATCACGGAATGATTGGAAGCTTAATAATAAAGAAAGTATACCCGATTAGTTAACCAGGTCCATTATTCAAAAGAACATAACATATTTACTATTTTTAACAAAAACAAATTTCTCCACGCCGTTCATGTACCAGTTTGTCAAGGTTTCTTGATATGTAATTTATCAAAACACAAAAATAGTTACAATTAAATTATCGACAGAGGTATGATTTACATATTCCCAAATTTAGATACTGCATTTCAAGACACACTTTTAAATACACAGACCAGCATTATGGAATGACATGCTAATTTATTGAGTTGTCTAACAGACGCTTGATATTCAAAAGAAGGTATAGATTTTTTTCTTGTCAATTAAGAGATACCACAAATGTACAGCTCCATTTAATGTAGCGTATATGTACCTCGCCCCAATGACTTTCCCCTTCTTGTATGTTTCGTTCTTTCTCAAGTTTAGTTTTCTAGTTCATTGTATTTAGCTGTAAATCTCGGGATCGGCCCTAGAAAGACCAACTGTCCCCCCACATTAGTAGAGTATGCACTAAAAGTATTCCAGCTGGATTTCCACACTGAAATCCGGAACTGAAATATCTGTTTTTATGTAGTGTTTTGTCTCCTGTCAAAATGGTAAAGTACTTTTTTTATCAGTATAGGGCTACATATTTTTCCTATGTTCTATGTACATGTATATACTTCTCATTTTCTTTGTATATGCTTTTTTATCAGATGCGGAAATGAAATGAAATGAAATGAAATGAAATGAAATGAAATGAAATGAAATGAAATGAAATGAAATGAAATAAAACGAATACACATAGGGTTTAGGAAAGTCAATGCCCAACCTTACATATGTTTTCTTGGGAATAAAACTCGTTGTTGTTGTTGTTGTTGGGTTTTTTTTTTATGGTATGAGGAACGTTCCAGTATAGATCGTTATTCGGTGGGTGGGTCAATGGGTTGATCTCTGAAAGGCTAAGAGGGGTGTTGCAAGAAAGTTGCAATCAATTGTAACTCGGCTTTCTTGCAACACTGAGACTCAATGCTTACATCTCCGACTCAATGCACTGACTCAATGACATTAAGAGCGCCCTCAATGGAGCAGTCTACCTATCGTTAATGAAAATGAGATGAACGGTTACTATATATCGTGTAATAAATTCAGAAAACGCAAATCAGAACAAACCGCTATTCACCATTTTGTGTCTGATTTCAATGAATTAAGTTTATCTTTGATGTAAATTTTCCTTCAACATTATGAAGACTGTCTTACCTAATAACAATGTTCGATCCCAGCAAACTGAAAAAAAAATCCCCATGATCATAACATCGAGATGAAAGGCTGTACAGGAGTCTTTCAGCAATGACAATGTTGACAATTTCGGGACCTGGGAGGCGTCATACAATAGACGGACATAGACAATTTCTGTAATGTAGTCAAACGTTATGAATGTTTCTCTCACAAAAGATTGTCTTAATATCCACAAAGCTTGCAGGAGGCCTGCTCTTCCTAGAAACAACTGATGAATGCTTTAAAAGGTGATACAAAGAATCTCAATAGGAAAACGACCTTTCTTTTTTTACTTAGTTGGTTAGGCACTTCACCCATTTTTTCAAAAAGATATAACGTATAGGCTTGTCCTACGCAACAATCTATTGAATTCATGGTTTTCATGTTCAAACAAAGAATGTACTTGTGTAAACCAGCATGGTGACCAATGGAAAGCATCCATTTATTGCTTTCCATTGAATGTATTAACAAATATTTCTATCATTCATTACTAAAAACTAGGCTTTAATGAACACTTTGCTGCTGTCAGATCCATGGATGCGTTCGCAAGCACTATTTAAAAGGATTACATGAATAATCATAACATCACTTATCTCACTGAGGTTAAAAGCCCACGTGCCTGTTATGGTGAAATGACCTCTTTTCTTAATCTCATTTATTATGCGCAAAGTGGAACTAAACGAAATGGCTTATTTGGAGGACCAGGTGAATAAGATGTTTCGTGACTTTAGGCAGTAGGAATACATGACTTTGAATACACTAGAGAAATAGTGTATTGTTCTCCTGCGATACCTTGCTTGTCACTGCGGAGAAGTTACCCTGTAATACCAATCCATGAATATGTACTCAAACAAACTAGAAGCACAAGGAGAGCTTCTAAAAAAATCCACGATCTAATTACAGAGACAAAATATGATTTATAATCATGACTATGTATAGATAATACGTTTTTAACAAATGAAGTTTATTCATGCATCCTTATTTGTTTTCGTTCAGGTTGTATCTTTAATTTTTGTTTTTATTGAGATCCAGAATTTTTATTTCCTGAGCATTTTCAGAGATGAAGGCGCTGCAGGGTTTTCAGTGTCCTTGCCAACTAAAAAAAAAAAAAAAAAAAAAAAAAAAAAAAAAAAAAAATCTTCGATGACTTATGTTTTCGGTTTCATTAAACCATTCTTGTATAACCTATTACAGATTGCGTGTCTTTGACCACCAGAAAAGCATCCACAGATTTTGTCTCATTTCACCCCCCCCCCCCGAACAAATTCTGTTAATATGGCGTTGTCATTTTCACTTCTCGTGCCAATGTTGCAATAACTAAAAAGAATCAGCATGGAGAAAAGAGATCACCATGCCTAAGTCTTCGCTAGATATTAAAGTGCCCACTCGAATGCATCAACTCCTATAACACAACTGCTGATATCTGAATAGAGCAGTTAAACCCAAGAACAAAACGAACCAACGCATTTTTTTTTTTTTTGTAAATATAAGTCTATGGGGGGGGGGGAGTGTTTCATAAAGCTGTTCGTAAAGTTATGAACGACTTATGAGCGACTGGTGATCAGTTCTTGTGCTGAATTATGGAAATTCTGATAAGTATAGCACATCAGAACTGATCACCAGTCACTCGTAAGTTGTTCGTAACTTTACGAATAGCTTTATGAAACAGGGACCAGGGCCCCGTTGCTAGAAACTTTGCGTTTAAACGCAACTTGCAACTGATTGTCACTGACCATTCTGATTGGCTCAGGGTCTGCCCTATCAAGAAGACATGCATGCAACAATGATTTTGATTGGCCACTGACAATCAGTTGCAAGTTGCGTTTAAACGCAAAGTTTCTAGCAACGGGGCCCTGGTCTCTTTTTCTAGTTAATGATTACACCTTTTCTGATGTTGATTATTCCACTTCATAACAATTATGCTTCATTCAGTGCTATTCGACGATTTGATCTAAAACTTACCAAAAGGTGAGATAAAACTCTGTCATGAAGTCATCGTTCCCAGGAGCTCGGTACATTTTATTTTCTTAAACCCCACGATATTTCTTTTCACTTATTTCACCTCCACAGGAATCCCGATTTATTTTCTTTGCTTGATTTTGGAATATCATCAAAAATGAAGAAGTTTAATCACGTACAATTTTCGTGTATTACGTCATCTCCCGAATACAAGTTTTCATGAAATAATCTAATTATATTGAATATTTCATTCGTATCCATTGGTCACTCTCTTGTGCATATCGATTATCATATATTTCTTTCGTTACACCTTTCATCATCATTATTGAACCTTTGAACTGTTTAAAGTTTAGTGTTTTCGTTTGTTCTTCTTTGAAGCATTTTGCCCGAGACCAAACTTTCAGTAAAGGCTTGTAAAGAATAAACGTACATTTTCAGTAACCCTGATTTTTTTTTTTATTTCTGTCTCCTATTCTTCTTTTACACATTGTATTTCATTTTCGTTGATTTGAATTAATTAATATCATTATTATCATTATTATTTTATAGACCTCTACAGTTTTTCAAATTCCTCAGTTTAAACTTAGTTTCAAGAGGTCTGCAATGTCTATTATATGCACATGCTCGGATTGTAAACTGGTTTTGCACTAAATGTACAGACACGTACTGACACTGGCAAACACACACACAATCATACACACACACACACACACACACACACACACACACACACACACACACACACACACACACACATCCAAAGTCTAACGAGGATACACGAAACAAAGACTCATAATGAGGATGATATCGACATCGCAACAGAAACACATTTGTATAAAAGAGATTTTTAATCGAATCAATATTGAACTGGTACCCAAATATACAGATTAATGTTTAAACTTCTTGATTGGAAGATCTCATTATTAAATACAATTTATACAGCTTTTTAAGTGACATCATTTTCACTAAACCACATTCAAATTTATACAAAGCTAGCGGAATAAATTGTGCATATACAAAGATACAGAGCTTGCAAATTTATACGGGCGTGTGTGTATCGTTTATTTGAATACAACAATGCAAGATGAATAGGGAATACAAAAGCACCATACACCAATTTAGCACTAATACAAGCAAATTTGTCGAATAAAAAGCAATCTTCAAAATTTGAACCACAAAACTGGTAGACAAAGTGTCTGTATTGAGAATACTTATAGGAAATCTCATACGCCACGCTATGCATTGTTTTAATCATTCTTGTTATCATGCTCTTTGTTGATGAATCTGTTCTGGGAATGACACTATACACTGGGGGAGCTGGCGGGGTAGCAATAAAGAGTGTTTCAATAAAAAGTTCAAAAAGCATAATATCGCTTTCCATTCAAGTACAAAGAAGAGCTGCGTGAAAATGATCCAGTTTTCGAATTGCACGTAATTTTAAAGCTGGGTGTACAGAAAATACATAAAGACACACTGACACAATATATGCTTTCAGCTAAATGCAACAAAATACAGACACACCACTTTCCGCTTTATTGTCTTTAAATAATAAGATATCTGTCTGTGTGGAATGAATAAGTCTCTAATCTGCTGTCAAACATACATTTCAAGAAGTCACATTCTCTATTCAGGGCGTGCCTTTCTAAACAAACAATGCCCACATTTATTTGGTCGATTACATTATTACACTATACTTCCGTCTCGGAAATTACAGCTTTTCGTTAACCATACTGCCAGATAAATTAGTTCTCGATCACAAAGACCATATATGCCACAATAGAGACTACAGTGTAAAATTACAGCTCCTCTAAACTCAGCTCTAACCCTTATAATATAGCGTTCCTGCATGTAAGAACTTTAAATCATACATCACATGTATACTTGGCTTTTTTTTTTATAATGGCCCCACAGATTTATTTTGTCAATAACGTCTTGCCATGTTTCGCGAAGGCCCACTGAGCTGTGGCCATTTTTTTTTCATTTATTATCAGTTATCATCGAAGATGAAATTTTACACGAGAGTATGTGCGTGCAGAGTTTTGAAAAGGAGCAGTGATTACCAGTTGATTCAAAATATAAATGAATTCAAATGAACCTATAGAATCTTAGCTGAGCAATGTCGCATGTTAAAGTGATCATACACTAATGGCTTGAAAGTAAACACACAGCGCGACGCATAGCCAAAAACAATAACATCAACAGCGACTAGGATACTTTGAAAACAGAAATGCCCATAGCTGACATTTAGGTTGATTCTATTCCCCTGAATATCAAACTTATAATATGTAATTGTATAGTGTAATAGTTATGATGTCATTTCTTTAAAACGACAGCAACTGCAGTACCAAGCATTGCAATAACCCCCTTGTCTTCCTATAATCACACTCGGACTATAGGTTTCTTACCGAACATCGACGCAATGTTATGAACATTGATCAGGGCCCCGTTGCACAAAAGTTACGATTAAACACAAGTCAAGAAGATCAAACGTAAGTGCGAAATGCTCCGTTCTGATTGGTTGAAAATCAAGTTGCATATGATTTTCTTGACTTGCGTTTGATCATAACTTTTATGCAACAAGGCCCATGTCAACCAAGATACATGACATGTATCTCCTAAAGTACAGTGTGCTTCACCCATGGGATAAATATGAACAAGAACATTGTGTGGTTTTACTGGCGGGTTGGTGTCTATTGTGGATTTGGTGTCTTTCGTGGGCCTCTTCCGGCATAAAACAACTGGAAAATGGTTGGACTGCAAGCAGTAGGTCATTTCATAATCCAACAATCATTTTTATCCACGAGATACCAATTATTTCCCAGCTGTCACCGCTGATTGAGATAGTGTCCATCATGGAGTATACCAAACCTGTTTCATCTCTCCGGTCAGCATGATATTGAGAAAGCTGCACAGTGTCGCACCATCGATAATGAAATGATTGACACACCTATATGAGATGCAAATTGGAGAAGGGGAATGCATCAATTATTGCTAAAGAGTCCTACTGTCGTTTACTCTACCTGTCATCATGGTCATCGAGCTTTATTCCACACAAGGTTGCCAGAGACATTAATAATAGTCCATCATAGCTGAACTGGTGTATATCTTGTCGCACACACACAAAAAGCAGTGACACAGAAATACCCAGTGACACTAAGTATACTTCGGGAATCTAGACTGATTCAGCTGTCTCTTGTCAGAACATTGTGCTGTCTTATACAAGGGTACCAAGCTCACGCAGAGAGGGCTGCTCAGAATGATCTACTACAGTAAGGCAAACTATCTGCCGCGTCCAAGAGCTCCATTAGTCCATCAAACGTGTCATTGGTCCAAGGACAATAATTCCTGGCGATTCGCACAAACGCTCTTCAAAGACAACATTGTACTGCTCATAGACTCATATCCAGCGAATACTTACATGAATGATTTTCCGCTACTTAGAGTATAGGTCAAAACGAGGGCATCACATTGTCACAAGTAGTTTACAAGGCAAGAAGTTCTTCAACAGATGAAATACATGACACATGGTAATCCAACAGAGACTTTATAAGTTCAAGCTGGCCATGACTTTTGTCTTTTATACTTTTGCTTCCATATGGATATTGACGTCGGGCTTGCGTCCATTTTGTAACCGGATTTCTGTCACTTCTAGCGGCACATCGTTAGGAGGGACGCGATTGTACACATTGTTCTGAATCTTGACCGCGCCTCCTGCAACGTTGTTTGACTGTGTGAATAGAGAACAAACAATTTATAATGTAACTTTCTATCTGAAAGAGAAACATGAACAAAGGTCAATAAAAGGGATGGTTTTTCAACTAAAAAGTCCAGCTTATACATTGTTATAGTTCTGAATAAAAAAGAGATATTGTGATAATGATCTTACTAAAGAAATGTTTTCTTATTTGGCATGATATCTGGTTGGTCTGCATGCACACGATCCAAGATGTTACATTTGGCTTGTAAAGATGTGGCTTGACGGCATGATTAGCATTCACACAAGTTATTTTCTGTCTATAATATCATTCGAGTATTACTTGCAAAGAATTTATGCAAAACAGTTATTTGTTCATCGGTATAGTGAGAATATTACATGTAATAAGTGCAACACAATATGATGATGTTTAGGAGTAAAATGATGGTTATCGAAATCAATGTATCACACTTACCGCATTTGTATTTTTATTTTTCCTGGAACATATCTTTTCCGTTCTCGATCTCCTCTTGTAAACCTGTAATTACGAAACACAAGAAGAAAGTATGTTGCCCAGGGATGAAGTCTATTTAGTTCTTGTTTTAAAGAACAGATGGCACTGTAAATACCGAGTGAAGATCGTGAAATATAACTGTACCTAACTGTCTATTGATCTTATTCTTTTTAACGCACAAAATTTACAAGGGTTTATTTTTTATGTGTAAACAAATAGAAGAATGGAAAAAGAATTCAAACTTAATAGTTTGGGTCAGATTTGGACAGACTATTTCCGTCTTGTGGTTATACAACATTGTCTTCTAACAGAAACTATATGGTAATGTATAACTTTTTAATGACATTTTCCTTATCTATAAGTACAATGTATAGTGTCGAGGGGTCACTGTACTTACCACAATGAGAGTGATGCCGAACAGGACGGCGGAAACGAATATGAGACTGACGACCACGCATACCGCGATTAAAGTGGTGTTAATGAACTTCGATCCGTCATCGGTTGGTCCTGGTTCGACGTCGCCGTCGTGCTGTTCGATGACGACGGTGCGGGAGTTGACGGAGTAGGAGGCCTGGTTATAATGAAACTCGTAGGTGCCTGTAACAAACTTTTAACGGAGGAGAATATCACTGTAAGACGTGATAAACAATATTGACTTGATTGCATGTCAGTTTGTTCGCGATATTTGAACTCAAAGTCCCATCTCTTTCTGACCAAAGATTGTTGATTAATCTTTATTCAGTTATCTAAAGGTAAGCGTAAAAATGACCAACAATATTGATAGACTAGAAATTGAGAAATGTGGTATATAACTCACGTTATACTTGACTAAATTTCGAGCAGTTATACGGGGTATACCATAATAATTTCATGTGTGATACGATAAACAGATGTAGAATATGCACCTTAATGCCACACGTTTTCAACAGATGTATATTATATCATGTATATTATGTAGGTTGGTATATGCAATGATTGGGAAGTATCGCTGCTCTAATTGGCCAGTTGAAATACGCCTGTTGCTCTAAAAATACACCGCACTTACATTCAAAGTATTTGTATTGTACAGGCAAGTAAACTGTGTATGTCGACAAACACGCGACGAAAACATGACCTGCAGCGCCTTGAGAGAATTTTATATTTAGGCAATTCGCTTCATCGAATTTATAGTTTTAACCAAAACTGCTAGATTGCGGTCTATAGCAACTGTCGTCAATCATGTTGCCAACGTGAGAAAAATTCCAGGAATCATGACTGGCTGGTAATATTCTCATTTTAAACTAAAAAAAGAAGCTGATTTCTCTATCAAACAAAAGCACACGCACTGATTTCATACCTGTCTGAGCATGTCAGCTGCCACATTTTCTATGTTGACATCCGAGTCTACTGTATCTTTCAGCTGGAACTTCACCTCACTTGGATCACCCGACACCTGGGACAAAATAACGCAAAGTTCGTAAATTTGGCAGAGAATTCACCTTTTCGACTGAATACATTACAAACTTTACGGGAAAGTAAATGTAAAGAATTCTAATTAAGGTTGTCACCCTCACCCTGATTTATAGGATGCCGAATTGAAATGAACTGGTAGTATCTACAAGATATCACTCATTAGATGAATCTTATTATTTTTCACCTCTTTTCGTCACTTCCTATAGCATTAACGAGTCCCAAATTACAATATTATCCTCCATGTGCATTTTTTTCAAGGCGAAGCGATATTACATTTAAAACTAGAGTCATGCAGAAGAGACCTGAGATTTCAATCCGAGCGGAATCTTCGTCAGAGGCAAAATGACGGTCATGATGCCTTTGACGAATATTCTGCTATAGGTTCAAAAGCTGAGGTCTATTTTGTATTCATTTACTCCAACGCATCGCTAGTAATGGATAATCAGTTTTCAGCAGCTATTTTTCCCCACGTTTTAAAGCGTTATTCTCTTACAGTTTATGCCGCATACATTAGGACTAGAACCCGTGCAGGAATGAGGTTAACGGCATACTTACTGTGAGAACGTGGATCATATCGACGTCAATGTCAAAGAAGCCGGCAATATCTTCTTTCAGCGTTCTTCATGGAAATAGGAGAGAAAGGGTGCATAGAGACAAGAAATTCCGATGAGCTGTTGCGTTGTACCCAAAGATTAGAACGTGCACATATTACAAGTGCCTAAAATAAAATCCACGATAAAAAACAATATAAGGTGAAACTGTCAAGTAACTATGGTACAGACAACAGAGTATTCAAATCACTATTTCACATAAAATGTTTTCACGAGATATTTCATGTAATCCATCTGTACGGAAGAAGTTTAAAAAATAATTTCCTGTGGAATTCAAGAATTGGGGTGAAAATATACCTGTTGTTTCTTGCAAGGTTTAATGAAACAAACCATATCATGCATGGGTATAGAGATTGGCCGGTGTTTTTTTTTTTCATCGTATACATTCACGAGGCGTTTGACTACAATATTTATATTTTCTTGCATATCTTCTTCTTCTTAATATTTTTTTTTTTTTTACCTCATCGTATCGGATCAAGATATCATGATCTGATACGAGAAATGAGAAACTTACTCGGAAAATTCCTGGTCGTCGTCGAAGGAGTTGGTTTGAACAAAGGCGAAGGACACAATGAGCTCACTGCAAGAAATAATAAAATTTACCCTCTGAGTACGGCCATCTCGAAAATAGCATCGACATTGCATACAGTCAGTATACCAAGACATAATGACAAAGTTAATGCTTTTTTTTTTTGGTCGTTTTCTATCTGTATGTGCAGATTAGGCAAGTCTTAATCTTATAACATGCGCTTGTGTGTTTCATGGAATGGAGCTTTAATGTACTTCAATTACATTATTGGCGGTATATAACGGCATGCTACAATAGAATGACGTCTAAGATACCAGTATCGCAGTATTTCATACTCTCCTTCAATTTCATTAGTATAAATCATCTGCACAATACGGAAGCTTGGCATCTCATAAATATGTGTATAGAAGCGGTTTTGACGATCTGACTACAGTTAGGAAGTAATCAGACCCGTGTTGACATATACTGATGATATCATTTCACGATGACAAACTTACCCACAGAATTTATCAGTGCAGTGCCATGATCCTTCTTGACAATGACTGTGAGGAAAAAAGGAAAAGCAAATGTCCGATTTAAAAAATATATAAAAAAAAAAAAAACACTCACTTTGTTTCTATTGAAACCGTTTCGGCGTGGTGAAGTGTCGGCACGTCGGGAAAAAACAGAATTGTTTTAGTAGGTAAATTTACTTGATGCGTGGAGCCAATGTCTGTGGTAAGTGAAGACTGTCTTATCGATGTTGCCGAAGCCACGATCATATTTCATTCTACATTGATCTATCACATGCGAGTACGAATTGGCTAAACAGTTGATTGACACTTTTTCCCCCGGATGATAGCATACCAGTAGCATACCAGTAACAGAATCTACATTGCAATCGATTATGCCATCTCCAAGAATACTGGTCTTTGCCACAGTGACTGTAATGGTAGGAATGTTCACTATTCAACTCAATGTGTAAAGAGGCATATTATAGTGTATGTCAGATGGAATCTTTTGTAAGCTCACCATTCATTGCAGTCTTCTTTCCTTCTGCCGCCATCTTGGTATGTATCGCCTTCAAAAGTACAGACTGCTGTGAAGGAGACAGGAGAGTACAAATCGATAGCACCACATGGAATGCATCGGGGAGGAGACGGCGCGTGCCGGCACACGAGCCCGGCACGCTCGATACATTGGTGGCTGAGTGGCTAAATTGCTTGAGGTCAGAGAAGAGCAAGGTTACCACCTTCCATATGAACGCCGTCAGGGCAGGGGGGGGGGGGGTACGTATCTCTGATGTCTACATAATGACGTGAACTTAATGTGAACAATGTATAGTAGTAAGTTGGAAGGGGAACAAGTCAGCTTACGCTGTTTAGTGGGGCGTTTATAAACGGTATCAAACGATTTAAACACAGCACTACACACTGTCTTGTCTATGTGTTTGGGCGCCGGCCAGGGAAGAACAGTGGTGTCTCTAAAACAAAGCTGAAGTTGGGTTGCAAAGTGTTCGTTTACTGGTATCATGTCGAACTTGACATATGAATACAATTTCAACTACAACGCAAGTAAACCGAGGAGGTGCTAGGTTCGCCTTTTGCCTCCTTGACTGAACACAACACACAATGCAACCAAAGACGTATTAAATGTGACAGACTGTTTCTTGTTCCTATAAACGGGCATTTTAAGCATACAAACAAAACAAAAAGTGCATGGAAAAGAGAAGGGGTGAACGAAAGACAAAGCGAGAGAAAGAGAGAAGAAGAATGTAAAAAGGACTGGGCAAACAATTTGCTTGTAAGAGTCAGTGTCCAGACCAGATTCACAGCTGATTGTTTGATTCATTTCACAGTGACTGCCTGCCAGACTCGAATGTACGTGAAATGAATTATTTTCCATTCAAACTCAAACTGATTTGCAGATATTTTCATGTTAGTAAAGTGTAAATCATTGTTCTAGATGAGATATTATCTGAAAGTCACTTTCTCATAGTTATCTTAAATAGATAAAGTAATGTGCGTGCTTTGATAATGCTCCAGGCCTAAATTCATACTTCATAATTCTATTCTTGATTCTCCTTGCTCATTCCAAATTATGCCATAAGATTTTAGAAACTTTGTGATCTGTAGAGGACAGAATAATGTAGTTATCAGTTAATTATCAGCACAATAAAGTTTGTACATCAGTGAGAAGAAAACAGTGTATAAAGAAATGAAGACAATGTCGGGGACTTCAAACTGAAGCAAGTCGGCCATACTTACGATGCAGCACCACCTCGCAGTAGTCTCCTTGATAACCCTGGGGACAGGTGCAGCTGAATTCTGTAACAGCGCCCTCTGCTGGTGAGCACGTCCCACCGTTTTCACATGGGTCGCTGGCGCAGGGTGCTGCAAGGTGAAAAACAATATACCGTACCTTGATATCTGCTACAGATGCTAATGCTTTCAGTAGGCAGTTGTCAACCACCAATAATGTACTTCAGTTACGTTAAGTAAATCAAATCAAATACTGGGTCCCTCCATTTTATCGATGTTTTACATATTGTTACATCGTCCTTATCACTTCAGTTATTATTTTCATGACGACGTATTTGTTACTCTAAGGTTCCACTTGGTATTATATCTTCTCAATATACTTTGTTTTGATTATGCTACCTTATTCTCTGTTACCAAAGAAAGTGAAATGTTAATGTTCTTTTCGAAAGATGAAATAAAGCTTGAATTGAATTGAATTGAATTGAAAAATAACAGCAAAAAAGAGTTTCTCTCTTTCTATTTTCTTTTGAAGCAACTAATGCACATAATTGTATTGCAATCACTATATAGATAGATCATAGAAGATAAATACTCGGGCCGTACCACTAATTAACCAACGGAAATATCATGACTCTTAAAAGGAAGACTCCAAAAAAGGAAGAGGAGACTATATCAGTCAAAGACAAGCACGATAAGCACCAACAAAATAATCTGAGCCCTTTCCCTCTATACACACTGAATGAAGATGTTTCAGTATGAGCTAGGTAATTAATGTACAGGTACGAGACAAACTACTGGCGTCTGTGAGTTAATCATTAAATGGAAGCCGGTGATACTCTACTCACATATAACGACCACTTCACAGGTGGCGCCCTGGAACCCCTCTCCACACGAACATCGGTAACCCTCGGGCTCCGACGGGTCGGCTTCGCACGTTCCTCCGTTCAAGCAAGGTTCCCTGGAGCAAGGAGCTGAGGGTAGATAAGAGAACCTAATATTGACTCTGGCGGGTAATCGAATGCAGTTCTAGCTTCAGAAAAAAGAACGCCTGGGATTTGGAGCGCACAAAACAAAAATGCAGACTTCTTGTAAACTCACAATTATGAATGCAACGGACAAAGCTTTGCAAGAGCTGTTGTACTTGTTCGGAATAATAGGTTTGCCGTTAATTTTCCTCGTTGACCCTCAAAAGTTTCTTTGCGATATCTGTCCCCTAGTTACCTCATGATTTTGGTTTACATCCATTATGAGGTGAACGCAACCCCCCCCCCCCCAAAAAAAAAAAAAAAAAAAAAAAAAAAAAAAAAACCTAATGGATACAACACTCAATACTAAATGCTGAATGTGGCTCCATAAAGTTGGCCTTCTAACTGAAGCCAAGCTCAACAGTCAGCAAAAACTTAAATGATGTTTACACAATGCTTACGAATCATTTCTTGACACATCACTCCTTGGTAGTCTGGTCCGCAGTCGCATCTAAACCCAAGCGCGGCTTCCTGGTCGTTTGTACACGTGCCACCATGCTGGCAGGGCTCCTTCACGCACGGAGCTGTATCCACAGGTAAGAATACGTCATTCAGATAATGTATCCATCGACTTAATCAAACACGTGACTTTAATGTATAGTGATACCATAAAATCTTTATGACATCAAATATCAAAGAAAATATGATATATTATGTTACCAAAATTGTGAATTGGCAGAATGGTTACTTAAGCGAAACCAGAAAAATAGAATGAGTTTTCTGATTTGTTTATGGAGTAGAAAAAAAAAGAGGACAAATTTCCTGTAAATGTTACCTTGGCAACCGCGAACTGAAATCTGTGTTCTCTATAACTCACAATCAATCATTAGCCTATAATCATTAGCTACACCCAGGCGGCTACAAACATTCTGTTCATCATGACATAAATATTTGCTGATATTTTAATGCTATTTCTCACTGCATGCAACGATCCCTCGAAACCTAGGTGAAAATACTGTTGAAACCCTTTCATTTCTGTCACAAGCTTGTAAATGTATATTGATGAAGACTTTTCGATTATTTTTTTTTTCCTTCGGGGTGGTAAGGATAAATATTGTGCGGTTGTGCCAATAGGCATAGCTTTCTGAAAGCTCCATAACAGGAATGAATGCGGTACAAGGGTCATATCGTTGTAGACTTGCTCGAAGAGTCTGATAAAATTGTCACTATTGATGTAAAATTGAGCCACAGGATGGGGAAGTGGGCCAATTAGGTGCGATGGGGAAGAAGGAAAAAAACTCTGTGCGCTGGATAGATACGATGGGAAAGTCTTATCGAACGTGAAATCGGTGCCATATATTACAGGTCAATGGCATAATGACAACATCCGTTCCGGGTGCAAAAACAAATTCTCAAGGAAAAAATAAAGAAATCTGACGTGATATTATAAATGAAATTGTTTTTTTATCATAACTCATAGAAATTACCACGTGAATAACGATCTTATATTCCACGAAATATCATAATGGTAACAAGTCATTAAAATCTCGAAAGAGAAAGTAAGAGATAAAAAGGAGAGATAAAGGTAGAGAAATGAATTAACACACAAGAGACTGACATATATACAGAGAGAGAGGGAGGCAGAGATAGATATATAATATAGAGAGGGAGAGAGAGGGGTATAGAGATAGACAGAGAGGGAGAGAGAGAGAAAAAGAGATTGACGGACAGACAGGCAGTGGAGGAAGTAGCCAGCTTATGTGCTGTGAGCCTATATATTATAATAATGATAACACAACACACCATAATCTTGGTGAAAATCATATTATCAACTTTTGCTGTCGGAGGAGTCAATCGTCATAACAATCCAGTAATCTGATATTAGTGGAAAAAATGACACTCATATCAGGGCATTTCACGAATACAAATACAAAACGGAATACTTCAATGTTAATAGAAATAGCGAGTGATCAAAATGCGCATCGTCAAGAGCACACATTAGCAAGCTTGTTAGTAAACCAACTCACACATGCAGCGGTAACCGTCAACCAAGGTTAGGTCTTCAATACAAGTACTGGTAGAATTACATGGTTGATGTTCACATGGCACTAAAATCAAGCAGAGAGTAATAGAAGAGCAAAAGAGCTTCAGAAATCTATATCGACAGGAGGAGGTTGGGTTCCTTCAACATACATGCATTTCATCTCTCAAGTCTGTCAGTAATTTGCATTATTACATTGTAACGTAACAACCTCCTAGTTTATATTCTCGTATTTTGTTTTATTTCGTTTTTTTTTTGAAGAGCGTTTGCTGAGTGAAAGTGATGCTCGGATGACCGAAAGTTACGGAGTATCAAGTGGACGGCATTACGTCATCCAATTCATCGCTAGGCAATCGTGACGTGCAAACTGCTAATGCTGAGTTCTCGTTCAATACATTCCTTAGAGTAACATTCCCTCCAACAATCGTAAATGCACTTTAATTACATGTATATTTCCCTTTTGGGAGTTTTCTGACAACTGCATGCCATGGTCGAAGTTACCAATGCCAGTACATACCTTGTTGAAGCACTTTTAATAAAAGAGTACATTGACTTTGCTAGAAAGTCTGGTATATACCACCTTCTTCATTTTATTATGATTTTTGTTCGACAAGCTTTTGAAAGCTAAGATTTCACATCATAAAATGTAAAATTGCGGAAGAGAACCCGGTGCTTTGCTCAACCACACTTTCTGAATAGTGCATTTGCTTTCTACATTCAAATTCAGAAAGGCATCAAACTTGAAAAGTACTTCACAACATGTCGTGTAAAATGACGACTGCCAATCAAGCGTAAGAACAACCAAGACAAAAAACATAATTTCTACTGTTTCTGAATTTGATCTCCCATGTAATTTGATGATCTGAACACTCGATCAGAATTACAACGGACTTTTCAGTTCAGGTTTAGTTTAGAAAGAAAGAAAATGTAAATATTCTGAAGGAGAAAAGAATAAAACGCTTAGAACTACAGAGTCAAGTTCATTTTATCAGGCTTGAATTGCTGACAATACCTTCGTTCTCAAATTGTTATTGTCAAAAAATTCCTCTTAGCAAACCATTCAACCCTGAGCGAACTGAGGATTTAATGAATTTTATATGAAATCATATTCTTTTTTTCTTTCTACTTTGCTCATTCTCTTG
This sequence comes from Diadema setosum, assembly GCF_964275005.1. Classification (NCBI taxonomy): domain Eukaryota; kingdom Metazoa; phylum Echinodermata; class Echinoidea; order Diadematoida; family Diadematidae; genus Diadema; species Diadema setosum. The sequence goes on from NC_092685.1 coordinate 3,497,453, forward strand.
TTTTTCTTTCTTGTAATACGTATTATCGCAATCATAACATAATAGTAAAAGTGATGCTACTGTAAGTCAAAGAACTCTAACGTTACAATAAATTATGACATATTGAAATTATTACGTGTCCCCCCCCCCCGCATTTTTTTTTTTTATATTTGCATATTGGTTGCGTTTCCCTTGGCAGTAATACTGATATTCATTGGAAAACTTACAGACCGGCGTGGCACAGTTAGGCCCACTGTAAAACGGAGGGCAAATACACGTTGCCGTTTGATCAGGAGACTTCTGGCATGTTCCGCCATTTTGGCAAGTGATTGTTTGACACACATCTGAAATTCAATTCACATGATTACAGTACGACACTTGTATATAACTGATTTTGAATAAAAGATGATACAGCAGTATTACATGAAGCTGAAACATAATGCAACTTCCACGAAAGTTGAGTATAATCCGGTGGGAACTAAGAATTGACACTTAGAATACATCAGGGCACGTATAGTCTCAAACATTGCACCAGGTGGTATATGTCAAAGTGAAAACTATCACACTTAAATATACCAATATGTATGAGATGCACTATATTTGTATCGCTGTGTGCATATGAAAATACATTACGAAAGGTAAGAATAGAAAGTGAAAGAGGTAAGGACCAAACTGTCAGAATCTATATACTATAGCAGCTGGGAAACACGTGTGCCTTATAACAGTAGAATCCCACAGCGTGCACATGCCATTCACGAGGTTAGTAATCTTTACCATCCAACCATGCAATAGTTTGCTATCTACTACACTCCGGTACTATCTAACCGGGGCTAATGACGTCACAACCTACCTGTATCTATCTCGCATTGCTCCCCCTGGTATCCGGGTAAGCAATAGCAAAGAGCTGCCCCTCCGAATGAGAAACACGTACCCCCATTATGGCACATGTTAGATACCTCACTGCAAGCGTCATCGGCTGTTAGACCAATCAAAAAGGTGAATTTGTCATGCAAGGGCAGACGGAGAAAGACAATTTAGGGTCAACACCAAACAGAGTGACTTTGAAGGGGGAACATTTATCTAAAATAAGGGGGGTTCAGGGACTGTTGCACTACATAGCTTTATTTTCTACGTTGTATTAATCTCTAGAAAGTATCAGTCACTACTTACCTTTTCTTTAGGATTCGAACACATACTATTCGCTTTTTTGTTATGGAAGTATACTGTATAGGGTATTAGAATACAATAGTAATATTGCAGCTGCATCTGTTATGTGTTATGTAGCTTTCATTTGCACATTAAGCCGTACTTTCTACCCTATCTGGCACTGCATAATTATAGGAAAATAGGTGAATCGCTTAGAGACTATTAAGTTGAAATATCGAACGAAGACATTGTCTTCTTCATTCTATATGCATGCAATCTGTTAGCAGACTACTACTTCCTTTTTTATTATCTCAGAGATATCGGTGATCCTAAGTATAGTGTTCACTTCTCATTGAAATGAAACCGTCTATATGATAGATGACGAATATTGCTACATTTCATAATTTTTGGAAAAAACAAACAAACAAACAAATGAGTGAACGATTCTTTCTCAAGTACGTAGGTCTTTCCCTGTTTTCCCAATAACAGCACCGTGTTGTGTTATAATAACTGGTATATTAATACTGAAAACCGGGAAAATTTTCATCATTATCTTCTTTTTTTAACTTATGGGACTGGGTGACCGGCTACCCACGTCTCATATATGATAATGATATCTCGGAGCAATATTCCAGACTGATCGACCATTTTGAAATCGAGCTGTGAGGGCGACCAAATGCGACGTCTCTAATCAAATTTCGCATCGCTTTTTGTTGACTGACTGTCGATCGTAATATCGAGGCAGACAATATGAGGAGGAGGAGGAGGAGGAAGAGAAGGAGGAACGTTCTTTTTAGAAAAGACATTTCCCAACGACATGAAGAGCAAACTATGATTCATTGGTCCCTTTGTGGACATATCGTCAAAATCTAGACAGTAAGTAAATGCTGGGGTACTTCATTACTTCCACTTCGCGATAATACAGTGGTGCACAATGGGTGTCTGATCTCTTTTGACGGCGACGAAGTCAGCTCTTCAACGTCGCTTTAAATACATGTTTATGGACCAAGAAAATACATGGAGTATGTCGTGAAGATAAAGCCCAGGAGCTTCCTTGATAAAAACATATGTCAGCTTGTTATTATCATTTTTATTCGGGGGGGGGGGGGGAGCAGGCTTGGGGTAGTCATGGGGTATATCACGTCAAATACGAACGAAATTGTGCAAGTTATACGCAAATGTCAGAAAATGTAATTCTCTAATCCTTTTAATTATGACTCGAAAGTAAACACATAAATTCCACCAGGGGCAAATAATATGATAATCATGGACTGTTACTGATAAGCTGTTACGTACACGAATATGAACATAAGCGCAACTACAATATATAACCATCTCACAGATGCCTTTATATGGAACTGCATATGAAACAAATGTCAATGCATGCTGACAGAAATTCGATACTATGTCGACACGACTGAAGCATTACTCACAAGACCCAGACTACACATGCATTGCACTCACTTTCTACCAGAATGTCGCAATTGTCTCCCTCATGATTAGGACCACACTCGCACGTGTAATACGGGTCTGACTGCGTGATTGAACAGGTACCTCCATTCTCACACGGGTTCGGCGAGGCGCATGGATCTGGATAAACGAATGGAGGAAACGATTCCAGAGAAGAGATGGTTATCTCAAAACTCATGATATTATCATATAGAAAATTAATGGTTAGAAATAAGTCGTCAAGGCCAACGTTTGTCTCTGATTATTATGAAGAAATCCCTTTTTTAGTCATTTTTTTTTTCATTGTTGATGTCTTTAACATGTTTGTCAAGAATGGATATAATCCAAAAGGGTGTAAGTTTTTCTGCATTGATTTTGCCATTATTTTGATCTCCATGCCACTCCCACATTCAACAAGACGATAAAATCGGCAGATGTCAGTATATGCCCACTATGTGTTTCGCATTTGGATGCAGAAGGGGGATGCCGGAAGTTGAAAATGTGCGTCGCGGAATTTGACACTGTGTTTATAGTAGCCGTTCCCCTACCAAGCCAAAGAAATCGAAATATTTCTCGCACAGAGCGTTTGGCATATAATTTCACTTTGAGACGATGTTTTGGCACTCCTAATGTTAGACCAGAACCCTGGTTAGACATAGGTGTGTAAAAGCTTATACCTTCGCAGCGATAACCGCCGTCTTCATTGATGCACACTGTCCCGTTGCCGCATAGGTCCCCACTCCACTCAGTGCATTCATCGACATCAACTTCACAAGCTGTACCTCGCCATTGGGCTGGGCACATACAGGTGAAGCGATCGGACGCCGAGCTCACGCAGGCGCCGTGAGCACACGGGTTGTCGTCGCAAGCTGTAGCTGTAGGGAGGTTACAGGTGAGAAAGTGTTAATGAAAGCGGGTTTTTTTTTTTTTTTAAACTGGTTTACTGGTTGATCTGAATGAGTTTCTGATTATCATACAGGAATCGAAAGGAATGGCATCACTTGAGTTAACATCTTCGTCAAAACGAGGCACATGATGAAAACAGGGACTAACCTGGACTTATGGAAAGTGTTGGATCGTACAATGACTGGTGGTAATACTATGATCTGAGGACTTGTTATTTCCCGCTACTTAAACCAGTTTCTTTAAGAAAATGAGTTTTGTATTTCCACCAGAATTATTTCGTTCTATGATACCTGTACTTTCAGGGTATAAAGTACGGCGTCAGCCACTCATACGATCGCATCCACGTTTTTCGAGCAGTAAAGGTGTTTCACACTTATTGTCTTGTAAACATAGAAACTCTCGCTGAGTAATACAAAGTGTAAAGTGCTGTAAGAAATTACATTACCAAATTTCCTCTAACCTTCTCTATTCTCTCTCATCACTCACTTCTGGAGTAAGCTTCAGCTACCCCTAGGGTGTAACGAGATGTTCTGAAGCACCCTGATTATAAGGTCAATTACCTGAAGGAGCGTTGACGACCGGGATCTCGCATCTCAGACCAGTGAAATCCGTTGTGCACCTGCAGAGAAATGCACTGGCGTAGGCCGTACAAGATCCGCCATTTTGGCACGGCTGGCTGGCACAGGATGTAGATGGCGTCGCTATGTGACCAAATAAAACGTGGAAATATTGCAGAAAGAATTATCGATGACTGGGACGATTTCTTCGAAATATATACCCAGTTTTTTGACACATAAAATTGAATTGAGAAAGAAAGAGAGAGAGAGAGAGAAAGAGGGATATATTGACTGTATGAAAGACAGATAAACAGTGAATTCAATAGTAGGTTTAATAACGGGATGAGATCACTGCAATATCAATTTTCTAAAAACTTAATCAACATTTATTAAGTCTGCCAATTTTCCTTCGTTTTTCCCCCGTTATCATGTCGCCTCCCCCCCCCAAAAAAAAATCGTATTATAGCCAAGGTAATGAAACCAGTGATATAATATTCTCATATTGCCGTAGATAACGTACCAGTCGCGCATAAATGCTTTTAGATTATGTACACAGTAAAAGAAAACGGGAGATAACGGTGAATGTAAGACGGACTTCAGCAGTCAACAAAAGAAGCTGGAACTAGACAGTACAAAAACATATCTTTTACGGTATGCATGATAGCTACCAGCTACATATAGAAAAATTCACCAAATGATACTGATTGTTCGTTATTATATTGGAAACTGAACTGAATCATCTGGTAAGCCCCAGGCTGAATACACTGCGATTTTGTAATGAAGTTAGAAAAAAAAATCATGATCTAAAGTAAAACTACCATTTCATGTGATAGAAACAGTATAGACTCACTCTTAAATGCCTTTACTTTTACAAGAGGACTACCAACGGACGTCTGTTATAATGCATATCATACACACTTGAAAGCTTATTCATTTGGCGATTTTTTTCAATACCATACGAGACAAAAACAGCGTTTTACGTTTTGCAGAAATGAGGCGGTATTCTGCACTTACGTGTACTGACAACATGGTGGAATGTTGAGAGAAAGATGAGGAACGTTATTCTACAGAGAATACTCGCAGATGGCACCATTTTGAAAACCGCTGGCCGTGTTCCTCTTATGGTAGTAGGATTCTCTCTGCGTCTGGAGGTGAAAGCAAACGAGAAAACTGACTTTTAGCTAAAAAAAAATGGCTACAACAAAGCAAGGAAAGTGAATGTAGTTGATGACAAAAATATGAACTTACATTTATCTCAAATCTAAAGGTTTGGCACTCGTCGAATGATACTGTCTAAATCAATCATTTGATGGTCACTTCTCAGTTTGCGCCAGGTAAAAACAGTCTCTCTCTCTCTTTTGTTACTGACGAGTATTTCCTCACTTTCACAACAGCGACACATAAGAGAAAGTATAGCAATGTATCCAAAAGAAACAGGATTTTCTGCTGATTTCGTTTTCCACGGGAGAGTGCAATAAGCGCATGTAAAATTCAAGTCTGGCGATTATGCTTTTGTGACGTTGAGATTATATGGATTTTCCGGCAATGTGAGCAAGCCGTCTTTGAGTGGGTACAGCACACACATCGCTTCTCTACTGAAATTTAAGGAGAGCTGTAGAGAAACAAAAAGAAAAATAGAATATGCAAATATTCAATAAGCTTCGTACTTATGAACACACTTATGAACACGCGATCCAGCTTTTCGTTTGACTAAGGGGTGACCGATCTCCTCCAAGTCGTTTTCTTGTTACAACACACAAACTCGGTTGTTATCACTCGTATTCTTTTTTTTTTCCATATTTCATGATTAAGCTCGAGTGACAACGAACGCAAACACTTCGAAATTCACAGAAAGACTGAAAAGGTGATCCATCAAACTCTGCCACTGGGTGGATTTACTTAGACAATAACTTCCAAGAGACTGCAGCGACTGTGTACGTGTTGCCACAAAGAAGTTTGAAATTGTTATGGGTTGGTTGGGTCTCACTATTAGTGGTGACGCACAATGTACCTGAAGCCCGAGAGCTTATCGACAACAAAAACATTCCTGAGATGTGACAAATAATCTCACCAAGAGAACAGTAAGAATCATGAAAGGGTTCAGACATATGAAATATGATACTTGCATGCTATTTCAGTCACAAACATTGTCATTGTCTCACGGAAAAAACACCAAACTTTAAGTTATACTTTGTAGGCATTTTGTCACGTCGACGAACATCCAATCTATTATTGAAGAGTACGACGAGACTTTGTCGTTGGCCCCCTATCAAGCAAAAAATATTTTCAATTTTGTCTTAGATCACAGAGCTATAACAACGAAGAACAAGTAAATGCAACTAACGTTATACACTTCACATAAGATGGCGTTGAAACTCGAGTGATATTAGGAAATGCGACTGTTTCTCTGCCAATGTATATGTGTCTATATGTGTGTTTTTTTTTTTCGTATGTGTGTGTGTGTGTGTATTTTGTTTGCAAGAAGCCTGCAAACTAATAGTAATTAACATCAATTACATCGGCAAACAGCGCAGACAGCGTCAAAGTTTCGGCACTATAGTTTCCATCATAAATCATGTCCCCACTGGAAGACTCTTTGCACAGTTTCCTCAAATTCGCACTCCAAATCTTTCCCTTTAATCTCCATCTCTTTTGTAGTAGACATGAGCTTGCTGCCTAACCCAACACCGACATGTATTAAAATTTCTGACCCCGATATGTTGGCGGATTCGTTTGTAAATGCAGTGGCGGGATAAAAGGAAAAACCTTCCAGCGGTCTGGCGAGCTTCGATGCCGGAGGGACAGTTTTGTTTTCCTCTTTTGTCACTTGGTGAGGAAAAATTTGTCGCCACTCTGTACACGCATTGACCCGAATATAATAATTTTCTTTTAATTTCTAGAGAACTGGATATTAGATTTGCGGGAGTCCTAAAACCTAGAGGTGAGGTCGGGAAGTGCATCGAGGATAACGAAAAATATTTCTATAGTTCTGCTTTCAAATTTACATTCAGTGTGTGTCTGTGTGTTTTTTTTTTTTCTCTCTCTTTGTCCTTGAATATACTCTTGAAGCAAACGAAGTGAAAGACATAAATTATTCCACCGAAGAAATTTAGATTTGACTCCACAAATTAATGGTAAAGACAATCATTTACTGAATTTGACAGCTGCGTGCAGATTTGGTTCAAAGCTTCTTTTACTTTGAGGATTGGTATGTTATTCAAGACATTCACAAAGTCATCAAAAACAAATGCCTCCGTATATGATTGTTTTAAATATAATTATGTGGGCGCATACCTCTGTATAAATGTGCGTTAGAAAGACACCATATTCAATGATCGATCGCTTTGACTGATTTTTTTACTCTTCTCAGCCGGCAGGCTTTTACGTTCTTAAACTATAAACCTCGTCGGGAGGGTTTTTATGTCATCCTGTGGGCGTCATCGCAATTGTTTATCGTTGTCGTTAACAGTCCATGTCCAGCAGGTTTGGGCATATTTAGTGTTGATTACATATCAATCATAATTATTAAACCCCACAAGAAGTAGCTATAAGCCTAGGCCTTCCTTCACTTGTTAGAAAGCGAAACAAGAAAAATGCATGCAATATGATAAGGCTTTTGAAGCTTATGGAGCTCACAGGGATTCAAGAACCGACATCCATCAATCACAACGTGATTACTTACAGCCCCAAACCATCCTCGACAGACAGCAAAGTGTAATTAACGACGATCGTTTCGTTTTAGTCTTCTTGCCTATATCCAGTAAACTTTTTAGCTTTCTCACGACAAAATCTAAATTTAATCCAATGTGACAAATAAACACATCAGAATGACGCTTTAAAGTAACTGAATCTTGATGTCCCTGTCACTAAACTCGATATCTTGAGATATTCTGGTCATATTGAATCTGAGTTATAATCACTTTTGACCCAGAATGTACATGATGACATACATTGGTCACTCATTTTAAACAATTTGTTTTCCAGCTCTGATTGTTGGCCAGTTATGTAGTGTATGTTTATCACGCTACATTATGTATTCTTTGTATAGTTTTGGTACATATCAATAATAGAAAAAAAGGGCACACCTTCGTGACCCACTTGTAAATGTTTTCCAGCAGAATTCTGCCGAATGTATTTCTTCTTCCAATTCAAGAAAAGCTGTACCTGTGAGCCTTCGATACACAGCGTTTGGTCGTGTCATCCTTAGCACACGGTAACGCCGACTGAAGATTAAAATCTGTTGGTAATTTTCATCTGCATGTGATGAAAATCTACGCCCTGCAAGCATTGCTTCTTCTACGTAGATTCGTCATATTCCACATGTCTTAATTCTCTTATTTGTTGTATTCGATAATTCACTCACTCAATTTCTTGTTATTTCATGGTCTATTTATTAAAACGAGGAATATGGGACAATTAACAACACACACACAAACAAACAAATGCAATCTTTACATTGCAGTCTATATCACAACAGGTATGCAGTATACACAGCATTTTCTTCTATTGTCGTAGAGGTACAATATTGTGTTTGCTAAATGGCAGAATCATTGAGGTGCCATCGTCACCCTTTCAGAGACAGGTGGGTTTTTATGACATCTGTCCCATTTGCGCCTTCACTGGTTTCTTTCTACCACATCGTCAGTGAATTTGCATCCAGGTCGATAACTGATGAAACTCCTCCTCCTCCATCGCCCACTATCTATCTTCGATCGATACCATCCCGACTCTACTCCAGCGATCACAACTTAAGAACCGTGTGAGTCACAGTGAATCCAAGCAGGAGCAAACACACGATTACTCTTGACCGATTTCTCTCAAGTGTCGTCTGGTAGAGAGAAAAGGCGCCAGAAACCTAGATCCTCACTACCACAGAGCATCCACATGGGGGAAGGTGTGCGTGGTCTGTCGTCCTAAACATCCAAGCATTGTGAATAATAATATCTTGATCGTACTCCGTATCACAAGGAAGACATTCATTCCTCATCAAGATGCGTTGGATCGGACGGAAAGACTAGTATTCATATAAACCGATGCTAATCGATGATAGCAATAAGCTAACATCAGAAATAAAATGATGCTTTAGCGGTGGTAACAGTGGCAACATATCAAGCTTACATCAGTTTTCTGTTGAGGATAAACACGCTAATAGAGATGCTGATGACACACGTGCACGTACATCAACACACAAGAACACTGTATGATCATCGCTCTATTCTTTATTCATAGCATGATGTTGTTTCATTACTGAATTTACGTTTGAGAGAGAGAGAGAGAGAGTGTGTGTGTGTATGTGTGTGTATGTGTGTTTGTCATGTGTGTGCGGATGGGTTTGCGAATTTGGATGGTTTTGATGTTTTGGTTAGTGTATGCCTTATCTATACATATGTACGTATAATATAATGTTCAAAAGTGCATGCAGACAACAAGTGATCTCAATTATAGCCCTTTAACATGCTGCTGATCATACATCGTTGCAGATCGGCAAAGATCAAAATGTAATAGAGTTATACAAATAATTATAACTGATATACATACCCGGTAAAGGAAGACGAAAGAACAGCGGTCGCTTCGGAGAGTTGGTTAGTGTGTCCTAAATAGATAACGGTTCATGTACCATAACGGATTACATTTATCGCTGAAACCTATACAAAGAAAACAAGAGCGTGTAACAAGGCGGCGATTTATCAACCAAGTTCAGCGACCTCCTGTTTCTTACTGGTGTCCCACTTAAATACACGTTGGGTGTATTGTTATCCGAGCTGAACATCACGTCGTTACATCGCCTACGAATCAATCAACTGAGAATCCCCAGAGGTGCCTTCCTGTACAAAAAGAGCGATTGACTATAGAGATGTCACGGCAGATCATGCAACTAATTGGTTCCTTGTTCCTACCACTGGAACACAAACTCGGTCATCACCGTTGCCACTGAAGTGTGTATTATCATCTGAAGCGGCTTAGATCCACCTGCTTAGAGTGGTGTAGGATTGTATTTTGAAGCCGGGACAATAAAACTCCCAAAGCCATTGTAAAGAGGGGAAACGCATTGTAATTGACTCTGCGCTCTCTGGTAGCAAAGGGCAAGCATGATGAGAAAAGAAATTGACTTCACTTGATTCTATTTCTAGTCTAAGTCGAGGATTTTGACCGGCAGAGCTGAAGGTTTGACATCCAATCTCAATTCAAGAGGTAAGGACTAAAGAAGAACAACACATATTTTTTTTTTTTTGTAAACTGCCAGCATTCAATTTAACAGATGCTAGCGATCGTACAGAATCTTGTGAAATGAATAATTTGTATACTACATTTTCTAGCACCGATTATACATATCACTTTTCTAACACCGATTATAGGTCCTACATAATAGGAAGAATTCAGTGTCGTAAAGGAAATTACTTTGCGAAAAGAAACTACTCTTTGAATCCTCATTTGGAAGTGAAAACAGCAACAAGATTAATAGAAAAACAACAGAAAAAAATTCTTTATAATCATCGTGCTACATTTATACAAAAATTGCTCGTTTTAAATGGATCTATCCGATAGATTGATTTTTCTCTGTTTATTTTATTCATATTCACCCAAAAATTTAGAAAACAGATGATGATGCCTATACACCGTTTTATATACGAGGTAACAACATTATGGTGTTTTCCTTTTGCTGCTTTTTTTTTTTTTTTTTAGTTATTGGGAATGATATCCTGCGTTGAAACTGAAAATGATACAAAACAATGATGTTTAGGCATTATAAAGACTTTTTCTTTTCTGACATATGGTAGACCTCTCCTTTCAATTACAAACCATGTTAATCAGAGCAAGTTTTCACTTACACATCATGCTTAGTAATTGATACTTTCTCACTCCAGCATATAAAGCACTCTATCAGGTTTGTCTATAATAGATCGTTAGGATCTTCAAAGGGGTGTTCTTATTTAATTTGAGTTATGACAGAAGTTTGTGTTCACTGTGTCCTGGGGGCCCGTTTCATAAAACTTGTCATCAGTGACAACTGCCACATTCAGTTTCTATGACAAATTTGCTCTCAGCCAATCAGATGCAAGGATTTCAGTAGCTTGTCACATCTATGACAACTTGTCACTGATGACAAGTTTTATGAAACGGGCCCCAGATCATCAAAACTATTTTATATAGTCATCTACCAATAGACGTATTGTGACACTATAAAGAACTTTTTTTTTTCTCTCGCGGATCTTTTATAGATGCCGGATGAGTAAAACATGGAAATGTAGATAACATTCTGTGCTCTCATTAACAATCTATATGGCAAAGTTGTACATTACATTTTGTCGATCGAATGCGTTTAAGGTTATCAGGGTTTACTGGATAACGTATGCCGGAACTCTCGTATAACATTGGAGTGAGATGATAAAACCAGAATAGCCATACTGGCAGATGATTACTGACACAAGAGCAAAACACAACACAACAAAACAAAAACAAACAAACAAACAAAACAAAAAAGTATGATTTGAAATATCGATCTACCCATCCGAGTTTTTCTTTTTTTTTTTCTTTTCTCTTTCAAGGCTGTCGTATACTTCAAGCTATTTGCTTATTTGACGACAGTCTTCTGCATTCACACTCCCAATACATGTGCCATAATTCAGTCAGATCATTATGATTCACTTTATCCCGAGTGGTTCCCAATTGATGTGTTCTCTTATTCTTTTTTTCTTTTTTAAATCTGTACACGTATATCTCAGTTATGTTTGGATGTACACTGTAAAAACATCGATGGTAGATTTAACACCACGGGTGTTAAATGTAACACCGATCAAACTTCAATAAAGGACCACACCCACAGGTGTTAAAAATGCACTGTGATGGTGTTGAAAAGTGTTCACCTGACACTTCGTGGTGTTAATTTGACACTGTACCTGGTGTTATTCTGACACTGTACTGGTGTTAATTCAAAAATGACACCACATGGTGTTGATTTGATATTTGCTGGTGTTAATATCAATGGTTTAACACCCGTCCAGCTTCAATAAGGGACCACACCAGCTGGTGTTACTTTGGTGTAAATTTATTTTCACATTTTTTCAAAAATCTAGTATTTTAATGTAAAATTCTTGATCGTCTTGTTTAAATTAAAAATCAACAAGAAGCTCACTTATTAAGAAACTCTTCAAAAAACAGTTTAAAATTTGGAAATGACACCCGTAGGTGTTAATTTAACACCATAAATGAGCACCGAAAATCTAACACCAGCTCGGTGTTCACTATTTAACACCGGACTTTTTGCAGTGTACACATTGTATGTTCTATTGTCTTGAAAAAAGAGGAAGAAATGACTGTATTTCATTTGTAATTTATATTCAATGCAGAAAATTCCCAATAAATTCATTTTAATTGAATTTAATTGAATTGAGTTCAGGACAAATACCGATTTAAAGAGAGTTGAACATGGTTTCAGTTTTGCAAAAAAAAAAAAAAAATGTTTATAATTATAATTATTCGAACTCAAGGGGTTGTCGAACTCTATAATAAAGATGCCCTGTAATGACAACTAAAACAAAATACTGATGGAGCTTACGACTGTTCAGGAATGACTTTGGTCTGTTTTATCATCACTTTGACTCATTTCCCTTTTCTTTTGTACGTGAATCCATTTCATGACCATTTGCATTATACAGTACGGCATGTGCCAAATGAGAAACATGGGACATTCGATCGACCTACTTGCATTTAAGACTGTATGTGACCAAAGGCAATAAAAGAACAATCGCCGAGACAAGAGCATTAATATTCGTTAGTTGCCGAAAGCTACGTCACAGTTGCATAAAGAATACGCCACTGGGGGTATGCTAGTAAAAAGGAGCATTGTGCCAGCCAGGATTAATACATACAAATGGTTCATCAAGATGGCGGGAAGGGATGCAGGCTGAGTGAGGTAATCACACGAAGCTTGATGAGAACATGACAGACCAACAAAGAGGGCTGAGGTTCGTGACATATTCTATCACATCAAGTCCCATAAAAGCCAGTTGCCATAATAACAGACGTTAATGCAAATTCAAGATAGGGCGAACTGTCGTTGTTCATTCTTGCGAAAATTAATGATTTGATTATCGACGACGCCTCGTCACTATATGAGACCTTTTCTATTGTCTTGGGAAACAAATGAATAAAAAAGAAAAAAAAAAGACGAGCGGACAAGAAATAACAGTACTGTATCCAAGAGATTGTTTGTTGAATTGAAAAAAAAAAAATAGCTATCGAGCTTTTGGTGTATATAATAATATATCAATCTACAAAGCGCAAAACCTAACAGTACAGACATAGATTATGATTATATTCTTCTGCGCTGGAAAGGCTTCTGATATAGATGATAATAATGAAAGTGTGTAGTGATGTATAGAATGCTTTGCAGAGACAATATATATTTTTCTGTGACATTTAGAAAGCCAGTTCGTGATATTAATATCAGCGGTAACGTTGAAAAACTGGTCTTATGAGTATGATTGTTTTCATTTTTATATGCAATGATTATGTTTTTCTATGTGCGACGAATATCCACGTCTGATTTGTATAGCTTTAGCGAAAGAACTGTGCAAGAAGAAAGGTGAAGCAGTTTATTCAGAGTAATTCGTCCTGTTATGTCATCAACGTCGACAATGATGAGTAATGTCATAGCTAATCATTTTTCCCAGATTATAGTATATAACATTCACATTTTTACTGTTTTAAATCATGTTCATCAAACATACTATACTCGCCAATGATTTTGTCAATCTTTTCTTCTATATGATAAACGCGATATCAAAGATATTATCTAACGCAATTTGACAGCGACAGCCATTTACAAAGTGACGAAAGACTGAAAATGGACTGTGAAGAATTATTTCATTATTCGATCAGCCAAGGCGATGATCGCTTCCATTCATATGGCTTCTTTCCGATAAGTTATGGTAGGAAAAAAAAAAATTGGCGCCAATCCAAGCCAATGATGTGAGTCTGCACATTATCCAATGGCTTTCTCTTACCATGTCAGGGAATGAATGGCGTCGCTTTAATAGGACTTTTACAGACTGCAGATTAACGGTGTAAGCCGTGACGGAGCAGATCTGGCATATTCCACTGTTTAAAGCCTCATGAAGCTCAATTCATCTCCATTCTGATTATGAATTGCATGCAGACACCGTGTCAGTACGCATCATAGAATCATGGACGCACATGATACACATGATTATACGTGATGATGGCATCGGGAAAAAAATGATGATGATTGCCCCTGGACATATCTCCGGTTCTCCCTGATTCGAATGATTCATCGCCTTAGTCTAGTGGTATCATTTTTACACGACCTTAAAACAATAATTCAGAAATGGGTCAATTATACTCGAATGAGTGCCGGCGCTGAATACAGTTTATCTAAGTACACTGATTGTTTAGTCAGACGATTAGTCTATTGCTAAAAATGTCGTCAATGGAGCGTGTTCAGTTGCCATGGTATCCAGAGCATGGTACTTATACGAAATAAATTTTGTCAATTAAGAAAATTATACTGCAGTATTTCGTTGTCGCCATCGCCTTGCAATCACAGAGATATAATACTGTTGATATCATTTCCACCGATGTCCTATTTCATTGAAGATTTGCTCGAAAAGAAATTCGACTGACGTCGAGCAATTGCAGGAATGGTTCCCCAGAGACCTCTACGCACCGTTAGGATGTACACAGGACCAAACTGGATTCAGTTGCGACCTGACCCATGGGTGCGGATGTTAAGTGCCTGCCACCCCGCTGGGTGTGCGGCAGCTTTATTCCAACATACGGTGGATACTGTTTCGATTTGTGGGGTAAAGTGCAAGCTAAATAAAGTGGTTTCATAGTATGCAGGCACTCTGTGTTAAGGCGATCTTTTTATGTTCAAACAAGAGTAATACAACGACACTATGATACAGCATTTCGTATATACAGGAAAAAATACTACAAGCGTATAATATTTCAAAACTAAGAATAACCCTGTCGGATCCAGACAGATGGAACAAAACTATGAGTCATCGAATGCATGGAATTTGATAAAAACCCGTCTAGTCTTTATTACTATGTGTCTATTCTTCATTCGTGGGTAAATTATCAGTTTGCTTCTCTCCATTTTTATATCAGAATTCATCCTGTCAGACAAACAATATCGGCTCTTCTTATTTGGCCTTGATCTTGCTACGTCAGATACCTATAACGGCATATGTTTAAAGCAGTGTGTAATTGAGACTCTTTCATGTATGTTAAGGACTTTATACAAGTCACAGAGCTTGGATGCTGCGTGGTTTGACTTGACAGCTTGCAATAGAGAAATTCGGTTGACTTCGCCTTCAGCAAAATGGAAGCAATGCCTGTTTCACTACCATTAATCTAAACATATAGATAAAGGGAATATTAGTGTTTATGGGTTTGTTCATGATACCTGTTTCAAGACTTTACGAGAATAGTCCATCTGGTGGAATGAACATGCCGACCACGTGTTCGTGTCTGTTATTATTATGATACCTGACTAAATATGAATGATTTATCAATATACAGGAAACGTAAAACAGTATAAGTGGATATTTGACCGTTTTGTTTTTCTGCAAGACAAGGAAAATCAATGTGGTATAACATTATACGGCAAGATATACATAAATGTCATTGTATATAGCTTTATATTTTTCATCAAGTGTTTTTTTTTCTTCAAACTTTTAGCGTTAGCATGGGTGCCTTGCTTTCAGCTTATGACTACATTGTAGTTTGTAGTTTGTTTGTAGTTTGTACTGTATAATCGAACTTTCTACTGTAACCATATTGTACAAAAATCATATCTTTTTCAAAATGCACTTAGTTCCTATATCCTTGATAATCCAATTCTCACTATCACTCTTTCCATATAAACACTCGAACTCAAAACTCTGTGTATGTGTGTGTGTGTGTGTGTGTGTGTGTAAGACCTATTTTCAAATATGGGGCACACACATTCAGAAAATAGATCTAATCACGCAAAGTTTGAAGGTCATTGTCCAAGCTCTTCTAGTTGTGACTATGTTAATGTATAAATCAGGAGCTGTTCAACGCTTTGGTCTGTTTGTCTAGAACTGAAAGCTTGTAAAGCAGAAACAGTATACAAGTGGGCAAATACGTTGTAAACAGATTATAGAGACAGTGTGTCCACTGCAACGATCAGGACAAAAGGATGAGCACTGTATCTTTATGTATGGGGAATTATACACTTGAAACCTGTGATTAATACAGCTAATCATGGGTGGTTATATATCCTTTGATAGACGCCATATGGGAGATTATGGGTGATTTGGAGGCTGTCCCTTTAGACAAGGCAAAATAGATATCACAACACGTAGAGTATAACGCCACAAAGCAAGCGTGCCTAATACTGTAGTATTCTCTCTTATGAAGCAGGGGAGGCCTTTGGCTTGGTAATTCTAGGATTAGTAGGCATCTGTTTGTTCATGTTCGCAGTTTCAAGTACTTCTCTGTGTAAGGCATTCTAAGTCAAAGGTATAATAGCGAAGCTTATCATCATTATTCATAGTACAGATCCTTCACATAGGTGAGCGCGTACATATTCCATCGTAAACTGTACAAGTTGAAAGCAACAGTAAAGCCAAAAGTAAAATTGTCATCCTTATCTACTTAACTGCAGACCACTCATGCTTTCAGTAGCATCATTCTCTCTCTCCCCTTCTCTCTCTCTCTCTCTCTCTCTCTCTCTGCATTCATACAGAATCCGTCTTCCAATCACAAACAATGACCATTATTCTAAATGGTCTTCGACGTTTCAAGACTATACGAAGGGCCGTCCATTGGATTGGAATTATTGCGTTTTGCGAGGGACGGACACACTCAAGTTTAAAAACGACTGCACGATGACTAACTGGCGACTGACACACAAAAGAACGAAATATCCCCTTGATAATGACAGCAATGTTACCGACTGCCGTTTTGCTTGCTCTGTAGCTCCAAAAATGCTGCCAAAAAGATACTTTCTTTTAAATGTTTGTGCGAAGAGAAATATTCTACTCGGATTTGCTTTCTGGAAGTCAACGCCGAGCGAGCAAGGGTAACGACGGATGCACTAGTGAAACAATGACACAAATATTGTTACTTTATTTGCTCTAAAAAAAGGCATAATTTATGTGTTGAGATGTCCCATCCATGCCAGGTAGACTACGACAAGAGATGCTACTTACTCTGGTCACCAAGTTCTCCTCTTTGCAAACGTAGGCTGTATCTATATAATACTAGTAATATACCCGATGTTTAAATGGAATAGTTCCTGTACAGGCGTGCAGTTCGAGCGCTCGTTAAATACTTAGTACTTGCACAAAGGGTTCGGCGTATATAGCTTATAAAGTATAGCACATGATGTCGACTCATACGGTATTCTGCTCATGTGTAACGAGTGTAACAGAAATAAAATCCTGTTCCAAACATAGAGCTGATGGGTGTACAGGCCAAATTTTGTGAGCGGATCTTGACGAATTGTGATGAACCCAGACTGTACGTAATACTTTAGTTATAGAGTACATTATTGAAACCCGACAGGACTGCATCTGACCCAGTGAAGTAAGAGTGACAACAAAGAAAATCAAATCAAACAAATCGTGCCCATATTGGGTGGACATGAAGATGACTCATCCAAATGTCCCAAATGTTATCGTTTCTCTAAAAGCACTCGCTCTCTCCCAGAAAATGTCTTTTGTTGCAGTTATTAAGTTTCCCGCAGATCGAAGAACGGCAATTGCCGTTGCCATGGTTACATTACCTTCCAGCAGGTTCTGAAGTAGTTGTCTTCATGTTTCCTTCAGACCTGTCGGCTGAGACACCGCGTAAAAACAGCCCATTAATGGCTGAGTGCAGGGAAATCTATTACTTACTTCGCAAATATAGTAACGTTTCCGGATGTTGTTTTTTTTTAAAGGAAAACATGATAATTCAGTGAACCTCAAAATCTTATAAGGAAGTAGTTTCTCAAGTCGTTTATAAGCAATCCATCGAGAACAAAACTAAATAAAACGTATGCTCTGGCACTCCAAGACCTATCAAATTATCTGATTCTATATGTTTCATATTAGTATTCACGTATATATAATTAAAATGATGATTCATCCCTTGAACATCACAACGAATATTATAGAATATGGAATTATAAAATGATGTACCATCGAAATGTCTTAAATAATTCTATTTCACCCTAGTTAAAGGGACTGTACAGTACTGGTTGAGGTGGGGATTCATGTTTTGAACATTCCTAAGTGAGATAATGAAAAGCCTCTTATGAAATATAAAAGAGCGTGTAATTTTAAGAAGAATTCAACGTTTATTTGATGAAAATTGGTTTTCAAATGGCTGAGATATCCAAAAAAGTGCTAATAATAAAAGGCGACATGCCACAACTTTATTAGGATCTCTTTGTTTCACCTTGTTTTTGGATATCTCAGCCATTTCAAAACCAATTTTCATCGGATAAACTTTTGATACCCCTTAGAACTGCATGCTCTTTGACATCTCATAGAGTGATTTCTGAATATCTCGCAAAACGTTAAAAGCTAAATCCTCACCTCGACCAGAACTGTACACATCCTTTAAAGTGCATGTTATTAAGTCATTAACCTTTGGCTTATACACTATTTTGAAAAAGCTAACTTTAAGAAACAATGTGGAAATTAACATCAAACAACCCATTTACAAGTGTCCATAAAAAAGTATTGTTGTGTCGTCTTGGCTTGTTTTTATTATAATTATGACTGACATCTGAAAACTTCGTGACGCAAACGGATTGCTCTTGAATCACAACAATAAATTGTAATGGTGTTATGATGTCACATTGAAATTAAGTCTTAACAGGGATACTTTAGAAAAAAACCCTAAACACTATACATAGATAATAATGACAACTCGAGATCTATACATGCTTCCGTTTACAAAGTGGAAATAGGAAAATAGTTGATGTATATGTTCGACGCATTGTATCCGCAGAATATTTTTCGTATGGATAAGTCGACAAGAAAATATGCGTTTTTGTATCTCTTACATACTTTTGCTAAACATTGTAAATCCAATAAGGACAGAATGACTTTGTACAAAGCTTAATATGTATAATAATGCTACAATCTACCAACAATGCGTGTAGGCTACATGACCTGTATTCAATCATTTAAGAACCAATCAAATCACATAAGATCAACTCAAATCAAATTGATTTTTTATCATCATTCAGAATTGTTCATCCATTTGGCATTCTTCACACTCCTTGACAGATCTCAATTAACACGACGGGGAAGTGGTTAAAATCATCCTACGTCAAATAGCTGTGCAAGTGCTTAACCCATTCTAAACCCATTTACGAAATCACGGGTGGTCTCCATCTCAGCATTTCATTTCATTTTCTATTCAAATTATTTC
The DNA here is from genome assembly GCF_964275005.1 of Diadema setosum. Taxonomy (NCBI): domain Eukaryota; kingdom Metazoa; phylum Echinodermata; class Echinoidea; order Diadematoida; family Diadematidae; genus Diadema; species Diadema setosum. The sequence goes on from NC_092685.1 coordinate 3,516,910, forward strand.
TCTTAGAGAAAAAAAAGTACAGTACAATTTCATATTTGTATATCAAGTCTGAAGGAGGGAGACTTCAAAATCCTTAACCAGTTTGATAAAGAGGGCCCCTTGTACAAGGCCATTGTACAACATCGATATAGCGACAATATATTATCATCTATCTTCATCAATACTACTCGATTGTCCACCTTTGGATGACTTGCCTAAGAGTCGGTTGGAGCCCAACCATTGTCAATGTGACTCTCTTAAGATCGTCATGCGGTGATTCTATCTCGCCTTTACTAGCTGAAGCTTGCACGGATTCTTCCCATACACCACATTTCTCTCTTTTACTATGTGGGGAACAATCGCATCAATGCAGTAAATATGATGTCTTCAAATGGCGTCTGTCTCATAGAAATCAACTTATACAGCCCTACTTGATTCACTGGCGAACGTAAACGGGCATTTCGAATCACGTAATAGCAGAGTCGGGGAAAGATAATGACATTTATCGTGCTCGATGTAACCGACCGAGCGTGCACAGGAGGAAAAATGTCAGAACATACTTTAGAATGACAATGTCGGTATTTTTAATGGAATTTTGTATCCATCTTCTATAGCTGGCGAGTGTGCTGTAGTTGTTGTTTTGTGAGATACAGTGACAGTAAGCTGAGTTCATGTCCAAGCATTCGCCACAGTTGGGTGAAAATAAGAATGGATGTTATCATTATAATTGCACCATTTCCTGTCAGTCAAAGTGTATTTGATATCAGAACTAAAACCATTCGTCTCTGAAAAGAAATTTTGTTTGCACTGATCTACAATCATCAAACAGGACGAGGGGAAGACCTTGGCATAGCACCACGGACCACTGGGCCGTTTGATGATCTGCACACACTGCTACCTTTCAAGCATTCGCGAGGTGTGCATACGGAGAAGGCGCCTTCACAATAGACATGGTCAAACAAGTCTGACAAAATTCTTTCAGGCTACACATGCTGCAGTTATACCATATTACAATCCCACTAGTTAGCACTTTACCTGGACGACTTACAATTTACTTTGTTTTGGGTTTTTGCTTTGTACGTGTGTTTTGTTCAGAGTAAAGAGAGTGTTAGGACAGAGTAGGAAGCAACACGATGTTGTTCATCTCATAACCAGCATCAACTTCTTCACATTCCCGTTTATCTAACGAAATTACTTTCAGCGTCTTTAAATTCGTACTTTCCTTTGAGTTTCTTTCAGACACATCTGAAGTCCTTTCAAGGCAACAACCCTTCATTGAACATAAATAATGTTTGTGAAGTTAAAGCTTAACACAAATTTAAGAAAGAAAAATGACTGTGTAGACACAGATTGTGTATAATGACGAGTACGGGTTCCATGACAAAATGTATCAAGGTATAAAGGAGATGCACTTTCTTGCAACTACGACGTCTAACTCACGATCACGAACTGTGACCTGGGGCCCCTGGATAACCAACCTTGACTGGCGGACCATGTGAAGACTGTGAATCCATTCTACATACCGTCATAATTCTGATAACATGGCTTTGGTTTCTTCCGCCGTCATGCCCCATCTATTTCGTAACAGTCAACATATATAGCATAGTGTACACGCCAACATGAGATAATGATGCTAATATTCCATCCATCGCAGCGAGTCTGTCAAAACTCGTGTGATACCACGTGATCTAATGTCCGTTGAGGTGCCGAAAAGAGTAAGCGCATTAAAGAATGTATGAACCATGTAGAAGGAATTTAAAATCGTACAGTTTTAGTTGCTATATGGTGCAAGTCAGCCATTCTGATTTGTTTATACAGTAGTCAGAGAAAGTATTAAAATTTTCTAATAATAGGAGGTTAAAGCTTCTACCAACCTTTGGTAATTTTGCTGGCTATCTTTCGTCCAACCATGTTGATTTCCTCAGGCTAAGTTCATTGCGAAAATACTTCTACGCGACAGATAATAATGAATGTTTCCATTTCAAATCTGAAATAGATTTAGTCAATTTATTTCAATAAGTAATTAAAACTACTCTGCACCATAGTTATTTTTTAATAACAAAAGTGAAAGAGAATATTGTGGGTTCACAGCTTTGACATGTGGTGTTATATGATATTGTTATACAACCAAACATCTCAATATCAAAAGCAAAGCAGCTGGGGAGATGATCCCTTTCATTGACATCCAACACTAATTGTTGATTTCAGTATTGACATATCGTGACTAATGGTACAATCGCTCCGAAGTGTTTGTATAGCAGTCTTTCATCTAACCTTTGTGCGTTGCCCGCTTTAGTTTACTCTTCTCCGAAGCTATTCCTAACATTGTGGGCTTTAAATGGGGTAATATGGATGATCCCGACCGTAACTCCTGCAAATGAATATACACTGACTTATGATATGCTATAATCATGCATGTGCAGGCGGTAAAAATGAACATCTCTTTAAGCTGTGTTATGTTCTGTTTATTTTGTGTTTGTTATTGATGCAGTCACATTCTACATTTCTAGAATACGTGGAGCGATCAAATCTACAACAAAGGTGTTATGGTGTTTTTTCCTCCTGTTTTTGTGATAATACATGTGGCGTTCAACGTCTATATTAACCTGGCGTGTATAGCGATAGCGTCATGACCAGCTTCAGCTGCCTACTTTAACTGGTTACCAGGGTCGGGTTGGCTATTCCTTGCATACAGAGCCACTCTTGCTTCCTTTTCGTGCAATGAGACAATTACTTGAGCCATGCAGGCAGGCAGCCCAACTATGCACACATGGAAAAGTCACCAACGTGGGCCTAACGTTTACACTGTATACAAACGTCTTCTTTTCCCTCTCGTGTCAAGACGCAACAGCGTTCCGCGGCACATTTTGGTGACAGATGTGATTCACACGATGAATATTTGATAAAGGGAGGGGGGGGGGAGTATTATTGATCATATGGTTTTAGCATTTAGGGCAACACAACGCATTCTATTTATTATTCAAAATGAAACTGCTCCTCGTGGTCTGTCGAGATTCAGATTGGTCGGTCTTTTTACTTGCATTTGGGAAAGGCCCTACTCGCTGATGAATAAAAAGGCAGCACAACACATTCAATGTATTACAACTATTCTGTGATATACATTTCTACTCCACAGAATATTCATATGTTTCTTTTAGAATACGCTTCTTACAGCCTGAAGATTATTATAACATATCCACACATCACAAAATCACGCAACTCACGTTGTTGGTTTTGTTGTTGGGTTTTTTTCGGGAGCTGAAATTGACAAATGTAATCAGTTATATCACGTTCATTTCAGGTATATACTACATGATTGTCTTGCTGTTGGCAAATATATAATTTCATACACAAGTATTACTTCCGTGTGCACGGAGACATACATAGCGCGACTAATCCGATCTGTTTCGTTTTTGTGTGACGGGCCGGGCTCAGGATCGCACAAAACGATTCACTTAAAAGACGCCACAATTTCGAGACACTAAACAAGTCACAGATGCACGCTTCGCCACCGAGACCATCTTTCAAAGATTTATGAGTTCTTAAGAGGCGTATCTACTTTTCACAGCATAACTCTGTCACATGATGGAAGCTTATAGCTTTTTGAAGCTACACAAATGACGCATTGGAAGCTAGTATAGGCCTATATGCACACTATATTATACATAGCCTTGGATCAAGTCGTGGTGCTTTTAAAGGTTTCTTTGATGAAAACGAGGGAAGTATGCGACGTCCCTGGAACATTGCACACAATAGCCATACATGATTGCCCCTTCAGCTATTACACATTTTCATTATGAGGCACTATGACCTACGTCAGCGCGACATTGCGCCACACTGACACGCTACTCTTTTGATTTCTATGTTTTCTTAAGACTAAACAAACCGCCGCATAAGTCTCGACTTTTATAACCTTAACATCTCTCATTTCTACAGTCACCGAGTTCTGGTGCTTTTTATGTTTCTTTCTTTAAATATGGTGGCTTTGTTGTCATGAAATTCGAAGTCTTTGGCCCATAAACATAATGTAAAGGCAATTCAGTTAATTAGCATAAGCAAATTATATTTTTAGTAAAGTAGATTAGAGTTCTCATCTTTTGTACGTATAAAACATCCAGCCGATCACGGTATTTGATATAGTGTTACAATATCCGTTTGACGATTTTTATTTTTTTGGAAGTTTTTTTTTTTTTTTTTTTTTTTTTTTTTTTTTTTTGTAAGCCGAAATTAGGTCTCTGTGAGACCTTCAGTCACTTCATTCAGTCGATGCAACATAATCAGCGCTTTTAGAAGCCAGCAAGCTTTCACCTTCTTATTTCCATGGGTCGCATTGGGTGTTTGTAAAGGTCCCGATGGAGTTTACAATTCCCACAAGAGCTCTGCCGTCGATCCAAAGCTCCCAAGTCTACCCTACCATCGGAAACCCGTTCTATTTCTCCTCAATGGCTTGGTCGTCACGGTTGGGTTTCTGGGGCCACAGAAGAAATTCGTTCGGCGGTGAGTGGGGAAAGTGGGCCAGAATAACACGAATGTAGAAAAATGGTTTTATCCAGTTACAGGCCCGTAGCCCGCCCCGACAATGAAGACCTACTTACTAGAAGATGAATACCACCTTCTCCCTGGAGTGTGAAGGACTTTGCAGGAACTACTTGATGATCGAGTTACATTCTCCGTATTTCCTTGATTATATCAAAAAACTCCCTCATGTCATGGACTTTTGAATTTAATGTGTGTTTCACCCCAAACATCCATCCTAAATAGTAGTAGACGCTGCACAACGCGTCCATTTTAATGATTGGTCCATTAATTGGGTTCCGCATATAACATAGCCACTCATGTGACATCATTATAATTATATAATTATGTAGTTATGTATATGTAATTCATGTCAATCAATAATTCATAATTTTTAGAAGGGCCTATACTACAGGCGTTGACTATCATTCCCCTATAATACCACGGACGGGGTGGGAGATTAATATTCTTGGTTACGGACAGAAGGGCGGAAAGCCTTCATATCAAATCATGCAAAGAGCCAACACTCGAGAAATCAAATCTGTTGCAAAAATATTGATTGGTAACAATATTTCATCCTACCCACGCCCCAAGATAATGAGCTTGATATGACTTGATCTAATCTCGGTGACGATTGATCCGATATCATCGTATGAATTTCTCTTTTGATTGGTTGGTTAAGAAGGTAAATAGGAGGGCTGGCTGTGACCCACGTCAAGTAAACCCCCGGGGGAAGAGAGGAGACGGAGGGGTTGGGGAGGAGATTGCTTCCTGGGATGCCCCACCTTCCTCTTACGTTCTCTACCTCACAACGCCAAAGCAGAATAATGTTCATATAAGTCTTTTTTTTTTTGTCTTTCTCTTCAAAACGTTATGTTAAAGGGGCTCCGATTTGGGGTCATTCAAGGGTTAGGGAGAATCATTCAAGACGGAAGATACCCTCTTTCCTCTTTATGATTTCTCGGCATTACCTGTCAGTTTCATAAAGTAATCAATGTCCATATTCACTTTACAATCATTGCAGACACTCACACGTATTTGCGAAGGAAATCGAGTCAACCAAGATGTTGATCTCTTCTCTCAAGGCAGAAGTAAAATTTTCGTAGCTTCCTTCGGTTAGGCATCCATGCGGTGCCTGGGTGTTGTCTCTGACGTTCGTATAAAAGCACGTAAAGATACTGATGTATATGTTTGAGCCATTCTGTAGGAAATTAAATCAGACATTGCATCCATATCAGTGCTACCTCGTTTATCCTAGCAACAAAAGCGATATCGGTGCTCTCAAGTTAATGACCTGCAGTTGACATAAGGCTCGGTGCTCAGTATTATATACAGGCCTGACAACGACAGAAAATAATCTCACTAAATTTGAATGTGTGTGTAAAACTATTTGTCATACATACAAGAGTGGAAAAAAAGAACAAAGGTTTGATAGAAAGTGGACATGGAAGAACCGTGGGCCAGTGTCCTGGACTCATTTCAGGGGATACTGGGTTCAAATCTTGCCAAGCGCTTACATCCCTGGACAAGATTGTCCTATGCCCTATCATATATATCTTGCAAGTATATTAAAAGGTTACCAGACACTGGTGGGTAGATGATGATGATAAAGTACGTCCACCTGGTTGATCGAATCCAGCAATTAAGAGGCTACCCTTATTAAACAAGACCGTAGACATCAATGTCATTAGCTTTTTCAAAATTTTTAGTACTTTTTGATATAATTATCGTTTTCACTATTGTTTATTATCATTATCACTGTTATTACCATCAACATTGTTCTATTATTTATATTCCAAACAACGGTGGACAGTTCAATATCAAAGTCATGTGAGCTGAGCAATGACTAGACTACGCGTTTTCGTCAATATATAACTCATGATACTATATTCTGCCAGCGAAATTGTTGACGACAATCTTAAGATAATGATAATTTGAAACAAAAACTAAACGATTGAAATTCTCATCAGGTAATCTAGCTCGGGACTGTTTCACTTTTTATAAAGCTGCCCGATCACAATCGATATCCGGGGCGTGCATTCGAACCGCCCATTGGTATTCAAGGAAGCACTGTGTTCTCTTTTACTGCATGGATCCCTGAACCCTTTACATACATTTACGTGTTAACCAGCTCCCTTGCCGTAGCTTTCGCTGACTCTCATTAATTTGCTGAGCTCTGCTGCATTTTTTTTTATCAAATTCGGATTTAGTGACGTCAGAAATCAGATAGAGGAATAAACATCGGATGTTTGATAGGATGGACATCGTGCTTTGTTAAGGAACTGAAAATACAACTGGTACCACCCTGCAACTGTCTCCGAAGAAGCCATTCTGCGGATCTTTCCCGCCAGAGCGCTGAGAATAAATTTAGAGCACAAATTGATGGACAGATTGCATGAATCAGAGGTGTCTGTCAGGATAACTCACCGCCGATCCACACGTTGAATGAACAGAATGACAATGTGACAGCAGACGAGCATGGAGCCTCAAGTTGCTGCTGTCTTTGTATGAACCTCAGCATCCAACTCGGAAATAGCAACAAAGTACAGAGCCTGGGCGAGTGATTGCAATCGATTAGATGAGAGCGATAAACGTAACCTTTGATAGATTTAGAGAGACTGCTATCGCTGATAACAAAATTGAGAATTTATCTTTCTGGCATGGAGCATCTGGCGTTTCTAGGCCAAGTTTAAACCAATTTCTACAGAACATCGCAAATATTTCCTTGCCAGTGAGCCCCGGGCTCTGCCAGTAAGAATTACCACTCCTTGAGTCAACACAAATTTGGTCGTTGCTTAGAAGGTATTTTGAATTGCCGAGAAAACGTTATTCCTGACACTAGAAAGCTATTTTAGGGCAAAGTGCACATGCATTCCACGCAAAACTGGATATTCCTGCCAGAATCAGACCACTTTTATACTTGTTCAATTAGTTATCACACCTTCCGCCATGATTCCGCAATTAATTAGGTAATTACAATCTTTATAATTTCACAGCTATTAATGATTATCACGTGTAGTTAATCCGTGCAACGTCACTTGAACTAATCATTGAAAACGATTCATTTTGTATTTGGATGACATATTGCGCTGATCAAAAAGATCAAGATTTATCAGGGAGGTTATCACCTCTCTGGATTTATCGAAATAAGTGGTATCTGGATCACTCTCGATGGTAGGCTTGGCATTTCTATTCTGATTCTGTGAAGCAAGTTTGCCATGTTTGTCTAAAAATAGAGATTAAGATAGGAGCATAAGCTGTGATGAAGAGTTGTGGTAAGCAGGATTACCAACGTCCCCACAGCTCATCGGAAATTGAAGATGATGCTTTAATGAAGGCTTGTGCGTATGTGTGTGACTGCACAACATGTGTGTGTTCGATGTGTGTATGTATGTATGTGTTATGTGACTATGTGTGTGTAATGTCTGTGTACATTTGTGTGTGCGATGTTATAGATAATCACTGTATAATACAAGAGGATGACACTTGAAGGGAGCAACGTACTCTACCGACATGTCAGTGTACCAAGGCATCCATTGACCCTCCACATAATATCATGAATGATATTTACACGCATAAAAATGTATGTTCATGCAGTGTTATACATTGTAGATGTAAAAGAGAAAAACAGCTGACGAGTACAGCCTTGGAACAAAAGAACTTCTACTTTTTCTACAAGAGAACTTCAAGAAAGTCACAAACCATAGAAAATATGAGTTCTTTGAGCTGCACGGAATCGTTTCAATGTTAACAGAGATAAACTACTGATCATATTTTGGTCCCCTTCATTTTATATCTTGCCCCCTCTATCTTGCTAGACTGATAGGCAACAATGATGTCGGTGATCACAGCACAAGTATATATAGAGCAAGGGTCATTGCTTTATCATGATAATGGCAATAAACACTGCATTTTTGTGTTATAGGACCTGCTTTGACTTTGACCTGTTACGACTATTACAAGGTATGGAGAGCAGACGACTCATGAAGGAGGAAAAGGTACCCTTTGTCCCGTGCTATCCAGGAAAGAAATCAAGGGAGCAGGGCTACATTTCATTTAAAAAAGTGCTATGATATAGCAACCCTCCTGCAGCAATGGTAAGCGTTATGGTAACCAAGAATCCTGCTTCCTGATTGGCTGATTCCACAAACGTTGTTTCCAGTTGGCCTATACAAGAACTTTTATCACAATATTTTTAATGAAATAGACCCATATTAAAAAGACAAACAAACATAAAAAACTTAAGAATATGTCTCTGACATCAATGAGGGTATACTTCTCTCTTTGCCCTCCCCCTGAAAAAAAAAAAAAAATCATTGTCATCGTGACTTAAACAGACAAAATTACTTATACCTTTTATCAACTTGCATATTTTTAGTGCATTTTGCTAATGTATCAATATTGCACATTACAACTGCATGTAGATATTATGTATTGTCCTATTGATTTCTAGGTGGCTTTTATTGTCAGTTTCGTCCTTGTGTTTCTTCCGTTATCATATGGTTATTCTAGTCAAAACAAGCGACAAATTTCTCTAATATGATTATGCAAAGTTATTAACGATGCCCTATATAAATGTCTAGTTCCTATCATAGGAGTATTATACCGAAACATTATTATTTGAGATTTTACTTGAAGTTCTAGTACGCCATGATTTCATTTGATCTCTGTTAGGCATTTTGTTCTTTCTTTCTTTTTAAAATCCATGTACAGGTACTCTTTATTGTGTTGCATTATGGTTTTTACGGTTTTCCCCATGGTTTTATGTCACTTGAGTTTTGACGTTGTATCTCCGTTTTGTACGAGTATAGAGCTCTTCTTTGTAAACAGACCCATCGGTTCTGAAAAGACTACCCATTTGTTTTTATAAATACAAGGGAATAGATATCAAATAAATAAAAATACATGGTCAGTGTTTAATTTTATTGACCACTTCAAGTCATCAAGTCACTGTCCTACCTGAAAACAATGACCTAATAAAGAGGTCATAGCTTATCGATATCAATCCACATCAGAAATATATTTTTCCTCTGTTAATATGTGCCCGTTGCTATGTGAAAGATAATCACAACACCATGCAGCTTGTATAGTGAGTATGATGAAAATACACTGAAGCAACACGGATCTTCACGCAGTAGGGGCCATATAGACCACAATGAGCTACAATTACATTTTTAGATACAGTTTTGCCAGTGAGCTGCAAGTGATAACAATCTTGACACTTGAACCATAACTCTATTAAACGAGGCCAGAGTGTGAGACAGAGAGAAACAGACCGGGGGGGGGGGGGGTATCATTGACAACCGAATCTGCATACCTCACACGGTTGTACGGCATCCTGCTTCAAATAAAGAGAGACAATTGACGAAAGTGAAAAGGAAATGAATTAATATTGGCCACTGACAGGAGAACGAACCTTGCTGCATCAAAGTTACGAGCGTTATCTGATATTTTGCGTAACCTTTCCAGGTACCTGTAATCAAACTTATTTGAAAATTGAATGACTGCCACCTGAAACATATCGTACTCTTCCATTTTTATTCATGGAGTAATCATTCACGTCTGATGTTGGAAATACCTTGATAAACGAAATTCCCTCTTTGAGAAAATAAATGAAGCGATGACTTTGGCATAGTTTATTCATAAAATAATGTCAACACTAATCATATTCTTTCACAGTCAGTATATGATCATGATGTAAGCCTATGTAATGTATGTAATGCATTTTTATTTTTCATGAAGTACGCGTTTTTGTTGTTCCATACCAGCTCCAAGTTTCGAAAGAATTCGAAAAAGAAAAAAAAAAAACACACACACACACACACACAAACAAAATGATATATTTCACCCCTCATTAAGATAATTCAATGATTCTGTTTTTCTCTTTAGGCAAGCGCAACATGACAGATGCAAGACGTATTAAGAAAAGAAAAAAAAACACCTGAACAAACATTATGTGCAGACATGTGCTAAGAAGCAAATATCTCATTAACTTTGTGTCAAAGCTAAACAAGGACAGGCGTAATGGAAATTAACACAAGCTTCCGTCGACATCTCCCATTTGTATTCAGCTTAACCCCGTAGAATAGGACTGTCGCGAATTAGACGATTTAAAGCATTACGTGCTCGCCCAGATTTCTCGAGGACGTGGAGGCTATAAATGCAAGTAATAATGTTGGAAGCGATCTATCAGTCTCAGTTACATAACATGATAGGACAAATTAGGCATTGATTTGAGCTAAGGTGTATTGGTTGGGCCCGATATGAGTCGGCTAAGTTGTTCCATAGTGTAATCGTGCCCCAGTATCTTAGGATGACAATATAGTTACAACGACGCCAAGCTATGTGCGGCGTAAAGGCCTATACTGTTGTCATCATTAAAAAAAAAAATACAAACAATTAAAGCAAACAAACAAACAAAAACATTGTGCACACGTATGCACCCCATCAAAGTCTCATGAAAGCAAGTGAGCATTGTTACTTGCATGATTCTCTGCCTTCCTACTTATGGAAACCAGGTCGTTTTACTGTAAATTTACGCCGATTGCCTAGTCAACGTTAATTATTGTGAGTTCGTGTCTTGATAAGTCATTCTCCTGATACTCGGGCAGGAACGTCGTGAACACCATAACTGACGAACGTGGTCCCGAACGAGGAAAACGAATTATTTTTCAATACGAAGAACAACTTGAATAGTAGACATATAATTTGTCATAAAAATAGTTAGAAATGATAAGCAACCCATACGGAGCTCGCTTCAAAACTACTCTTTTTATCTCTTTATTGTTAGATAATGATATTCAAAGCGCTAACTGGACACCGTCAGTGTTTGACAGTCTTGTATCAAGGAAACCTACCTTGCAGTATTTTGAACACCTTCAGAGTTGGCAGCGAGTCCAATGCCGAAGTACTCAGATTAATCCAAATTATGACAGGCACAGAATGATACTCGGATTTTGGAGCGCGGCGCCGTCAGTGGGATCCCCTCCAGTGGCGGTCGGTGTGCCCGAACCACCGGCGACGATATTCACGACCGAGCGAACGCCTGGCGTTATTGAGGCGAGTGTATGTACCGGTTTTCACGCCTTGTGATTAAGAGAATACAAAGGCACGCATCTGTCAAAGCAGTCCCAAAAACAGTGGAAATATTTCCTCTTATGGTAGACTTAACTTTCCCGTAGACGGCCTTAATGCTTCGATGAATGCTGTTACACGATGAAATGTGATTAATCACTGACGTTGTTGGATTGCAGTCCCAATGCACGATTTGGTTGATTGATCCTTTAGAGCTTGTCAAAGTTGACAAAATCAGAACCGAGAAATTGTCACTGGTGGCAAGTTTGTCGCAGGTGTCGACATATCACGTGAATTTTGGCACTGTCTAACTTTTAGGGTAAGCTATGACCAGAGGAGTGTGACTAAAGTCTGCCGATCTGGCCAAGTTAAAACCCCTTTGGTACGCGTAGTCATGGAATAGGGTGACGAATGACGTGCAACCCAAAAAATGATTACCACTGATTTATGGACAGCGCAGAAATCCGGAGCTCTTTACGCTCCACGCTCTTCCTTTTGCGTGTGGTTGCAGACGACACGCTCGTGCGCTCGAGAACAGCTCAGAGACTTAAGTGTGCGTCCGTTCTCAGCACGCAGACTTATATTAATGTTCATGTACATAGCAAATAAAGATTCTTAGCACTTTCTCTAACACGGAACGAAAACAACGTTAGATAGTTTGTAACGCCCTGAGTAGAGATGAAGTCTGAATGAGCACGTCAACAAAGTGATTACCGGCGACAACTAACACGGAGCAAGAAGGTCTGTACGGCCAAATTTGTTTCGATACACCCCGCGTCGTGAGCCATGCAGCCACATGATGCATTTGGGAGTTATTTCTTTCTTCTCGACTGCTCGACGACCGCTCCAGGGAGGGCTTAAACGGTAGTCACATGGACTCGACCCTTTTTCCCCTAATCGCTTTTAGCTTTTAGCGGACAGTGACACTGCTGCCGATATTCTATCGCCAACATGGAAGGTGACGACGGAAAAGAATTTGCAAACTTGTAGACGAATACATCCCCTCTCCTTACCCACCCTTCCATACCTCTTTCCCCTCTCTCATTTCCAGTTTCGCACCTAGTTGTTATTGTTTGGGGGTTTATTTCTTATTTTTCTTTTGTAAATGGAAATCATATCGTTCATTTTGTGGGTAAATGACTTAGCTTTCAGGAGTCAAGGGATCCACAGATTTTGAATTATTGCCTAATGTTTATTATAGCTTTCTTACTCAGTGTATAAACGTATCAAGTGATTAGCCCGTCCTTCTGACCTATATATGAAAAATAAAACTATTAGATATGTATATATGATTATATATATAATCATATATACATATGTTTGTTTATATATACTGTGCACATATACATCCACATACAATTTTCTTAGAAAGTTGTAACTCTTAAAGATACTGATCAGTTTCTGCAAATAATTCCCTCCCAAGTTCTTCTAATCAAGCTGTTTTGATATCGCCCGCCTCCTTTCCTTTCTACATATCTTTATCCCCAGTGTGTTGACCTCGTCTTTCTCTCACTCTACGAATGCGTGGACTTTGGCTTTGTCAATCTCCGTGAGTCATTCGTCGTTTACTCGGTGGTACAACAAAAGGCGCTCCACTCCCCCGGATGACCGTTGTTCAGGTCACGGCGGCGGATTTACGTACGCTGTCTGTCGGGCCGCCAACACGATCGTACGCGGCACTCACACACACAAACGCATTCCTCGTGTATACCTCCTGCATGCATATAATAATGATATTGTATACACCTTCTCCGGAAAATCGGTCCGGGGGTGGTGTCTTTTCATATGTAAATAATATATGGAATGCATATCAAAACCACAGAATATCGGATAGAAAAATGTCTAAAGGAAAGACTAACTTTATAGAAAACCAATATGGCATTAAAACTCAAATGGGCAACAATATTGTAATGTAACCTATACCTCTTCCAGGGCTGGCTTTGTGGCAGCTTTTGGAAAGCTTGTTATTTCCATAAACTTCGATATAACGTCCAGTGAAAATAGATTTATTTCTCGTGGACTGCAGATTGAATAACATATCAATACCTGTCACTGACAAATAAAATAAATTAACTGAATGAACACTGGTTTAAACGTGATAAGCTCTCAATGTATATAAGCAAAACAATTTCAATGTATTTTGAGACTACCTGTTTGTCAATGGCCATGATGATATAATAATTGATGGTGTTGCCCTCACTAGTAAAATTTACAAAAAAAAAAATCCTATAGGTGTATAGTAATGAGCGGGTTGATCGTTAGTGTGTGTGTGTATGTGCGTGTGTGTGTGTGTGTGTTTGTATATACGCGTTTGGTGTTTTTTTTTTTATTATTTCGTGTCATATTAAAATGAGAGGAAATTAAAGGAAATCAAACATTGTGTCTCAATGCAAACTTTAAGGATGTTATGAATGTTTGTCCTCATACCTTGATGTATCATAATTATCTAGATTTTCAACATTCATGCAAGGGAAGTATAAAGTGATTGTCTGAAAAATCGTTCAAGTTACACCCGTTTTATCATATCTAAGCCAGTAACAATAACAAACTAAAGGCAGCAACAGACAATTACAAGCAAAAGTACATCTTCACCACAGTCACAAATAGACAGGATATGAGGAAGATAATCTTTCATTATTCGCCTTGGGAATTACGTTATTTTGTAGGTCACGTCTGGAAGGTGTGGAGACAAGCACGGGAATCCAATGTTCAGATTACATTATCATAAGTTCTGTAAACAACCACAAATGAAGGAAACGTATGTCTTTTGGTTTGTGGAATCTTCACCGCAGTCTTTTCAAATTAATTCACCGGGATCTTTCTCAAAAATAATAATATGAAATCATTATATGCGTAAGCAAGTTCGATACGTGGTCGTTATCTTGGAAATTCCATGTCAGATATTAATAGGTGGGTACATGGTTGTTGTTTTATTTGTGCGCTCCTTTTTCACACATAACACAATTTTAATCGATCAAAGTTACTGAATAGTACTTGAATCTAATAGCGAAAATATATTTTGAAACAGGTATGATTAATTTGAATGTACACCATTGTATCATGATAATAATAAAAAAAAAGCGAGCAGGTATCATTATGTAGGGCCTACATTGAAATTTATGCAGGTATGAATGCACTTGCGATTCAACAGACAAATCTAAGTAAGCCTATAACAATACAGTAAGCCTAAAGTAATGAAGGAGAGACAACTATTACACCATAAGCAAACGCTTGACGAGGATATAATGGCACATATTATATAGTACACATTTCACACTATAAGGACAAAGTAAATGCAGGGGTAGGTAGCATGGTGACGGTTTTCTATTTATTCGTAGAATAAGATTAGCATGTGGTATTTTATATATACACTTCTACTATGGCTAATAGTCTCTGTGGGCTTGGTCTTTAATGTATCGATTTATCTAGGCTTTTTATTTTTAGTTGTGTCGTCTCTTTGCTTCTATTTCTGTTTCCTCTTTCTCCCTTTTCCCCCTTCTTTTCTCATTTCCCCACACTTCTACCGACTTCTACTATTTTACATTTTTAATCTCCAAATACTACAAAATAACTCGATATCTTTGGAGATAAGTTTCTTTGTAGAGTTTCCTGATACAGGCATATTGCAAGCAACTTCCAAAACGCACGGTGGAAGATGTTTTTCTTTCTAGTTCTGCCGAGTACTATGGGTGTACAGTTGCTCATGCAGAGTGCCTTCCGTTTTACGGAGACCTGAATCCCTGTCATACTTTCGTTTCCATAGTATTGCGAAATCTACGAGTTTAGTCTATGATGGATTCATTTTGTGTCCAAATGCTAGGATACTTTCCACTATAGCCTCAAGCACGCTTTTTTTAAATATTTTTTTAATACACGTATATATATTTTGTAGTGTGAGGCAGGATGCTTGTGCGTGTGTGTGCCTGTGTTTGGGGTGGGGCTTGGGATCTTAGTTGGGTCAATGCGCCATTCTCCCTTCTTCAGTTTGTTCCTTTCTTCTTTTTTTTTTTTTAAAAGAGCCAAAAGTGTGTGTGTGTGTGGGGGGGGGGGGGGTGCAGTCTTCCCCTTCCGCGCCCCCTCAGTTTCAAGATAACTAATGATTCATTTTAAATAATTCAATAACGTATCGAAACTTATGTGCACAATCAAACCATTATTCTTCAAGGTGTTATCAAAGTCTCCACCGCACAGGGTTCCACGAAGACATTGAATGTTAATATCATTTGGCAGTAAAACACTCGCACATATTAATAGTTAAACGATGAACAGCAATGTCGCTGTCATATACCCACATACACATTGTGAGAACTGACAATTACTTTGACGATTTACGAGGATAAACAATTAATTGGTATGGTTTGTATTCTATTAATCACCTAGTTAAATAGGTCAAACAACTACTTTCATGACAGTTATCGAATCCCATTTCCATAACATGATGCTGAAGTGATATTCACTATTACACCTCTCCCAGGTATACTTTGGACTGTGCATGATATTATGAAGTATTGCGTGACTTGTATTAACTACATCCTGGGAATCACCAGTGCTCAGGATTCTCTTTCGACCTAAAAGTTCTTTCCAATTGTTTTAACTTGATATTTCCACTTCAAACCTACTGTCTTGAAAAATGTTATAACTGTCTTCATTATCAACAAACCGAGCATGCAGATAAACGGCCATCGGCTGAATCTTGTTGCCGTGCTTAAATAAATGAAAGAAACGAAACGAAACGAAATAATCAAAAGTTACACAAATTAAGAATCACACACATCGACACCAAACAATTATTAGTGCAGACGTGTATGCAAAATAATTCACACAATCATATAACATAGTTTCATCATTTACATCAATGTTTTAGACACATATTCAATTCAATTCAATTCAATTCAATTCAAATGAATTTATCAGGAATTTTCTGCATCGAATTATATTACAAATGAAATACAGTCATTTCTTTTTGTTTACAAGACAATAGAACATACAGTGTGTGCATCCAAATGTAAAACTGACATATACGTGTACAGATTTAAAAAAAAAGAAAAAGAATAAGAGAACACGTCAATTGGGAACCACTCGGGATAAGGTGAATCTTTATGAATGCAGAAGACTGTCGTCAAATAAGTATATAGCTTGAAGATACGACAGCCTTGAAAGAGAAGAAGAAGAAAAAAAAAGAAGAAAATGGGCAAAACATACATCTTGTATACTTATCGAAAAGAAAAGAAAAAGAAAGAACAAAAAACAGTGACATTCTGGCATCGCATTGCGACAACAATAAAAAACAAATATGGATACTGATTATAAAAGTTTCTTTCATTTGATCTTTTTCATTTCATTTCAAGAGGTACGGAGAATATTACAAAGCTGACATAATAATTCCATTACGAATGACAGAAAAGAAAACAGACTGTTAAGGTGAAATTTAAATGAAGGAGTCTTTACGACAACAGTGAGAAAACTCTCACTCATGTTTAGAACTGGTGAGTTCAACGCACCGATCTCCGCCCACTCGTGCAGTCCGACTTGTCAGTTGCGACTGACACTGGGCGAACGTCGGGGGTGGGGGAAGTGGCTGACTGAGAGGAGTTGGTACGCAGAAACGCGAATGTTAGACAAACAAGGAAGATTGGACATTTCCCTGCAGCGACTCCTTTTTAATTCGCCGATGATGTATACCCTTCACCAGCGTCGAGATATGACTAATCCATGCTTTCTCCAGCTCTCATAATACTACACGTGTTAGTTGTTGTGACGTTGTTCCTATTTGTTTGCAAGAAATTCCCCCTCCCCAAAAAACAAACAACAAGTTGACTTTTAAGGACTGCCGTTGTGTCCCGACATCTTTCTACCGAGAATATTTTGGCAAATGTAAAAAGTAAAAACAACAACATAATTACGATATCCTTTGAATTGGTTCTCGCATTCACAGCAGGTAGAAATGTGTTAGACAACTTATGGGGTAGGTTTGTCCTACAGGTGGAGATGATGATTTGAATGTTAAAAAAAATGTTTTTAGGAAAATGTTTTTAGGAAAATAAAATGAATGTTTTAGGAAAATCGGACAATGCATTAAAATGTTTCGCTAATGTTTTCTAATAATAGTGCTGCAATCACTGAATCCACATAATTTTTTGATAAATTCCCTTCAAGATGTCGAAGCAAAGGGCATCACAATCAGAAATTTTCAGTGACATTTGGTGCAATGTTCACTCTCCTGAGACTCCCTTTGTCATGCTTATGTTTGTCTTCATTCACCTTTCCCCTCCGCTGTTTTATCTATCTATGTCGGTTATACATTAAAGGGACTGTACAGTACTGGTTGAGATGAGGATTCAGGTTTGTAACATTTTTGGTGAGATAATGAGAAACCTCTTATGAAATATGAAAGAGCATGTATTTTCAAGAAGGATTCAACTTTTTTTGATGAAAATTGGCCTTGAAATGGCTGAGATATTAAAAAAGAATTGATCCTAATAAAATTGACAGGCCACGACTTTTATTACGATCTCTTTGTTTTTCCTTGTTTCAGTCACTTCAGAACCGATTTTCATCAAATAAACTTTTAATTCCCCTTAGAATTGTATGCTCTTTAACATTTCATACGGTGGTTTCTAAATATCTCGCAAAACGTTACAAGCTGAATCCTCACCTCAACCAGTACTGTACAGTCCATATAGAATGGACACCTTCAAAGTGAAATTAATTTCTTTTTTGTTCACTTCCGTGTATTGGCTCGTACGTAAACAGCGATGTGGAAGGGAGATTGCATGTGAGTGCAATACACTGCACAATTAACGTAAAAAAAAAGAAATATTGAATATTCTTCATCAAGATCAACATGGTGAGAGAAAAATCCATTGTCAATTGTCTTTGCTTACAGAAAAAATAAAATCTTAATCATGTTCACACGGCATTATCACATGATAACAAGAGTGCGTGCTTCATCCCAGGAAATTGGTCATATCATGGCTAATTAGGTGGTGTGGGAGTAACTCAGTTTTTTGAAGGATTTAATAGGCTGTAATAGTGATTTACAGATGTTGAACCATCTCCGGTGGGAGTTTGGATAAGACACAAAACATCCGCATTATCTCATGTTCAGCGTTGGCTCGATCCAGCTCTGGTGAACCACGGATTGAGGGGTCCGCCGCATATCAATGCTTTCAACCACTTACAATCATAATGGTTGCACAAATTTATGAATTCAAACCAGTGTTTTCCTGTGGTTATTAGTGGGAAATATTATAATGAGCTGTAAACATCTTAAAGCTACGAGTTTCATCGAGGGAATTGCCAAACTAATTTAAACTTTCTCTTGGAACATCCAAACAGAAACTTTCCGGTGAAAATTTTGAAGTCAGATCCCGCAATGATTGCCAAAGTAACAACTTCATTCTGACAATTCCCGTCTAACCAAGATGTCTGCACGTAAACGGTCACTGGTGAAATTTTGCCTTGGCTGTGATAGCATGCACAGCATTTAATCAATTGCAATCACGTAATAAATGGTAAAGAATCGGAAGGAGGCACGGCATCTCATGCAACTCTCGTCACAAGAAAAACATTTTGTCCAGTCTGAGACTCTTGTGTGAGAATTCATCAACTTCCTGGCATATAACTTATTCGATTTAAGCCTTATTTGATAGCTGCTTTATAGGCTATGGACTGACATAGAAGGATATATTTCACAGTTCAAGGCTGAAGTAACATTTACTTTCGCCATTGGAAGCGGTGGTTGTGGATATGATATTGTGTCGTCTCGTCTTTTTCTTAATGTTATCTGTCATAAAATAATATAATCGTCAAAAAGAGAAAGTGCACAACATCGCATGAAAAAAAAAAAGTCATCCAGGCAGGGTCAACGTAAACCATACATAGACTACCTCGAGTTACCTGAAGGTGTTTAAGCAAACAGTAAATTGTTCAGACTATCCACAGTAAACTCTCAGGAGTATTAGCTTTCTATAATAGTGCATTCACTTCGCACTTTCATTCAATCACTACTCGACGCTTCTACAATTCAGTCTACGTTAAGATGAAAGGAGACGCCCGAATCGACTACTTTCCCTTTCCTTCATGAGCATTTCACCGCCTTATTCGAAGCTCCTGTGACTGGATGACATTTAACGAATCGATTCTCTTATCTTATTCTTGAATTAAGGATATTCATGTCAAAAACTGAACCTTTTGCAAAAACAGTGATTGATGATGGTAAAAGTAATAATGATGATACGACATGCAGTTGTTGTGGACCCTGATCCTTCATCATCATCTTCCTTAAAAACTTGAGACATCTATATTTTCATAACTTACGAAAAAGACAAAAATGATGCTTATTATTTTGTGAAGTGCGAATTTACTTTCTTTTTCTAACTCGAAGACGGCTCAACTTCAAAGTCGAGGGCAAAGAAGAACGTAAGACAGTTTTATTCCGTGCAAAGACTTTGCTTTTCCTGAAGGGATAGCGAGGAGAACAAGATATAGAGGAGGATGAAAACAAGAAGGAAAAAAATAGTTATATAGGAATTTCAACGACTAAACGGGAAGCCGGTTTATAGATCTTAGACATAAGATAGACATATAAATGCAAGGAAAATGGACGACAAAAGGGAGTATCTGTTGAAGAAGATATGCTGTCTTAATTTCTAGGGCTTATTTTTAAGTCCTAAGGACTTATTTTTTAAGTACTAGGGGACTGTAATAACAGACAGAACCATAGGACTTAAAGGTAAATCTTTCCTAGGATTTAAATATCTAAGTCATGTGCGATTTAAATGTCAAACTATAGGATTTATTTTTTAAGTCTTTTAAGATTACATTTATACCTTTCTTAGACTTGTTTTTAGAATAAGTCCAGCATGGATTTAAACTACGAAAAACTGATTTCAAGCCTTCCTTGCTGGATTTATTTCAAATTAGTCCATCATGGATTTAAACTCACATTGCTGAAAATGACAGCCAATTGATGCATTTTCTGCCCGTGTAAAGGTCTATTTATTTCATCGAAATTAAACAATTGCACATATTTCACAAACATAAGTTACAAAATATAGAGATGGTTCAGTATACATGCTTGAGCGTAGGACCTATGCATACCGTGTGATTGAGATAAAAACTGCCAATGGCAAATTAATATGCATGGAAACTGGCAATAGAATGTTCATTCAAAAGGTTTGTCAAGAGAAATAAAAAAGAAATAATGACAAAAATGATAGCGAATCACAATGTTGATGACATCGATATCATTATCATCATTTTGGCAATGATGCCGGATACGGTGGATAACCAGGCATAATCATGAAGACAAACACACCTTGACCAAAACCACATAACCTTTGAAACATTTTTTTTTTTTTTTTTTTTTTTTGCTGCTGGTGACAAGACGGGGAAATTTACGTGAACATGACCAAAATTAATAGTATTGTTTCATGTTTTGTACACACAATGTCCGGAAGGCAGGTGATTTTGCTCCTTGAAGTACTTCTCTTATATGGTTAATAAATTATTTCAAAGAAGCTGTAAGAGAAAATGTAGGCAGTTACAAAAATACTTGCAAGTCATGTCAGGAAGTTATTGCCTTCCTATTTCGACATTTTCGAAATAATATTCATCACACCTTATTCATTTTTTAAGCAAACAACAAATAAATAAACAAATAAACAAACACCGTTGTGACAACGCTTCCTGTGAGGTTAAGAAACACATAATATATTCGTTTAACACCATTCAGCGTTCACAGGGATATGTTTACCCACTGGAAGCCGCAGAAAAACCCAACAAACACCGAGTCTTCCGCAGCTAAACTTGGTTCAGTTACCATGGGTACAACATGATGATGCTATACGATCATGATAGTATGAATTCACTCAGAAGCATCGCACCCTCTTTGTTGCTAAAAATATACTTTAAATGATGAAGCGCGAATTATATAAGCGGAGAACAGGTGACAGATATTATTAATTTCGTACATCTTCCATATTTCCTCTTGATTTCCTCTGCAGATGGCACTTATCATCATACCTTATGTTAATTTCA
Organism: Diadema setosum; assembly: GCF_964275005.1. Taxonomy (NCBI): domain Eukaryota; kingdom Metazoa; phylum Echinodermata; class Echinoidea; order Diadematoida; family Diadematidae; genus Diadema; species Diadema setosum. Next base: position 3,538,519 of record NC_092685.1, read on the forward strand.
GTTCAGACAGTGGTTTCCAAATGAATTATTGACGTTTTCATCCACAGTTTTCGGAGCTCATCATGGAGTTCAGTCTGTAACTTGCATTTGTGACACACGTGAAAGAATCAAATCATCCGCTACATGTCATGTCATGATCATGGTTAAAATTATCTACTGCGTTATGAACGAAGAAAATTGTAATGTTCAGTGAGCAAAATAGAATGTTTTGGCCTAAAATGGCTTTAATTTATACAATAACATATATACACTAAAAGCATGTAATCCTGTTTGTAAATAACAAAAGGTAAAAAAGACAAAAAGAGAAGAAAAAAAGTATGCTGGACTGATGTATCTGATGTACGCAGCTAATGCACTAACAGATCTGTTGTTTCCGAATGATCTGTCGGCAAATCATACCACACATTAATCATCAGAACAAGCACTTGTCATAGGATTTCAGTTACTTTTAAGTGCTGACGAAAGAAACAAAATCACAAAAACAAAGATTTGACTGAGATCGTGGTTGATGAGTTTCTTTTGGAACCATGAATCAAAAAACTTTTTTTTTTCCATTTGTTGAAGCAACATTTTCCTCTCTCTCTTACATCCGTTGCTGATGTCGTTAATGTGACGACGTAAAAGTGGGTCAGGGCTGCCTAAAAATTGTGTCATAGAAAGAGACACGACTGGAGAAAAAAAAAGACGTGATTCGAAACCTTCCGCTTGGTGGCTTATTATGATTCATATTTGCGTGTAGCCGCCGGAAGATATTCGTGCGAAATTACACGCCACAAGTCTTGGCTCGTCAAGTTTCATCGCGGATCACTTACTTTAAAACTGCCCTAGATCAAAAATTAGTGGGTGGAGAAAACAAAGTCTGAAGTGATGGAGTGACAAAAGATGTTTCACATCAGATATTGCAATCTACTTGAACACTCTCACCTCTTTCTATAACATTGAAATATTTATATTAAGTGTAGTCGATTTTCTTACCAGCAGATACACGGTCAGTACTGAAAAGTGATTTATTTGCATATCTGTCGACATTTTAATTCTCCCAGAAACTTTATATCGTCAAAGGGAAATGCAAATAATCCAGCTCTAAAACACAAACTGGCTCCTCAATACAAGTCTTGAAATAGGCTCTCGGTGGATTCACGTATCACAACATTACTGATTGATTTCGTATGTGTATGAATCGATTCATTCTCATCTTGAGGCGACCTTATCATGAGATGGTTATTCATTAATGCTTTTCAACTTTGGATGTAAGCGTTAGTTAATTTTTAACGCATCCTTGTCAGGCACCAAACTGTCGTAATGATTTAAATGGGAATTGTACCTCATGGAGAGATTTACATGAAAGGAAATTGAATTAAAGCTACAGATCGGTTCGTAGAGCGAAATGAGATGAACAGGCCTATATAGAAGAATTTAGACACAGTCGACAGTGTGATGGGTGATCATGTACGCGTGATATGAACGATAGTCTTGTGTGAAAAACAAGGTGTTAAAGAACGGGCCTAGAGTTGCAAATGTGTGAAATGTGCGTGCCTCTGTGTGTGAACTTGTGAGAGTGTGTGAACGCACATTTTTAATGTCTTATTGTCATTGATCAATGCATGAATAGGTATAATATTGTTTTGTGTGTGCGTAAATGTTACATCTATTTTCAAGAATGCGAGAAAAAAGAGATGAGAAAAGAACGTTTAAAAATCAGCCAGGATTGATCAGAGCTCTACTACTGTGAATGTCGACGGCATGGAACGCTTTAAAGGACAGGTTCACCTTCATAAACATAAGGATTGAGAGAATGCAGCAATATTAGTAGAACACATCAGTGAAAGTTTGAGGAAAAATTTGACAATCGATGCAAAAGTTATGAATTTTTAAAACTTTTGTGTTGGAACCGCTGGATGAGGAGACTGCTAAGGCTCGTGATGTCATATGAGTACAACAGTATAAAGAAAATGTAAAGAAAATTCAACATATTTTCACTTTTTTCGCACAATAAAAGAGCACTTGACTTGCCTCTTTCTAAAGGCAATGGGAATAATATTACCCATAACATGTCATTAACGAGTCAAGGGGATGTGTACATTTTTCAAAAGATGACATTTTGTGAAATTCTCTTTATATTTTCCTTATATTGTTGTACGCATGTGACATCATACACTGCAGTAGTCTTCTCATCCAGCGGTGACTGCACAAAAACTTCAAAAATTCATAACTTTTGAACGGATTGTCCGATTTTCCTCAAACTTTCAATGATGTGTTCTATTAATATTGCTACATCCTTATGTTAGTGAAGGTGAACTTGTCCTTTAAGAACGTGAGCTGTTCCTATGACACCAAATTCCGCTTTTTGCTCAGTTCCAAGGTAGCCGCTAATCCCGTCGATATTGAGTGGTGGGACCCCGGAGGACAGCTTTCCGATTAATATCGATGGAACATTAAAGAAATGTCGTCAGGATTTCGGGTGCACCTGACTTTCCATTCCGGATGCCCAGTGGGGGAAAATATTCTCTCCGTTTCTTTTTCTCTCTTCTTCTTGAAGAGTATAGTGCCAAGTACATCGGCCACAATCAATTGAAGATGCCGAGGTGGTGACGGTGGTTAATGTGAAGACGGTATAAAAGGACGAAGGGAACGGGAGCGAGGGGGGGGGGGGGAGGGAGAGGGGAGTGGGGAGTGGTGACTACAATCATGTTTTACACTGTTTCACTATTCTTGCCTTTTTATGTTGGACTGTTGGACAATGAACTTGACTCATACGGCTTTGTAGAAGTTAATTTACTCTCCTCAGTTCAAATGCATTCTTTATCCTCGCAGCTTGCAATAAAGTAACGTGGCCCACTCCCTGTTTCTCCCTATCCATCTCATACATCCGCATCGTCAGTGCGGTCAATGCAAATCCCTGTTTGAACAGGCGCGTTTGCCTGTCCCCCTTCTCGGTTATTGATGTGTAATCATACGTCATTAATCATACTTTATCTGGATTTCATCAACGTGCAACTCTATGAGAGAATACTTGATCCATAGTGCCTGAGGTAGAGATATCCAATTTGATCGCCCGATGCTCACCTATTCCATCGTTACCTGCACACCTTGGTCATTCTCTTTAATGTGCGTGCTGGAGGGTGAAACCATCGCCTTTGCACCCTGATCTGTCCATGCTATTTTTTTGTTGGATTTCAAAAATTACAATTATAATTTTCTCCAAATTTGCTGTCATGGGATACTCTTTATCATCATTGACGCTTTCACCCTCTTCTCAAATTGACTCATCGACGCTTGGAGAGAAGGTGTTCCGATTAGCGGCAACGCGTGTCGACTGCCAGAACACTTGACACCGCCTCGCCGCAACACACGATATCGAATGACTCAAGCAAAGAAGGGAGGAGCAAAGGCGAAAAAAAAAAATCATCGGTTTGCCTTTGGACTTGAGGCGAAAATGGGCAATTCTACGAGCAGCATTCGAGTGACTCTTTTCCCCTGAACCATAATAACGACGGCATTTGAATCTGCCTGGGTCTTTTCCCTTCTCCCCTTGTCTCTGCTGGATGGTCTCAAATTAGAATCGAATGATAAATAACGAGAATCGAATGAGGGGGTGAAGACTCCAGCAATGTCTTACGGATGATGGGAAGTGACACTGCGCCTTCCACACGGGTGCGGCGGAAACCACGTCAGAGCTTTGCAGACATACTAGCAGGCACTCGATCGGGATATGGACTCTTGGCTTCGAGGCGCACATGATGGACTGAATGGTGGTGATGCGTGTGACAATCATTGAAATAAAGAATTATTACAAACACCAAAATATGAGCACTTAGATCGTGACAGTGATTATTTCTGCATCTGTGTACGAAATCAAGTTACAAGCATACGTGCACGCACGGACGATTCATTTGTGTATCATATCATCCATGTTTCGTAATCATGATTACTGAAAAAAAAAGGACAAGAATGTATGTGGACCTTAATGTTCATAACGTGATGGATTTTATTTGTCTGTGATGTCAGTTCTTTGTTGTGTTTATGCTTCGCAGTGAAATAAAAAGTCAAGAAATAGATTTGCATCCAATGATTTTTGTCAGTTAGCGAGCATTCTGCTTGTAACAAGGTCGTCAAGGCTCTAAACACGTTAACATGAGACAGTGGGTTGAAATCTTGGGTGAACGTCACGAGCTCAGCATCCACGAGTCATACAGCCCACGAGTTAGACACTAAGTAAGCGAGGCCCATGAGTTCAACACAAGTAAAATATGTTCACGAGCTATTAATACGGTCCACGAGCTATAGACATTAAGGCCCACAAGCTCAACACTATAGGCAAAATTGGCCCACCAACTGGACATTACATCGGCTCTTTTTTTAATTTTTTTTTTAATACTTTTATTGCCTGCATGGTGCCAAGCTTCTTATTTGTATAGTGTCGGTCTCGTGTGCCTTATTTGCTTTATAGTGTCTGGCTCAGGGGCCTATAGCTGTTCTACTGAATGTCTAGCTCATGGACCCGTTTTACTTTGTGTCTAGGTCGAAAGCTTCATGATTCGTAGGTGTATGAATCATGGACCTTTTTCAATGTCCTGCTTGAGGGCCGTATGACTCGTGGGTGTCGAGCTGGTGGGATGACCCCGAAATCCATGCCCGGTTAGCGAACACATTTGAACAAGATGCTATTTTACCCACTCTGTTCCTCTGGTGTGTGAATGCATACTATGAATGCATAACATTCAAAAGCGCCCGGCTCCCACAATGTGTCACACATCATTCACAAAGTTGCTGGAAAAGATAAGTCTTCAGTTCAGAATTGAAGGTATTGGGGCTGTTGCAATTCGGAAGCGGGACTGGTATAAATGTTAAAATAAAATCATTCTCCGTGTAGATACAGAAAATGACGGAAACAGTAAATTTTCATGGGACATCTGCATGCCGAATTATAAATCCGCGGGATAACTTCGAGTTAGCCGAAAACCCGATAAATTCACTAAAAATTCAGCATAATTATAGCTTCATAAAATGACAACATGAAATCAGAAAGGTGCCGATTAGTTAAACCTTGACATTAGACTTGAAATGATTTGGGAGAATGACACGTGACACAGTGATAAGATTGCATCTCTCAGGTAGAGAACTTGACAACGAATGAATTTGCCCGGAGCATCTTCCCGGTGTCAACTCTTGTATTCATTCATTCAAAAGGTAACGTACGTAAGAAAAGGAAGGATTCGATTCGATTTTGATTATTGATTGATGATTTTTAATGATTGACATAATACGGTTTCATAACATTATTTGAGAATGTGTCTTTATTGAACTTGACTGGTGTTCTATTTCGAATTGATCGTATTTGTCAGTATTTCAGATCTACCATTCTTGTCATGACAATCTATATATTTTGTATAAAACAGCAAAATATATGCCATCATCGCTCGGTTGTCTTATAACATGAACTTGAACAGACTTTAAATGCAATTATCGTCATGAATAACAATTAACAGCACTTGCTATTGATCAGTGACGTAACGTTCCTTCTCTAATTCCATGTCGATGAAAAGGAGAAGCAAACCCCGTAGCGCCTGCCTGAAATTTCGTCCAGAGTTTGATATTGGCTTGCAGTGAGAGTTAACTCGGTGGCGGATTCAGTTTCACACCAAACTCGCGGGTTCTCCGTGGCTTCACGGTTCTCAACTGTCGATCACAGGATCCTCTTTCTCCGCTCTCTCCTAGCCAGCAATGAAACTCAAATGTCACTGCACCGTCCCAGTCGGATGGCCTTTCCAAAATTTTATCACTCTCACATCAAATCATTTTTCTTTGCCAAAAGGTTTGAATTTCCTTCAGTGAAGCGCCGAGGGAAAGCAGGGCAAACTTTACCGATGTCTGCACATCACACACAAATTCAATCAATCCCTTTTATTCTTTCTTTATTTCATCGAGAGTTGAATTGGAGCTGGGTATTCCTTTGAAGATTGTTGTCGTCGTGGATTTCGTCATCGATATTCTGATGCTGATGTTGATGCACTACCATGGTCTTGACGTTGTGTTCACTGGATTCAGAATCAGTTTGTAATCTTATAATCTCCAGATACGAATTGTTTCAAGAGATTCTTTGGCCTCTAAACCCGCCCATAATAAAAGGGAACTTACTCCAGATCCAACTTAGCGTCAGAAACTCTAACGCTCTTTTCATGATCTGTATAAAAGCAGTAGCTTAAAAAAAAAAATGAAAGTTGTGTTGGGGGAAAATCAGCGAACGTTAAAACACTGATCCGATCTTATTTTCGAGACCGTCATCAGTACATCCTGAAAAAAAAACCCAAACAAAACAAAGCAGAATTCAACTAAAATAATGATAAAAGTGTTTTTGGTTCCGTACGAATTATCCCTGATGAAGCCTGTGCATGTATAGGGTTTGCGCAAGGGATCTTTTCTGAGAAAGTTTTCTGTTTCCGTTAGAAATTACAAGGGAATCATATCACAGAAAATTGGAGCCTACACTTTGCATTCAGTTGAGAAAAATCATAAGTCTCATATGAATTTCGAATAGGCCTATACTCTGAATTCCATTTGTTCACTATTAGGGGATTTGTGCAAGTTGAGGGAATGATTATCAGACGGCAGAAAAGGAGAAGGGGGATGGTGAAATCAATAGGAAAGTGATGGAAGGTAACTGTGGTTTCTACGCCTCTCACTCGAGACATCAAAGCGGAGATGATAACCGCTTTGAAGGCTTGGTGCCCGTATTATGTTTCTTGCGCAGGGGATTTCTTGATGACGTGTATGACTGATAGTTAAAGACCGCATTTTAATGTTTGAGAAAGAGTTTTAATTCATTTTACTGTGAACTTACGTCTTTCCGCCGAGCCGGTAGGGAGGGGGGGGGGGGGGGGGGTGAGAGGGTGGGCTGCGCTTTTTGTTTGGTTCGTTTCGTGACCAGTGAATGGTAGGATCGAGTCCAGCTCTCTACTCGACGAAAAGATGAATGTTCAATATCACTTTGTACATCGTCATTTTACAAGTATGCTATACTCACTTGTTGGGAGAGATGCTATTAAGAGCGATATTCATGCATTTCAAATTGATCTTCCGCTTGAATTATCTAATTCTCAAATACCAGCTTGTCACATTACTCTCTGTTTTTTAATCCGCACTTAGCAGGTGATCTGACGTAAATAGGCTATTAGAAGGAACTAATACATCTAAAATGAAAAAGAAATCGTAAAGTGCACTATGTGCGGCTCAGTATTTTCATAAAACAGGCTAATATTCCTAGAATATTGTTTTGCTAACCACCTGAGTGTTGTTGTTTTTTGATACACTGAGTGCACTAGAAAAAAAAATAAGTGACACAAAAAGTGGAGTGTGTGCACGTGTCCTCATGCGTTATTTCATGAAATACCACTTTTTTCATGATTTGACCCAAATGATAGACTCAAAACTCCTTCGACTCTCTGTTTCTTTGTCCTGAATTTCCCTTCTTACACTCTGTTCCGAGTCAGATCAAGTTTCTGCAGCAGCCGACAGTGGGTCTCATTAATGGCTGCATAAACTGATGATTCTGGCGAGAATGTTTTGGAGGGAATGAGAACGGCGGGAAAACTGGGGCATCGGGGACCCGATGTTAAAGAGGCGAGCGGAGTTTGACCTACTTCTAATAAATGCAGACGACACTACCCCCGGGAACAGCAAGATTCTCGATGCATTGCTGTATATTACAACCTACTCTCATAAGGTCCTACTCTCATTAAAAATCTGATCTCATATCGAATTAACTTCGCTTATCAAGCTTCATGCTCTCTGCAGCACACAGGTTTACATACCCAAGATGGCGTGTGATCATGTTGTTGTTATTTTATGAAATAATGTACGTGACACATGCACCCACAGAGTACAACACATTAATATTAATCACCCATCAAGTAGATGGTCAGAAGAGAAGAATACTATAAAGATGTTGGTTTTCATAAATAATGAACCTTTTCATGTATTAATTATCATCGATGTGAGTGTTGGAATTGGAAATGAAAATATGCGATTAACATAATCACGTTTTATTTTTGTGCATCATGAATAGCGTATGAGCGTGAACATAGTATTACTACACAGAATGGCTTTTGATCCGAGCCTGTAAATGCGGTGCCATGTATATCAAGCATATACCAACACTTAGCTTGGAATAAGTTAGGGGATTGATATTTGAGTTATGTATTAACTCAGAAAAGTGTTGATCTTTATCATTTTGATTTCTCATCGTTTGAAATGATTTCTTCACGATATGTATTCAGCAGTTTCTTAATACTTTGACATTTAACAATAATTTTACTTTTATTAGTACGTGTATCTAAATTCACTAATATACAATATTCTCATTCAAGTCATTGACTTTATAGGTCATCACGTTTAGAGATAACTTCGCCTATTCATTCACAATAAAAACTTTAAAAAGGGGAACCAACTAGAGCATATTGTACCGTGTCTTTAAATCGCAAAGGGACATTCGTCCTGTCGAGCCGTGTGAAGTCTTAATAAATGCGATGACTAAGTGTGCTTCATCTCTCTCATTACCCTTCCCGCAGGATGCCCACGACGCGGATGAGAGAGAGCCCCGGAGGTCTCCCACAATCGCATCGACTCTACCCCCGTTGTCTGCTCGTCTTTTTTTTTTTATGCTTCTCTTTAAGCTGTGAAATAGGATTATATATTATTTGCCCACAAGTCTTGCGTGACCCAAGTCTCGTTCCTTGCGTTTATCTCTACTCGTATTTAATCCTAAGGAGTTTTCCTGTTCTCCCTCCCCATTCTTGCTTCCCTTTCCTATGTTTGTCTGTTCTCCCTCAGTACCTGCCCACCGGAATCACTCCATCATGTCCTTACCCCATCCATCTCTTTCTTCCACCCCCTGGTCCCTCCCTGGTCTCCTCCTCTTCCCATCTCATTTCCAGCCACGCCGCCCGTTTTCTCCGCATGACTTTCTTTTTAAAATGTGCACCTCTCTCCCTTTACTTTTTAAGAGCCAAATAACGATGATAATTAATGCAGCATAATGAATTTTGCCTTGAAGGTTTAAAACATGGGCGACAAAGCTGCTGATGATGAACACTGAACCATTAAGGTGGGATATTGACCTGATCGAATGACAAAGAAATATCATTGCCATTTTCATATCTTTTCATAATCCTCGACGCTCGGTCTCTTCTCTTCGTTATAATTTACATTTAATCCATAATTATGACTTCACCATCTTGCCTTTTTTCCTCGTGATATATACGCTTTCCCATCTTCCATTTATCCCCCTCCAATATATACCGCTTTATCTTTATTTAAAAAAAAAAAAATAACGTTTACACTTAACCTTCTCCCGTTCTCTCGTGGTTCAGTTTACCCTGTTATTGGTCTGTCTCGTTCTTTCATCGTATTATAATCAGTTAACTTCGTTTTATTAATACATTTATGTTTGTTTTGTTTTGTTTTTAGTCTGACGCGATAATTGTGCATTCAAGGTGAGCAATAAATTGTTCTCTGCATTCTTTTCATTTTTTTTCTTTATCTTTGTTTACTTCACTATTGAGAGGTTAATTTTGGATGGAGTTTATTCGGGGAGGAAGGTCTCGAGCCTCGGTGATTAAGTTGCCTTTTCCTCCCCTGGCAACCAGCGGCATGCACCTGGAATCACCAAAATCTTTATATCATGTAATACGATTTTCTGTTTGTATTTTATGTCCGCTTGTATTGTATGTTGAATTGCCGAATAAATAATAATAATAATAATAATAATTCCAATCACATCACTGACAGTCCTGCATGGTGGTTCCAGGGCCTTGGACCATTGATACCCGAATACAAATCAAACACAGTTATTTACTGAATGGCAGTAATAACCACGTTGTTATGCGACAGTACATAAAATATTTCATGTTTGCGATTACTCAAGATTCACAAACGAGCGTACGATAGGCACTGATTATATACCCTTTGACTCATGCTTTGACTGTAAATGAACGCAAAATTTATTTCTCATTCGTTCTTTTCGCTCCCTGTAGATGAACAAATGTTGAATTCATTGTCAACACCATGGATCTACTACTATTTACGTGCTTATGGTGAAATAATTTCAACCTCGTCTACTACTATATAAAGAATAAAATACACAGCAGATTCCTTCCCTGAAAATTTTGCCGACATCATGCATCCTCTCGATAACCTTTTTAATATTTCTCCATCTGCGTTATGTTTCACAAGGCGGTATGCACGTGTTCGCTCTGCTGGTTAATTTCATTTCAGCTCTTCCACTTCACGAAAACTCGTAGCAATGTGAATTGAGGCATACACGACAGCGAGCCCCGTAATTGTAAAATATAATCCACGTGCAATTCCTTCCACCTAAATGGGCTTAAGGTCACTGTAATCATATCCCGTTCCCTCGGGTTGTCAAGTTCATATCAAATAATCGTGCACGATCAAGTCTCCTCACGGAGAATAATACGCGAGAGCATTCTTTGAAAACTTACATTAGAACAAATGCCCCAAGAAATAAAACACTCCGCCCCTTACGTATTATGATTACCGTCATAAATCGTGTGCACATTTCTCCACAGATAGGACTAGTATCTGGAAGCTAGTATTTTCTTTCAGCACTCACGTGATTATGACGTCAGTTTAAGTATAAAACTGTAGGTAATAACACACACGCACGCACGCACACACACAAAACACACACGCACAAACAGATTGCTTTTGCCATGTATTCCAATGATCTGTCCTTCAAACACAAATTATTGCCATGACAACGTAGAAGTTTACTAAGTACTTGGCGTTTTCTGCGAGGCTTGTTTGGCAGAGCACAGGATGGTACGCAATTGACAATGCGTCTTCAGACTACAATTCATCTGTATCATCAGGCTGATTAGATTGATTGTTGTCCGTGTACAGAGGGAAAACTCTTTCGTTTCGTTGTTGTGTTCAACTCAAGATGTGTACTTGATCTCTGTCCCTGTCACTGATGTCTGGACAGAATACCTCAGCGATTAGCTGTTACCTGTTCCCTAGAATGAAAGGTATTGCTTAGAGTAACATTTCATGCGAACAAACACACACAAACACGCGTATACAAACATTGAAAAATTAAGTTTTTGTGTGATGATTGGCTCAGAGCAATATCTTTGAATATAGGAATACATGTATATGTTTTGCATCTGCCGATCGCACACACCACAAGAAGAAAGATGTCAACAAGTTCCATGCGAGTAACAAAGAATTCTCTTGTTCTCGGGTTTCTGGTGATCAGCAAATCCTGTTAAAAAGACAAATACTGCAAAACAAACAAACAAACAAACAAACAACAAACAAACAAACAAAAACAAACAAAAACAAAACAAACAAAAACAACCCAAACATCTGAATAGCCAATATGAAAGTATTTCCACCACAAAATGATCAATACAAGACGGACAGCAGTCTGATATGCACAAACTTGAAATGATGCAACGTTTTTATTCAACACATTGGACATTGAAAAAGACAATACTTTAAAGCTTATTGCTGGAGCACCATTGTTGCAAGTGTGAACTACGGGAAACCCGAAGTTTATCTGCTACTGGTACATATGGCTCTGTTATTGGTTGTTGTTTTTTTTCAGCTGATTCACAACAATTATGATTCTATTCTTACCTTCGAGAATTTCAATGTGTTGCATGATGGCTTTCACATTGACTACTTGCTTATGACAAAATCTCAACTGGGTCTTACAAAAAAGCACAGAGGAAATACAAAAAAAAAAAAAAAAAAATCACGCACTATATCATTATATCAGTCTTGATCATATCTTAGACCTGTTGCAGAAAACAACATACTAAGGAAATAGTTTGACACCGTTTGCTACATTCCCTAAACAGACCTCTACAATACCACAAGGTGTTTGACAAAACAAAAGAAAAAAAGAGCATATAAAGAAAATCAATAAACATTTCCATTTTCAACTTGGACCAGTCTCAGTTGCATCTTACAACTTGTCCACTTTCTTGCTGTACAAAACAGAAAAAACAAGAAGAAAAAAAAAATGGCAACACACAATTTGAGTTGCTGTATCTTATGCACACCTGGCAATGAATAAATATATGTACAAAACTCGCTTCTAAGCCTATCCAAAAAGGGGGGAGGGGGAAGAATAGCGAATCTCCATGAGAAATGCAGTATGATGTGAAAGTGGAAGATGAAGGAAGTTGAGATTGTAGAGTGCTGTCCATCTGAACAGCCGACAAGCACGGGCTTGCATTTACTCAAATTTGTGCATGCTACATTATTGAAGCCCACTGGAACCACTTCACTACAAACGGCGAAGCAGAGCAGTTTGAGGAACATGTGGCGGTGAATCAGTACAAACGAGGATCACTCTCCTACAAGGCTGCCATGACAAAGACGTCCTTGACAATGGACATCCATCTCATATGGAGAGCGGCTAACTTATTGATGCCTGCAAATTTGCTGCCCCAATTTCTTCTGCCACACAAAAGAATCCTCTTCTAATAGAGCACGCTTTCACTGTAAGGCTCCATTAATGACAGAGGGCCAAGCTTGAGGCTCTCTCTTTAAAGCTGTATGGTCGTTATCTCAAGCTCTTAAATTCATTTCTCCAGCACAACAAAACTCTATGCAATATTGCAGGTGAATCCAAAGAAAAATATCATTAAAAACAAACAAAAAATAAAATCAAGCAAAAATGCATCAGAACGGAAACATGACATCTGATTGCACAAAAACCAAAGAGGCAACATAAATCATTGATGGCTAGACACAAAAGCTAACTTTACATCTATTCCTTTGCCACAGCCTTTGCAAACCACGTTCATCATCAGTCTGGTTGCAACTCTACTCATATAACTTTATTCAAAAGTGATCTGCACTGTACATGCTATGTACATCAAACAAGACACTGAGTTCAGAGAGTACTTTTTTCTTTTTTTGTTGTTGTTGAAGAGAGCTGGTGTGGGAAAAGTACAAGAATCTTCACAAAATATGAACCACCTTTCATTCATTCTTTCTTATGATCTATCGATTCTTATTCACACTATACAAATATCAATACACAAACTCGTGAGAAATACATCTAGACACGTCCTACGCCCACATAGATACATATACCACATATCACACTGTAGACAAAATAACACTTTTATAAGCTGATTTTGACCCAGGGCCTTGCTTCAAAAACATTTAGGACATTTTGACTGATAACACATCAACAACTAGGCTACATCAATCAGCCATGAGCAGTCTGATGTGACCATGGTACACATGGGTACTTACATTTGTTATAACTCACAACATTTACCTTGTTCTTTAAAAAAATGAGGTCCTACTGAAAAATGGCATTCCACTGAAAATGTGTTCTTGAAAATTTACTTTTTAAAACTCGCTATTCTCACTGAATGTGTGTAGATTTTAAAGAAGTACTTGAATGTATATCAAAAGAGTAATTTTTTTTTTTCACTAACAAATCCTACACATTTGCAGATACTATTCCCTTGCAGTACTTTGCTATTCATTTTTTTTTTTTTTTTTTTTTTGGGGGGGGGGGGGGAAGAATGTTTTTATGAAGCATACAAAAACTAAGTTGTACCAAAGGTTCACAATGGACAGAGAATCCTTTGGAGGACTTTTGCACAATATCTCCACTTATGGATACATGCAGGTGGATATATTTCTATGAATCATTACTTGCACTATGTGCCAAATGGATATGGATTCAGATTGGTATTTTGGGGAACAGTTCCTTTGATGTGTCTAAATTATTGAGAGATCATAAAACATTATAACATCTAGCACTACGTGTACCATACATGCCATCTGGCGGCAAACATAAAGACTCATAAAGTGAGTCAACGCTAAAACAAAAGTGATTACATTATTAAATCAAAAGCATTGCAAACAAGTTACCTCCATACTTTGGAATAGCAGTGTATCCATACATGTGTCTAGATGTATATCTCATCAATTTGAACAAACATGTGCTGTTCAAACGTACATGCACAAACGTGAGTTGCTGTACAATACTTTGACACTTTTATCTCCTTCATCTGCCATAAACATTCTTAATATTTACTTTCATATTTGTACAAGTCATTTCTTCTCCTTCTGCCAAATACCACATCCTACTCCTCTCCATTGTTATCTCATGACGTCACTTCCTGTCATTTCTAAACTCCATCTCATCTACTGGGCATAAAGTGGAACAATTCCTGTGTCCCATTTTCTTGATCCCACATTTTGACAAGCAATATTTTTCATCTGTGATAGCACAGAAATAAAGTAAGGAGCCTCTCAGATTGGCACTCACAAACTTAATTGATTCTTTCCATGATTGCTTGTAAATTATATTCTCTTTGTTTATATGTCTAGAAGAACACACACTCTGATTAATATTTGCCTGATTAATATCATGGCCTCCTGTTAAAAAAAAACAACCTCCAACAACAACAACAACAACAACTCTTCTTCATGACTTAAACTAACATTAGGTAATATCACAGTCAGATCAGGGAAAATATTTATGGCTTGACAAAAAAGTTATACATCATGTTTATGTTTGAAATGCAGCAGCAAGTACACCCACACTCTTGTACCTGAACACTTCATATTAAAGTGTACCAAGCTGTAACATTCAAACTTTGGCCTTAGCCTGTTGCATCCTTTTTGTTTATTGATTTAAAAAACTGAATACAGAACGCTAAACTGAGACATGATCAGAATCAAGTATGACAAAGACACTCTGGCAGGGCTGATGGCATTGGCAGGTCGCAGACAAAAGAACGGGGCTCTCATGCCTCCAGAAGGTACACATTTTGCGTCCATACACAAGCCACAGTTTCACAATGAACAGATCCACTTTGCAAGGCTATCTCTTAAATTGGAAGCATGTTGTAGATTTTCTCATGGAGGCAAACAACTAAGTCATTATAAACCAAGTCCAAGAAACAACATTTCTGTCTCTATCTGATTTTAATTTCCATTATTTACTGTTTGGAGCAAATTGGGTAGAGCACAAATTCTCATTAATTTCATAAATCGAGTGTGGGGTGATTAGGACTTGCATCTCAAATTTTGGTGAAAATCACTATTTGGGATTAACTGTCGGATAATTAGTTGAGTGATGTCCTGTCCAAATTCTAATGTTCTATCCAAAAAATGAAGCCAACACAGCATGACAAAGGAAAGGCAATCCCATTTATTACAGTGCTTTGGCTGCCATGGTTTTTTTTTTGCTCTCCTAAGCATTTGACATTTTTGAGATACGAGGTTTTGTTGCTCCAACAGTGATATATATAACTGTTTGTTTCCGTTACAGAATTTGCAGATGCCTCTTTATTGCAATGTTTATCATTGATCTTCAATTGGCAATACATTCTAGAAAACTTAAGTTCCTGTTTTCTCTAAAATGGGCATTTTTTGAATTAATTTTCATTTGATACAATGAATTGAACTATTACAATCTAATCTTTGTCTTTCCAATATAAGATATACAGTGAAATTCAGGGGTGCCAATTAACCCGTTGAGAACGGACCGATTTTGTTACAACACACATTTTAAATAGACACCTGCCCGAGTATACTCGAGCCTCATCCTCAATGGGTTAATGTGGAAACGATAATGGTTATGAATTTAAAAACAGCTTCTTTTTGCTAGATTGCAGCACATCAATGGCAGACTGTCTGAAGCCCTTTCATGCACATTAACTTGTTTGTCATACCCACACAGGTCACCTATTAAATCTCTCCTTGAATTTCCCTTGATCAGACCAGAAAGAGACAAATAAGGAAGTCCCCATTCACAAGAAAGGACAGAACTCTATTTGAACATTACTATTTTGAGAGACTGGAACTATTTCTCCATGAATGCTCGATAATGGAATCTGATTTTTATTTAGCTATTCAGGATTGTAGAAATCATTAAAATGGAATCCATTTATGCTAAAGTGTCATTCTTGTCTATCATGTTTGGCCTCATACATCGAATGTCACAAAACTGAATAGAAAACATCACTGCAATACGCATTTGGGTCTGAATGTTCATGAATAGCACATGCAAATGGAGCAAACATTTCTGAAAACATTTCATTTCAATCATACTGGATATTACTAAATGATAATTATAGTGTTTCTATTTTCACACATTGACATGGAAGTACATGGCTCATAATAGAATTATATTTGGCTCAAAACTGAAATCTGTGAATGTATTGTAATGCATAAGAAAAGTGTGACTGTCACTGTTAATACTGTAAATACTTCCACTGAAACAGATCTTGTACTTTAACACAAACATCATGGATACAAAGATAAGGATAGGAAACTCAGCTTAAGGCGGGGGAACTATCAATGAATTACTGTCTTTTTATCATAGTAGCACAAGTATTTGCAAGTTTACTACCAATGCAGCAATTGAGACACCATGGTAAAATATTGGAAATACAGAAGGATAACCACAAAGTACTGTTACTGACTAAAGTAAAACACAAACTCAAGTATGCCGCTACCATTGGTAACCTGTTTGTGCAATATGTCCATGGCATTCTGAGGAGGCAGATCTGAGAGTGTTAATTCAACAACTGCCATCTTGCTGACACGTGTTGTAACTCTATGACAGTGTAAATCTTGTCAGGAAGTAAACTGCTTATGAAGAAGCTTACATATCACATAGAAAGAAGGTAACACTATGGTAATGCCACATTGATATGCTTTCTTGATTTCATCCCTGGAGCATGGATTCATTATGAGAGCACCGTTGACTTGGCCGCCCTACAAGAAGTCATGATCGAACAGCTAGACGACACAATATGTAGAGCAGCAGAATCGCACAAATGCCATTTATGTAGATTACCTACAAGCAGTCATGATTTTGCAATAACGTTCAAGGAATATGAAGGGATATGATAGTTAAAGAGGAGAGACGATGTTCAATAAATAGTAATGCTTCACAAATATGTTTTTGTTTTTTTTTCACACAGTGAAAAAGGATATGGCTGGTGTTCTCTTCCCTTTCTTAGGTCCCGATACAAAAAGAGGCAAGGTTCTGAGAGGAGGAGACAGATGCTAGGATGGGATTGGGGGAAAGGCTCGCTTCACCAGCCCTCAACTAGCCTTTATCCAGCCGTTGCGCATGAGAAAGTTCGCGATGCGCTTGCGGTGCGACTTGTCAAGGTTGCTGGGGTAACGTGTCTTGGGAGGAATGCCTTGTTTGCGCAAGTAGTGGTCCTGCATTGGAAGATGGATTTCAAAGTCGTGAGTGTTAGTGAGGGTATGTATGTATATTTCTTTCTTACTGTTTACTGACATTAAAAAAAAAAAATTGTATGACAATCGGATTGAGAATTATTGTTGATGGGGACACTTTTAAAGAGAAAGGGAATCAATGCAAACAGATAATCAATAAGACTTGTGAGAATGTTCATATTTTCAGTGCATGCTTGTGCTAGTGTACCATGGTACTTGTATATGGAAAAAAAAAAGGCTGCTTATATAAAGAGATGACATTAAGCAGATTCAGACATTTTCACAAAAATGGATTAATCATGATTGTTAGAATTTATACTTAAAAACTTGTTTAACTTACAACTTTGAATTCACACACTATACAAATTTTGGCCATCACTTCAACAATACATACTTCACCACAGAAGTAGAAGCCTGCAATACAGGCACATTAAAAGACACCCAGAAACTTTCTACTGCAATGCCTAGCAAAACAGCACTACTGAAATGTCCTCAAAAACACTTCACCTTAAAAACAAACTAGGTAAGCTTCTGTCAGAGTTGTCGTAATTGGTCTTGTTATTTCAGTTTCTGCTCTTGCCTAGCGGCCTCTGCATGAATTTTTAAAACTTGTGACAGCATTAAACAGTTGCCATAAATGCAAGTCGGCTGAAAGGATATGTGATCCCTCTCATTTCATGTGGGCATATTTGATTGGCAATCAGAGAAATGCATGAATACATCAGAGTGCTGTGGTAATCCCTGGGCAAGCCATCAATTTCACATTTGCCTCAAGTGTCGGAACGTCAGCATCACATTTCCCCCACTGTTTTCTCATTGCATTAACTTTGCCTTTAAACATTATCTCTCTCAAATTGTTTGGAGTGAAGAAAGAAACAGAATTATGGCACTCATATCTTTTTCATTTTGTTTCCTCTTGAGTATAGGATAACCTCACTTGTACCTCAAGCATCAAGGTGAATTTGGCACATGTAAATATTCAGTTTTATCATCATTCTAATCCATTTCTCTAACAATGCCCTGAAGTCTAATTTGACTGTTATAGAACTAGAGCTAAGATTTATCACACAGTTTTGGTTTCTCAGTGAATGCTTCCTTGGGGGTTGATGAGAATTCATCTGAATGTGTTAGAAGAAAATTTCAAGTGCCTCCATACTGCTAGCCAGTAACTAATCATTAGGAAAAATACACCAACTCAGGATCACATACTCATGCATCTTAATATAATGGTTGATAGGAGGAATGTAGGAGAGACAGAATCCTATGTTTTAATATTTCTTGTGGCTTCTTATTTCAATAGTATCTCATATAATCATAAAATGTCGCTGTTGTTGTTGTTTTCATTTTATCTACTATATTTTTTTTTCTCCCAAACTTATTTTGCAGAGTAATAGGTGTGGAAATGATGAAATGAAAAGCTTCTATGTAAAGATTCAGACAAAAAGAATACATGGAAATCAAAGACAAACAAAGACATGTCAAGTTTACCTTGATGATAAGGGTCTTCATAGTGACATACTTTGCAGGTTTCATCTTCAGAGACGAGCACAGCTGAAGAGGAAAGATTCATGGATATGACAGAACGTCAAACGCAGGGCCCATCAAACGAGTGAAACATGCCATCAATACATCAGCCATTGCCATAGCAGACTTCTGAAATATTCTGGGCTATCTTTGGAAACGTTGGAGTGAAACATATCACCCAGGTTTCAACAATAGATGCATATTCTTGTATGCATGACTTCTGGTAAAACCATAGCATAGATCTATTTCATAGTCAGATCAGACAATGTGTGTACAAAATATTTCTACAGTGTTTGATACCCCCTCAAAATTCATTGCCATAGCTTCCAGTCCAGCATAGTCACGTGGGCTATATGTTTTCTTCTTTGCACCGGAAGAGTGCAATGATGTGAAAAGATCAGACTTCATAGAGATTTAATCTTCTTTACAAAATTTATATATCCTCTCTATGGCCATAAAAATGTTTGTTTGAATACATTACATATAAAGAACAGGACTATTGAAGACAAATTTTTGGTTCATTACACTGTACAAGCAATAGAATACTGGTTGTATTTATGTGACTGAACACACAGCACACACCGTCTCAGAGACTCCAACTCTCCCGTTTTCGACGGGAGATCTCCCGCCGAAAACCCATTTTTGCAAAATCTCCTGTTCTCCCGCTTGAGATTTAATTTCTCCCGCCCTGGCTCTGTGTCTCCCGTTGGAAAGGATTTCTTACGTATTGCTATTGTATGTTGAAAAAATAAGCCTTAGATAGCACCAGACAGCATCTAGAACCCTAGGAACTTCGTGCTTCGCACACATCAACTTGGAGTCTCCCGTTTGCTAGGGGTTTCAGGCGGGAGAATCTCCAGATCAGAAGGTGCTTTGGGTTGGAGTCTCTGCCGTCTACCAGTACTAACTGATACCCACTGGGGCAGATAATCTTTCTGATTCTAAGCATGTTATCAAATCAATACTGGACAAAAATGAATTAGTTCAATAAGGAGCATTCATAGCAACTGCATTCTCACTATGGAAGAATCTTCCTTCTTTCAATGGAATCTGCTAACATTAATCTTCCTTCTTTCAATGGAATCTGCTAACATTTTCATAAAGGGCTGAGCACTTTATTTTGTGTGCCAAACTTATGTGATATAATGCACTTCTGTCTCACAAAATTGAACATTAATTTTAAAACGTCTACTGCTGTAAAGTGAGTAGATGGGTCTACTGCTATCTCACCTTCTTCTCTCGCTCTGACAAACAGCTGAAACCTTGGGAGGATCTGAGGGCATGGAATTCATCTTCTACTATATCTACACATGGGGAGAGAGAGGGAGAAAAAAATCTTGTGTTACATGATATCAAATTATAACCAGACCAATGATCACTGAATAGAGGAAGCTGATACAAAAATCTCCATAGTTTTCCCCCTGCAGACTCAACAAAGCTATATTTACAATGCTGCAGTTGTTGTGCTAGTATATCGCCGGGGTCAAATCTTTTCAGATCGAGGAATCATCGATAGATGCTAAGGACGTTTCTAGTGATGTTGTCCCCATGAATGCATCTTTTCATCTCTCAGAGACGTTTTCACCCCACATCACGGTCGAATGAACAAGTTTTCCCTTTCCTGATGCTTTCATCACGGCAGAATCACATTTTATGACTCATATGGTTTGGTTTTTTCTTTTCCATCTCCCCCCCCCCCCCCTTGTCTCCATATTCTTTATCGACCTCATTAACAGTATGGAAATACAAAAAAAAAAAAAAACCTGCAAAGAGTGTTTACACTGTTGTAGGATTCCATAACTACTTGCATCAATCAACAGAGGCAGGAGGAAAACTCATATAGAAGTGACTTTCATTTGCAAAATCTTTGCAAAATCACTAATGGTACAACATGCTGAAAACATAGAGCTCTCCATAAAAAAAAAAAAAAAAAACATAAAAAAAATCATATACACTGAAATAAAACAGAGCCACAAGACTGTCACCAACAAGCATTTACTTGATATAATATGTGCAATAACATGGGAAAATATGAAATTATGAACCAAAGCAAAAAGCAAAAATACAAACCCTGTATGATCAAGCTAATCCTTCCAATCAAATTTCATACAAACAAACAAACAAACAAACAAACACACTTTGCAAAGCCATCAATCTAACACCATGCTGTAATGACAGATTAAGTTGCACACCAAATGCAGAAGTGACACAATAGAGCTCACAAGGACATCAAAATATCAGTTTTTGCTAGTCTACAAGGGCACCATCAGTTGCTGGTGGAATAAAGCACAGTCAAACACGACAAAGATGAAAAAAAAATCCACTTTCTCTGATGGGAACACAAAGGGGAATATATCAGGTTACGCCATCAGCTTTAAACATTGTTTTTAGGTCATTCATATTTACAATGGAGGATGGTGGATACACTGTAGTAAATAACACGCCTCGCACTGACTGTCATCCTGTGGTTGGTTCATACCAGTTTTCGCTGATTTCCCTCGGTCCAGCTATGACCGCAATTTTGTTTCCATAGCAACAACGGCCTAGTATGAATACTCATGAGATACTCTAACAGCGTATAAATAGTAGCTAGGTGTGTCCTCTGGGTCTCAAATGGTACCGAAGGGGCCGGGCAGCCTCCACAAACTTCTTAACTATTTCCTATGACACACAGAAAACAGTGTACAGAAATCTGAATCGAACAAGGAGGCTCCTTGATGTGCCCCCCCCCCCAAAAAAAAAAAAATGGAACAACGAATTTAAGCAAAAACCTTGCAAAAACAACTATTCAAAGCCCTAGTATGACAATAGAGAACATAAACTACAAGAACATTGTATCTCCATGTCTGCTTCCAAAGTCACTGTAAATATTTGTTGCTAAGTTGCTGAGAATATCATCGCACCTTTTGATTAATCGAGGTTGAATAAGCCAGATATACCTTGCATCATATAACTTGTGAGTGAGTCTCTCTTTATACAAATTATGAAGGCAAAACAGCTATCACTACAAACTGGTAGTTATCAGCACCCAGAAAAGATCTTTATACTGTTTCCCTAACTGTTAATACATCTTCATTCTTCTCAGTTACATCGGCCAAACAGAATTTCTTGATACACAGCTGCCAGTCACCCCCATATTTGTTTTGTAAACAGCCCCTATTTCGTCACTGGAAGGGTATTCTGTGTTACTGACAAGTTCATACATACTATCTGACAAAATCGCTGGCATATTTTTTCAGCTACTCATTCCTGTCAACAAAATCTTATTTACATTGCAAAGCAGTCACCTCTTGTATGGCAAAGTCCATGTAACAAGAACTAAACACATTGGGCAAATCACATTTCAAGGACCTGTTCACACTTTTCTTACTCTAGCTGCATTCAGATGTTCCGTAAAGACAGTGAGCTATGAATGATTACATCAGTATTTACACCACTTATTTTGGGAACAGAAACAAAAACAAACACTGTATGCTCTCATGAACAATAGAGCTTTTCAATGAAACGAAAGAGACTTATATATGATCATAAGCGAATATCCTCAGCACAATATTAACATGAAATATGAACTTAGGACAACTAGGAGAACTTGGAACAACAGAAATGTATTTAAAGAATGTATCAGTGAGCATTTATATGCATGTGTGTGTGTGTGTGTGTGTGTGTGTGTGCGTACACACGCACTGGTGTGTATAAGTGTGTCCATGAATGAAGGACAACAAACGAAAAATTTGAGAGGGATGGAATAAGGAAGTGTTGAAAAGGAGGAGATTCAAATGAGAAGACACAAATAACTAAAGAAAATAGAAACAGAGAGAGCAAAGATATGAGATGGTCAGAAAAGGAATGACAATAAGAACCAAGGAGCCCGAGAGAAAATTGGTCAGCAGGAGAGAGAGGAGAAAAAGGTAGGGAATCAAAGAAAGCTGATTGCAAGTTACCCATGATTTCTTCTCCTCTTCCTTCGTCTTTCTCCTCTGATGGAGAATAAAGGGAACAGTGGCGAAGGAGGCAGAGGGGGTGAAAGTTTAAAAGGGTATGCATGTAGAATTGAAAGGTAGAGGGAGGGGAGGGGTGAGGGGGAAAAAAGGAGAGAGGGGAAAGTGGGTATGTGATTCATTAGAGAGGGAGAGAACTAAGAAGGTAGGCAGTACACGAGCCCGAGATGTCAAATCTCCACCACATACATCACAGATTTGGCTCTTTACGCCTGACAAAGGCGGGGGATACAGCGGCTGCTGCCGCTGCTGCCTTTTCTGGCTGGGCAAAGCCAGCGAAGGAGAAAGTCTCGGACCCATTTCCCTACATTACCCCAATTTTCTGCCATTTGCTTGTCAAATCAGACAGCTGAAATGCCCGTGTTTGAAACCCGCCCAGCACTTTGAAAGGGCACAGTTCCATTATTCAAATGGGAGAAGAATGGCAGCCCCATACAGAAATGCACTTGCAGGCACATTTTGTCCGCTACATTTCTCTATGAAATCCTACTATAAAATCTATGACCACCAAGAGAAGAAAATGTCACTATAGGGCCAACTGAACTGCAATGAACCTTGACAAAGCAATTTTCCACAGGAAAAAAACAACAACTAAATTTACCCTCAGTACAGACTTTATGGCCCGAATTCACGAAGGTGGTACAAATGAAACCATGGTTTAAACCATGGACAAAAACTGTGGAGTGCCAAGTGTCGCACGGTATATTTCGTTACGAAATTGGTCATTTCGTCGACAAAATGACCGTTTCGTTAACGAAATTATCATTTCGTGGACGAAGTGTTCATTTAGTTACCAAACGTTGTCATTTCGTTACGAAATAATCATTTCATTGACGAAATGACTGATTTCGTAACGAAATATTCCATGCGACACTTGGCGCTCCATAGATTTTGTCCATGGTTTAAACCATGGTTTCATTTGTACCACCTTCGTGAATTCGGGCTTATGTGTCATAGATCTCATTGCAAATTTTAGATCCATGTATAAACATGTATTTTGTTTTATATTTGCAACTGTCAAAAACATGCCATCTGAATTCTCAGCCAGCATCTGTGAAATATCTAGTGGATACACAAAGTGATTAGCATCAGGAGGTTTCTGATAGGGTTATGTACTCTAAGGTCATTAAGTTATCCTTATGCTGATTGCATATTACACAATGACACATATTCATATTGATTGACTGAGCCCTCAATATTATAATTTTATGCTATCATTTATATAATCCATATGAAATAAATGCCTATATTCTTTTAAAAATTAAACTACTACTCTTGCTTTCTCACAAACATCCAGATAATACATTTGCCTACACTGAATTCTCCTTGAAAAGCATTTTACGGATCATTTCATCAAAGAAATAAAGTCAATCAATTATAAACCTGTCATTCGTCTCTGGAATGTAGAGTATTTTCATGACTGACTTTAACTGCAATTTGCCAACTATTTCGTTTTGTTCATTGCAGTTATTGGTATTTGCTGTGGAAATTACGATATACTGGCTTTGTCTAAGAATATCGCTACAAATTCACTTTTCATCACTGCAAGAAAACTAATGTCAGTCTGTAACTCTAAAAAAAAAAAAAAGAGAAAACATTTACAATACACAAGGTTAATATGAGAATGTTTTTCACCGTGGTTTCAATATGATAATGATAAGGCTGATTCATACCAAATTGTTTTTGTTTTTGTGTATTTTCTTTAAATCATACAAAGTGAAAAGCCAGAGAATGTCAGGTAAAAGTAAATTACCATGAAGAAAGAGAATCCAAACTCATTAAGCTTGATGACATACCACATACCAACTCTGTGGCCAAGTGATTTGGGTTGATAATAGATGCAAACTGCCAGCTAGATTTCATCTGTAATGTATTACGTTTTTGCATCCAAAAGAGGTGGTCCGTGCAGATAAAGATCATGAAACCCAAGCCCATTTCATTCAAGACTTTGACTCAGTAGAAGCTTAATCACTGCCTTTCAATAGCAAGTAATGGACCAGTAAATCGAGGCTCTAAATTTCAGATGAGAGAGTAGCTCCATGGATCATTTATTCCTCAAATCTGATCATCAGTGAGAATTCTGAAAAGCGCAAGTCAAACTAATCTTACCACCAACCTTTGGTTGTTTTAAATCTCAAATAGCTTGCAACTAATGACATGAAAAGAACGCCCATTAATCTCTCCAGTTTCAACTTTCAAGATAACAACGTGTTGACATGTCACAGTGATCATGTGTTTGTGGTTTCTCTTTATTTTATCAGTAAACCTTGCTATGTCTGAAAACTAACCTCAGAAAATCTCTCAAAGAGATAAATAATACTTCTCCATGTTATCTTGATCTAGAACACTCTGATAACTGAGTGAACAATACTGCAATCATCCCAAATGTCATGGCTAGATGCTGCTGGTAAGATTGTAAGGATGGCCTAAAACAATCCCTCATTGTTTCACTATTTTCAAAGAACAAAGCTTTCCAAAAGTTCCTTTAACATCTTGATACGGGCACAGTATTTTATAGCGCACTCATATCTACTGTGCGCAGGACATACACTCTAACATGTACAACAGCTATCAAACCAAAGATTGCACACACACACACAGAAATGATAATTACAACAATAAGACATGCCAATGTGAGACTTGCAATAAGCTAGACAAAAAGAAATGGCAATTTCCGCATATAAATTCTCCGGGGGTGTTTCATTCGAACAGAGTATGCCATCGGTGTGAAAACACAATAGTAGATCTCCTCTGTGCAAACAAAACAACAGCTCTGTTGTTTTGTTTACATACTTGATGACAAAATCATGTCAGACTTAACTCAGGAAAGCGTAAAGTAAACTTTTTGAGCAGTTGCACACAATAGCTCAAGGTTTAATTCATTTGCATGTGTATACTCTAACAAGAACAAGAATTCTTTACACACCCGCATGCATACTTCTCTTTGTTGACAGACAAACACATCTACAGCAATGATGCAGACAAACAAATAAGTTAGCAAGACATTAATGCACATGACTAGAATTCACAAAATCATATTTAAACAGAGTAAGAGCACAGTTTAAAACAGTTGCAGGAACCATTTACTGAATACTAGGCAAGAAACTCATCAAACTAACCGGGTACTTGTACTTGTGGTTTCTCTGATGTCACTGATCAAGCATTCAATATGTGGAAGTTATACAGGTCTAAATCAAACATCTTCATATACTTCATATGATATTGGTGACATGTTGTCCAAGATTAATGGTGTCTGTTATAGGGAGCATAGATTTTTGAGAGGTCGATTCATGTAGCTCTTTACTTTGAGGATTAAATCAGTTTATGAAAGCATATCTGACTCTTCTTCACTGTGTTCTTCACATTGTGTTTACTGTATACGCCATATATTTCGCGAGTCTAAATTTTCGTGAATCAAGACTTCCCGACGATTTCGCGAGTGGTTGAATTCGCAATCGTGGAGTCCCGTACTGAACGGAGAAATGTGTATGCGTAAGTCACATTAATATCAGGATCAGAGTCAATATTTTTGTGTGTTTTTAATTTTGCGAACAGCAGCTGACTCGCGAAATTTGCGAAAATAAAAACCTCGTGAAATATTCGCCGTATACAGTAATTGCCACCACACACTAGATATTTGAGTGAATGAGTGTGATGAAAAATAAGAGGTTCAGACCTAATTGCTATAGAATGAAGGAAAATTATGCTCTTTATCCTGTAATTTCTAACAAGCCTTTTCCAATAAATTTCACATAAATTTCCTTCCATTGTTTACTAATCTTTTTTAAAACAAGTATGCAAATATGAATACTTATCAAGCATGCTAAACAGTTGATTAATTCAGGCCATCAGTACATTACTCTATACTAATCCTCTCTCTCTTACCATGTAAATGGAAAAATCTAATGTGGGTGAAAAGTAAGAATTGATTTAGCTGGTAGGTAATTGTATACACCAAATCCTGTCACAGGGCTGCAAAACTGAATGCAAAGAGTAAAACAGGGCAAATTTTCAGTATCACATTATACAAATGAGCCTGAAGCAATTGAGGGGCTATAGACGCAGAATGCTCTGTATAAATGGAGTACTTCTGTTCTGGCCTGCATCCCTGATCAAAATTGTCAAGTTTTCTCCAACCAGAGGCAGCTGCTCACAATCCCCATTGAGGTTCTGGCAAACTCATTTTCTATCATCTGCCTCCCAGAAATGCTTGAAATGTGTGACCCGGGGTAACCTTGCCTTTGAAACGTCTAAGCCTAACAGGCAGAGATCTCCCCATAAAGTAGGATGAGCAATGTTGTATAGAGAGGTTATGCAGAGTTAGAGGCAACCGCCAGAAGAGATAGCTGAATGAATGTCTGACACTATGCCAGCTACATACTATTATAGGTACCGGTATTTAAATGGTATTGCCCCCCCCCCCCCCCTGCCCACCCACCCACCCCGCCCCAACCAATAATTTCTCCTCCCCTCTTCTTGTCTGTATTGTTTGCAGGTGTTGTCCTATATCCCACTCCCCAGCCTTTCCTATGGCTCAGTCATGTTAACATAAACTGACTGTACATGTATCTTATCTAAACCATCATCCTTAATTTACATGCAAGCATGTAGAGAATGTATTCAGAATGCAGACTCACAGTGTCAAGTCATATCTGAACACAGATGAATAGCAATCACAACTGATTTTGGCAATAATGTTCATATTCAAGAATCTACTATTCCATGATTAAAGGCATAATTCAGAATTTGCAGATGAAACAAAAATCCAGCTTTAGTTCTTCAAAATAGTTCTAAAATGTAAATTAGGGATAGAAACAATCATTGTAAAAATTTGAATCAGTAAAATTAGTGTTAAGCATTGTAAAATAAACAAAATGTGAACAATACTTATAATAAAATTGTTCCTAGACTAAACTGTCTACAGCTATAGTTTATTGAGAAAAATAGTGATATCTCCTTATATTTCAGGCTTTACTGCAAAAATTTTTACAAGGTAGGATGTTTTGTGATACAACTGACCTACACATATGCATCAAATTTGATATCTCGAACATTTTTAAAATCACTGCTCCCAATGGTAAATAGTACCTTTAACCCAACTGTGGACTACCACATGAATACACAAATTACCAGGGAAATTTTCCAACTTGCAATGAAGAATTCAGAGTGAAACTGTATCAGGGTGATAACTTCTTGAAGAATGAAGACATGAAATATGTATGAATAGTGTACTTTACATTCAGCAATAGTGCCTGTGCTGCAGTTACACTGACAAAGTGATTGATCTGATGTTGTTACACTGTACATGGATGAGCAATCAAATGAATTACAGATCTCATGCATGAATCTTGGTATGGACTTATCATATTTGAGTCAAGTGAATCAGAATTCTGTTAATACCTCAATGGAAACAAAATGGAGCAAGATATGAGCTGAACTGGATTGCTCAAGAGTGCCCTTTTGTTTTGTTTTGTTGTTGTTGTTGTTGTTGTTGTTTTTTCACAGAAAGGAAATGTCCCATGCTCCAAACTAACATAGAAATCTAAACAAACCACAGGTCAGCAGAATGAACGGACAGAATGCCATGTTCAAGCACTGCGGAAGCTCCCACTTTTTTTTAGTGAAAGTGCCTCTCATAAATTTTAAACAACGTAAAACCTTGATTTTCCTTTTTTGATATTTGTGTTCATTTAAAAACAAACAAAATCACTCTGGTAAGGAATATGCTCACACTGACACACAAAATGTCTGGTCATTGCCCTCATGTCCTCCATCCTCTTACACTTTTTTTTTTCACTCTGAAATAAGACTACTCAAACTTGAGTCAACATAATAGTGTTGATAAAATAAAAGCTGGTGAAACCTGAACCCTTCCTACAAATGTCACTTCATTAAGTAGCACTTATCTGGCAAGTACCGACATTGCTGGGGAATGTTCTTCGAACTGCCTCCATGCAAGCGATTAAATTCTTTTCCGGGCTTGACACGCCGGGCGACATGCAAGATGATTTCAACCCACTGTCGCATGTTTGAGGTGCTACAAAAATATCTGTCACATACTTGAGTGAAGGTGTGACTTATTTTCAACACCCTCTGTATGAACACAAGCATCGGAAGAAAATCAGTGCCATTCCCTCCTAAAGGTTATTAGGAAACCAAATTTGCGTAGAGGGAGAAGTATGGAAAAATACATTTTCTACTTGAGAGATATGGATTTTGCAATTTGCGATGTTGACACACATTTAGAGTTGGCGAGTAAATGCTGAAAATTTGTTTTATCAATATCGGCCAGGGACTTTGGAGACTGCCACAGAGCTGACAATGATTGCAAAACACTGACATTTCGCTACTGAGATTTTTTTTTTTCATTTGTTCTGGATTTGATTCTGATAAGTTACATGTAATCAAACTGCAATGAAATTTAAACAGCACCACATATTTCTGAAATTGTTGAAAAGTGTAACCATTGCCTAAACCGTACTTCTCTTTTAATGAAGACTTATATTTGTGCCGTTGAAATCAGGGTTAAACAAACACACCCACACCCACAGAGGTAGTGAATGCGAGGGCACATTCATACACCATTGCAGCTTGAGGTAGATGAATAAAATGACATAAATTCCAAATAAATACTCACCTAGTTTCTCATCCTTCACATCCTCTTTTGAGCTGCAAGAAAAGAGAGACAAAATATTCACATTGATTTATTTACTGCAAAATTTGAAAATCAGTTAGTAACAATACATATGATAACATATACACAGGGGTCGCACTTAACTTTTTTTTTAACTAGCCAGGCGGACTACTTAGAATCAATTTTGACACTGAAGCAATATTTTGGCCAGCCAGACGGACTAGTAACTTCAAAATTTTATGATTTTTAGCTAGTCCGACGTGATTTTGGGTGGCCAATGGCCAGCGGACCATCGCCAATTTCGAACCCTGATACAATGTGCATTATCTAAAGTCATCTTTGAAAAGGGAGAGGAATGAAAGAAAAGCAGTAATATGAAGCTGAAAATGAACACACAAAAAAAAAATGCCTTTTACAGCTTTCCTGGCAGATTTAAGTGCTGTCTTCATTCAAGATTTGACCTGCTGTAATCACTAGCAGATATATAGATTTAAAGAAAGTGCCAATAAAGAGCAAGTAAAGACCAATACTCAATTAAAACAAACGACAGAATGACCACTGAAAAGAAGTAAAGTATAATACCATTTTTGAAAGAATAACACTTTGCAATTGGGACTGGAAAGACAATTTCATGAGTGGTTGAATTCATGACCCAAAACCATAGCCCGAGAGTGAGAAATAAGCATTACTGTGAGAGTGGATATTTTCATGTGGATAAGTTTTCGCTAAGGTGAGTTTTACATGTTATGAAATCCCAGTTTCTTTGCTCATTTTTCCACTGTTTTTAATTCCGTGGAATCAAGACATCATCTACTTGAACATAGGGCAAGTAAAAATATTTGCATGCTTTTACTTTGGTGCTAGTTTCTGGATAATGTACGAAATGCATAAAAATTTCAACACCGTAAAATATTCCACTTCTACAGTATTCTTCTCCAAAAGAACAGTCAGCGACTTCCCACTGTGGAGATGATCCTATCCACGTATTGCATTTTTATTATCAGAAGCAATATTTTCACTAGTTACTTATTTTACAAATAACAGTCAACTCATGAATTATATACCAAGATACCACGAAATGTATGGCAATGTACAATAATAGAAAATCAGTGAAAGGGACTATTAGACATTAAGATAATTAGAATATGTAATAGGACACACAAAAATATTTGCTTTATTTCAAAACATACGTCCACAATTTCATAATCATTCCAGCATGACAATTTCTATCAATCCACACCACTCTGCACTCTTTCCACTTTAATCTGACAACCCTTTCACTTGTCCTTCAGTCAGTGGAAGAGCCAAAGGTGCGTTAAAGGACAAGTCCACCTTCATATACATAAGGATTGAGAGAATGCAGCAATATCAGTAGAACATATCAGTGAAAGTTTGAGGAAAATCAATCTGTTTAAAAGTTATGAATTTTTAAAGTTTCTGCATAGTCACTGTTAGCTGAGAAGACTAGTACAATGTATGATACGTAGAATGATATAAGGAAAATATAGAGAGAATTCCACAAAATTTCATTTTTTGAAAAAAGTACACTTTCCCTTGACTTGTTACTGACGTATGTTAAGGGCAATATTCCCCCTGCCTTCTGAAAGATGCAAGTCAGGTGCTCTTTTATTATGCCAGAAAAGTGAAAATATGTTGTATTTTCTTTACATTTTCTTTATAATATCGTTCTATGCATGTGACATCACAAGCTGTAGTAGTCTTCTCATCCAGCAATGGCGGCACTGAAACTTCAAAATTCATAACTTTTGAACAGGTTGTCTGATTTTCTTCAAACTTTCATCACTGATGGTATTCTACTGATATTGCTGCATTCTCTCAGTTCTTATGTATATGAAGGTGGACTTGTCCTTTAAAAGGGGCATCAATTCTGTGAAACCAATACAGCTTTTTCCCCGCATCCAGACAGCTTTGATCACATGAAGCACAATGTCATGATCAAATCCACAGCCCTGCCTCTTGTTTTATGGCAAAATCTCCAGATACTTATGTGCACCATTTCTGCATCTCAATTCAGTAAATTGCTCCGGGCACTTGGCAACGGGGAAATGCAGAAAGTATCCACTGCCCCTGCCGGTAGAGCCAGTGCAGCGGAAGTCAATATTGACTCGGCTTCATCAGGCCATGTTAAATATCTCAGGCTTGGTTTAATCATTAACCCCCATGACAACTCAAAGGGGAGAAGAGGCGGAGAGAAGGAAATGAACGACCCAGTTTTCAGGAACACACGCCTGGCTCCAGAGGCGGTGGAGAAGTTCATTACCATGAGTGCATACATCTTGTTTGCATAAGCTTATTTCTTTTTGTAGGGAAGACAGACATACAGGATGTACACATCTTCCTTTTCTTTGAAAAAATGAACAATGGCTTATTTGTTGATGAAAACATGCTAGCGTGAGGCCACAACAGCACCAGTCACTCTTGTTCATGATTATGCATGCACATATGATGTATAGTTCATAACATTTCTTTTTTTTAAAGCACAAATGTTATCCTTACAAAGGCATGGATAACTCTAACAGTCAATGTATCTCTTGCTACAAATTTCTTATGTTCCTTGATGTTGATTTCTGATATAAGCAAAATGAGTTATTTGTTGGATATAAATAGTGCAACAGATACAACGCAAATGACTCTTAACTAGAGACCCTTGGGTCAAAGAGCAAATCTGGGTTGATCAATTATCCATCTTAAACAAACAGAATCAATCATAACAAAAACTGAAATCAATCCTGAGGTTTTGATAAGACGTTGCAATTGAAGAACAGTGCTTGGTGAAAGCTGTGTCCCAGCCACTGTGTGAAGGTATCATATTGGTGTGTACCTAACAGATTACACTACACGAGGAGAGGAACAACAACATCCCCGTGTAATTCATCACCCTACAAGATCCAGATTGGCCCTAAATGAACTTAGAAAACAAAAACAAAAAAATCTTCCAAATTATCATTGAGAAGTGCAGCATAGTAAACTTACAAATTTTCTAGATTGTGTCTCTTTTTTTTTTTTTTTACTCTGAGGAAAATGTAATTTTTCTTGTTGCCTTGTTTTTCTTCTCTGATATCATTGTATCTTTACTCAACAATACAGGAATAGACAATTTGTGTAGATGATAATAATATTTTCAAACAAGGAGAAACATGTTTAGCAATGCACCTGTATTCACAGCATGCTGGTAATAACTCCACATTGTATCATATGTGAAATGAAAAACCATTTCAAATAATGAATCCTGAAATACACAGTTAGGCTGGCATACAAATATTAATTGACATTCCACCTCTGGACATAAAACAAGAAGCAGATGGTCTCTGAAAAGAGAATCTAAGGTAAAAGGCAATACAAAAAAACAAAAACAAAACAAAACCATGATGCCGTTGAACAGGTAAACATGAGTCCAACAAATCGATTTTTATGCTTAAAACTAAGTCAGGAATTGTTATTTTTAGCTGCTCCCAATAATGCATCATGATCCTCAAGCACCAAATACAAAGCATCCTCAAACCAAACGGCTGTAACACCCACGACTTGTGACTGCCAAGGATATTCCCCACATGTGAATCACAGCTACCCATTCATAGCTGAACTTCCTTTTCTTCTCACATGGTGTACATTACTACTTACAAACCTAAGCCGCAGACTGAACATGTGTGTTTTAAATCACTCTTACTTTAGATTTTCAGGAAACATTGCAAATAACACAACTCTCTCGATGCAACACTTCTTGATCATATTTCAGACGTAAGATGCCATTTATCAAAACTCTATCACGTGATGTTCAGGTAATGTTCATAAGCTGGGAAATCAAATAATATCTATGGTGAACGGAGGATGCATCTCAATGACACTGTTTAAAATGAAGGAATGCCTCCTTACACTGCTATACCTGTCGGGAGTCTTCACTCACACCATGGGGTATCTCTGTTAGCTCCATGCTCACACTAAACGCTGCTATGTCACTTGATTTCGAATGTCATGATCAGACAGAATTTAGTGACATGCAATGGACTTCCACGAGAGAGCAGAGTTTTTTTCACAAGAAAAGTGATTCCTAACAATTTCTAGACATATTATAGAGAGGGTCTATTTATGCAAAAGGGAACTATCCAAAGTCACAAAGTGTCAAATTTCTAATAAATAAAGCCCATCTGAACATAATGCAGAACTGAACTGCACTTTAAGTCTTTCATGTCATATCTTGGATATTCAGGGAGGGTTTTACTCGTGGTTGTTGGCTGTTTTACACTTGTAAAACAGTTGGTATTAAAAGAATTAATCACAACAAGTAAAATAAGACTGCAGCAGGAGGGGCATAACTGTACCATCCCCAGACCAGGTAACACATTGGATGAGAAATGTCACAGGCTTAATCTGAATTGTGAGCATAGAGGTGCTAATCACGACAACACAGCATCCACAAAATTGGGTCATCACAGTAACCCAAGGCACTCAGACTTAGAAAGTGTTTCCACATGAGGGAACCAGAGACTCAAAGGGATATTTTAGACACTTCTGAAAAAAAACCCAACAATCTACATATCTTCAATATGTTGGAACATCCTTTTTAGCATTGAATATACTGGCAATGCCTGTGTCATTGCACAAAATCAGTTAAAGAAATCATCACTCAATGTGAGTGTTGTCTAACCTTGTTATTAGAATACTATATGTATTCTTAGCTAATTGCATAGAAAATAAACAAACCTGGATGTATTACTATTCAGCATTCTTACCACAAATATTTCCATGTGCAACTTTCATTTCATATATTACTTTTCTCACTGTCATTATCATCATCTTAAGGATAACAATATTGATAAAAAAGTGTACTCCTACAGTGAGCTGAATCAAAAGAGAAGCATAGCAGAAGGAAACAACATGTAACATGGCTACAAAATCATTGAAAGGGGCCTTCCCAGACAAAAAATACCATATCATTTAATGAGAAATTGATATGAAAATTGTTCTTACTGCAAAATGAGAAATATTCAAAGAAATTGCATTTCTTCATACAGAATGCATGTTTTGTACACATATGGAATTATCTCTGAATGTTGCTTATCCCGCTGTTTCCAAGAAATTCTTATCTGCTTCACTGACAAACTCGACGTAAGGTCAACGCCCTCTCTCGTATCTATCACTGGTTGGTTGTTTGGAACCTGTGTTGAAAGCAATCTTGAGCAGAAGTTTCATTCTGTCAGACGAAAACAAATTCATGCAGTCTCTTGGGGTAAACAGTATGAAATCCTAAACTCTCTTGAACTACTACGTCTTTATTAAACTGCAAAAAGCCAGGTTGCAAAATCAAAACCACCTGCAGACTTGAGTAATTTTCATGTAAAATGTCAAATCACATTGGCCAGTAGTATTAAGGTAAAAATCATTAGTATAAGTCGATAAAAAATTTACACATTCAAACATTCAAATGTTCAAAGGCAAGCAATGCCTATGGAAATGAAGTGTCATATAGAATTATTTGTTCAATTACCTGATGAACAACTTTTGAATGCTGGGACTCAGTGCACTATTTGCAAGCATGATAATAGGCATGAATTCCCATTAATTTATTTTATTTACTTATCTTTTTTTATTGGTTTCAAAGACAGTTGCTGACATATTTCATCAATGAGCTAGACTAACAAAAGACTAGCAGTGATAACTTCCCTAAACCTCCTAAAATATTCAGTACGTTTCATGTGTGTCTAAGGGCAAAAATCCAAACAGCAAGAAGAAATTCCTGATGAAAATCATTGTTTTACTGCACTGATCATTCTCATTGCGAATTGTCACAGCAAATTTCTGGAAAAGATAAAGAAATCCCACCAAATGTTGCCATTTTTCTAATGTCGTGATTTTTCAACGTCAGTGTGAACGGTCCACAAAACCAACAGCCAAGCACAGCAGCCTACTGTCTCAACAATGATTAGATGTGGCATACCATATTTGTCTGATGTCTGATACATTTGACCCCCCCCCCCCCCCACACACACACACAAACAAACAAACCGGCAAAAACAATTGCACATACACAAACTCATCCCTGAAATATCAAAATATTGTGAGGGATTTCAATGGAGATGTTACGACCTTTAAAAGCCAAGTCCACAATGGTTGTGGCCCATCCCTACTCAGAATGTATCGACCAGGGGAGAGGGTGGGCGGGAACGGTGCCTGCTCATAGTAAATGTCTCCTGGCCAAACATTGCCAACATTTCCTGGATGAATCATAGAGCCAGTGTCAATATGGACATGAGACTGCTCATCCACATTTGCATTAATTATGCTCTACAATGTAATCAAGCAATGCCAGTTGATTGCCTTTAATTGAACTCTATGAGTGGAAGTTGGTATGCACTGCATGTTGAGAGCTCGCCTCATTCAATCAGGGTCTAATTATAATCTAAGTGCAGATTTTAATGAACTCTCCTGGCCTGGAATGACATTACCTGCTAAATTGCTACCTGACCGTTAAAACCAGTCTAGCAAGTTATCATGCATGCTGTATGTCACGCCTTGTCAATAATGCACGAGTCTGATGTGATCAAATTTGCTGTCTTGCATTCCAATGCCATTTCAAGTATTGATAATGAAGGTAGAGAGGGGCAGATACATTACCCACATAAAGCAAATGTAATACCATGGAGGTAGAATTCTACCTCCATGGTAATACTAGTAGATTACAAAATGCATGGTACATATATACCTGGTATGTTGTAGATGGTGATAAGAAAAGACCAAATTGATCATGTGACAATGTTATTTGTATTACACTCAATGGTTTGAGGCACAGAAAGTTATAAATTTCACATTAATGTTATTACACATGTGCCTGAAGAAAGGAGCTACAATATATCATTTGCTTCATTTAAATCAAGAAGTAGAGTAAAATATTATATGTTTTACCTGTGCGTATGAACAATGAAGAATTTCAAACGAGAAATGCCACAGTTGTATAACCTGCACAGTTATATTCGAGATACTTACAGGACTACTGTGTCAAATGAAATCCCAATATTCACTCAACTACCCTTTCATTTCACTCAAATTGTTATGATTCACCACTTATCCTACTCCAGAGAGTCCAGTTTCTCACAGCAAAAACTCCTTTAATCTACAATCATGGCAACTCTCTACTTTGCTTTAAACTGCGATACTAACATTTTATTACCTCTGCCAAGGGAGGAGGTTATGTTTTCGTTACCGTTGGTTTGTTTGCTTGTTTGTTTGTTAGTTAGTTTGTTTGTCTGTGAGCAAAATAACTCAAAAAGTAGTTAAACGGATTTGGATGTAACTTGCAGGAAAGGTTGAGAATGACACAAGTAACAAACGATTAAATTTTGGTAGTGATCCGAGAATTTTGGGGGAATTTATGAAGGATTTTTGATATTTTGACAGGTAGGGTCAATGAACTTGGGAGTTCAAGCTGCGCATTTTTGAGGTTTTCAAACGCGCACTGAAGTGCGTGCTCCAGTTTCTGCAGCTGGGCGAGGCGCGCCGTGCAGCTGAGGGTTTATGAAGTAACAAAGGCTTCTATATTGGGAAATTGGGCGATTTTTCAGCATGTATACCTATGGGTGTGGAAATCACTGTTCTCTATGGAAGAGCCAAAAGAACTTTTCCCCAGTGGTGGAGAGGAGAAAAATCTCTTTGGGAAGAGCAAGATCATTGGTGGAGAGTAGCTGCCTGGCGGAGGTCTGTGCTCTCAGAGTGCTTTTCTAGTTTGCTATAAATTCCATCATGATTTCTGCCTTTCAATAAAAGTTGATTCCATCAACATTCTTCACAACAATCCAGTCACAGATTCCACCAACAACAATGTGAAGATGGACGCATCTTAGTGCAGGATAATATTGACAGATATCTCCAAGAGATTTGGACGGAAAGAGAAGTCCTACAACAGTGGAGACAGTCTTGACAATCTGTCAAGTAATTGCTGCAAATTCAAAGGTTATGACATCACATTACTGAAATGTCTGGGGGAAAGACTGCTAAATCTAGAGGAAAGCAAGAAACTCACAATTAAAAATGAAAGCACAAAATACTGGAGGGTTTCCCTCACTAGAAACATTCCATTCCGCTGTTTCATCTGCCAGCTTGATCCCTGAAGTCCACAGTGCCTTGATGGAGACTGCGTTCACACACCAGACAATAGCTGCACTCATTGCGAGTAAGGTTTTGGCACACAGGTTGGAAAAAAAAAAAAAACACGTACACAAATTTCTTCTTCAATAAACGCGAAAATCTGATGCTGCATCAAGCTTGTGGGTAAACCTATATTGCAGCTATCGATTAATATGGGTGGTTTTGTAAAAGATGAAAGAGATATTCAAGTGCTACTTTGACTGTTCTTAAATTTCTGCATAATACATAATGCTTGTCTTATTTCTGCAACTTAAAGAGAATCTGATGCCACATTAAAGCTTGTGGGTAAACCTATATATTGTAGAGCTACAAGTGGTTTGTAAAAGATAAAAGATATATTCAAGTGCTACTTTGACTGTTCTTTAATTTCTGTATATTAGTACACAATGCTTTTCAAACTTCTTCAACTTTAACTACTGAGAAGGGAAAGGCACCCTACAGAGAAAGGTTCTCAATATTTTTGTTTTACTTTCACTGCATTTTGTTTTTTGCTTAGGAGTAGGAACAGACTTCAGTAGGAACAGACTTCAGTAGGAACAGACTTCAGTAGGAACAGACTTCAGTAGGAACAGACTTCAGTAGGAACAGACTTCAGTAGGAACAGACTTCAGTAGGAACAGACTTCAGTAGGAACAGACTTCAGTAGGAACAGACTTCAGTAGGAACAGACTTCAGTAGGAACAGACTTCAGTAGGAACAGACTTCAGTAGGAACAGACTTCAGTAGGAACAGACTTCAGTAGGAACAGACTTCAGTAGGAACAGACTTCAGTAGGAACAGACTTCAGTAGGAACAGACTTCAGTAGGAACAGACTTCAGTAGGAACAGACTTCAGTAGGAACAGACTTCAGTAGGAACAGACTTCAGTAGGAACAGACTTCAGTAGGAACAGACTTCAGTAGGAACAGACTTCAGTAGGAACAGACTTCAGTAGGAACAGACTTCAGTAGGAACAGACTTCAGTAGGAACAGACTTCAGTAGGAACAGACTTCAGTAGGAACAGACTTCAGTAGGAACAGACTTCAGTAGGAACAGACTTCAGTAGGAACAGACTTCAGTAGGAACAGACTTCAGTAGGAACAGACTTCAGTAGGAACAGACTTCAGTAGGAACAGACTTCAGTAGGAACAGACTTCAGTAGGAACAGACTTCAGTAGGAACAGACTTCAGTAGGAACAGACTTCAGTAGGAACAGACTTCAGTAGGAACAGACTTCAGTAGGAACAGACTTCAGTAGGAACAGACTTCAGTAGGAACAGACTTCAGTAGGAACAGACTTCAGTAGGAACAGACTTCAGTAGGAACAGACTTCAGTAGGAACAGACTTCAGTAGGAACAGACTTCAGTAGGAACAGACTTCAGTAGGAACAAACTTCAGTAGGAACAGACTTCAGTAGGAACAGACTTCAGTAGGAACAGACTTCAGTAGGAACAGACTTCAGTAGGAACAGACTTCAGTAGGAACAGACTTCAGTAGGAACAGACCCCGACTTCACTTTCACCAAAAATTTGACTTAATTTACTGTTTGGAAAAGACTTATAATCTTAATCTAGAGGAAATTACAGTGTGAATGAAGGCAAAATTACATTTCTTTTCTACGAGAACCAAGTCTAGCTAAGATATAAGAACTAAGATTTAAGAATTCAGATACCAGAACTGTGAACCAGGAAAATGCATTAACTTTAGCTATATTTCTAATTCACAGTAAAATGTGAACATGGCTGAACTTGTTCACTTTTTTCTGTAGCCAATCTTGACCTTATGTCTCTCAGCAGCCGTTTTAAGTCCCCAAACCACCCCTCTGCCTTCCAGCAACCAAGTATCCCACGGGACTAGGCAAGGTGGCCCATGATATGATAAGCTGGAGTCTACATGCCCACGGCCATTTCTCAAGTTCAACCCTGGGTTTTTGCCGAAGTCAGATCTTTGCAGCCAGCACGGTTCATTTAAATGCAATCATTTGAAATACATACAAACTATTTGACTGAGAGAAAATAGAAAAGAGGCAACTGTCTTGCTCATAGACTCCCAAAAGTCTACCCACTTGTAACCTACAGTCACATGGGGATAAGATACAGAGTTTGTCACATCATGAATTTGCTTCTCCTGCTTGCTCCATGTAATCACTCAGCACCTATGTTTGCCCAAACAGGTCTAGCCGGCAACAGCGATGGGCCGACAATCACGCAGCGATTACCAGCTCCTCTTCGGCAGGTTGGGTGAATAAGAGCTGACAGGGATGCAATTAAGGGTGCTGACAACCTGGGATTTCTCCTCAAATCTATGGTATTTTTACCTCTTTGAGCACTCCTTTCAATGTTGGTGTTGTACGGATAACCGCGCAGGACAAACTGTTATTCATGTCATGTTTTGTTTTGTACAGGTGTTAATTTTTTGTGTCATCCTTACTCCAGGAAGTGATGTATCAGTTTAACAGTCATCCCAATGTGTTTACCATCAACACATTCCATCAAAGTGTTTGACACTGCTTTGTTCTTCAAAAGGAGGGTAGGATTTCAAATATGGCTTGTTTGTACCTCCAGTGACTGACACAAACACTCACACAATATACAGGCTGTGTGTGGCAACTGCACGCTCGTTCATGAGATGCATGTGTCAAACAAGCATTGTTTTTCAAAACGTGAATGATTTTTTTTTTTTAGACCACGTAAAAATTGTTTTGACTTTCTATCATAACAATAAATACATGGATACAACTGATGCGAACCTGTATAATGAACAACTAAAGTCATTAATTTACCCAGCAATGCACAAAAGGATTGCACACTAACATCTATAGACATACAACTGTATAGGCCTACTATTAACACTGGTGACAGATTTAGATAAATATCTGAACCCTTCACTGAAAAGATTAAAGTTTTCTGAAAGATATGCCAGGAAGAGCTCAAAATGGTAATGGAGTTTGACAGCATTCAGTGGGCACACAAGTAAGATATTTTTCATTAAAAACAGATCATATCTGAGCAGTTATTATGACAAACCCTTAAAACTGAACTCTAGATGGGCAACTGACTTAATGTAATCATTTTCCAGACAATCAGTAGAGATTTAATATGGCTCTTGAACACTTGTGCTGTGGCATCATTTGACAAGATGAATCTAATGTGAAAGGCTAGACCCTCTGTGCATCCCAATTACCCTTGGAGGAAGTGTGGTCTTTCAGAAATGGAGTTTAAACAAGCGAGGGCTCACTCACTTTCTCGCGCTGACAGAGACTAGTCGTGATTGCACGGTTCCTGTCTGTCATTAGAACAACTTCCCAACTTTCTACCCTTTGGCCACGTGCTTGACACCCAGTTCCCCTTCTCTTTCATAGATAGTTTTCTTATCCTACCCCTTCATCTCCCTAACTCTCACTATTCCAATCATTGATTTAACAAACTTTCCTCTCCTATGCCTGGATGCCATTCTTCCCCACTGGTGGGGTGCTCCAAGTGTTAAGATACGGAGTCCTAAGAAATCACGTACATCCATGCAAATGTCAAAAGGTTAATCCTCAATAATATTTTGGTTCTCAGCACAGCATAAGAAGAATCTCCTTGAATGGCATTTTGTAACTCCTTGTTTCACACCTATGCCTGGTATGCTTGTTTCAGCCATATTTGGATGCACAAAGACACATTTCAGTACATCCAGTGGGTGGGACAAGCTAGGAGTCCCATGGAGTATGGATACTGGACATATTCTGTTGTCATAGAAACCAAGATTATTTGAAATGAGACAAACAAGGAACAAGACCAAAAGTGCAATTGTGAATGGGCAGTATACATTAGGCCTGTAGTCACTTCAAACTCTTCATGGTGTGTTGTGATATTGCTGCTTCTCATTCTTGTAATTTCTTACCTTTGCAATGAACATGCTTGTAATTATCCAACCAAAATATCAATGGTTAGAGTGAAACATTCCTTGCCTTCTGTTCAATCTTTTATTGCCCAAAACACTCTTTGCCAATCCCCCTGGCTAGAGGAGCTCCCTTATTTCAGCAAAGAACTGACTGTTTGTTCAAATGTACATCAAAGGATGCATTTCCCTACAGATATTTTGCAACTGCTTTGTTTACATGCCCTGCTATGACATGAAGTCCCTCCACAATCATCCATGGCAAAATCCTCTATCCTATTCATTCCATATATTTTGACATCTCATTTGTATAAAATGTCCTGCTTATTTGAGGGAAAGACTAATATCCTTGAGATACTTATCTCTCATATCATAAAATTCTGTTTTCATGTTGTATGCCATTATAAGGGCATGATGAATGAATCTATTTTCACATCTTAGGTGCATTCTGGTGGACTAAGGACACAATACCAACATTATAATTCTCTGCTGGCATTCACCTCTTTGCAAACAATGCTCATACGAATCGTCATATTTGCGGCACATTCAAACACAATGTCTGTACAAGCACACAGCCTCTGGGTAGAGGTTGAATACAGAGCATCAAAGGGGAGGCCCCTTTTCAAGCATTTCAATTTAGATTGCTGGTAGGAAGGCTAATTCAGAGACCATTTCCTCACTGGTAATTTGTCTCTAGATCCACCCCTGCCCTACAGCTTACTTCCAAGGGTCACTCGCATTTACAATTCATCACCCCCGATCTGGTCTGAGCAATGAAATGCGGTGTACTGTCAATATTTAAGCAGGTGTCGATGAATGTGAGCGGGAGACGGTACACAAATACAGGAGGTCTTACTGGCCAGAAATAACAATTTATGGAAGGGACGAAGTAGAAAGAGGTCTCCACTGAGGGCTTATGCAGTCTCAGGTTTTGCAAGGTGAGGGCACCTGGGAATCATCTGCATACACCAAGTTTGGTTTCCCTCTTGCCAAGCATCTTCAATTTCCTGACATAATGTCCTATGCTTCTGATACATTCTTTGAAAATACATGCATCTTAACATTTTGGATCACTGTTGATACATAAAGCCATCATACACTGCATATGAAGTCTATACAAGTAGTATCTACCATGTTTTTCCTACATGATTTCAATAACACATAAAGTAAGCATTACAAAACAACAGATACTTCATCAAGATACCTAAATCCCATATACATGATTACTTTTATGCAATGTATTAATTTTGTGGTTCCTGTTTCCAAGTAATTTTAATATCGATTCATACCTGTAGGTAAGAATCAATTCAAATCAGTAATTTTCAATGGGTCTCTCAAGAAAGTACTGGTGTCTAGCACTAGTGTTGTGAAGATGAAAGATCACAAGCAATTTATCTACAAGTTGTTTCATTCTGACATTGTGACACTGATTAATAAGGACTATGGAATGATAAAAGACATGACCTTGTAATTGCAGAAAGAAGGCAAAAAAAAAAAATCTTTTGCTTCCCTCTATTAAATGTCAAGTACAGTTAACATGTCTATGCAAATTAATCACAGATAAATTTGTGTAGTAGGCATGGTGTATCATTGTCTTCAGAGGTACACTGTATGTGGGAAAATTACTCATGGTGTAAGAAGCGAAGCTAGATGTCTAGATGTCATAACATGTAGATTGACTGAATATTAAACTATGTTGACAATGCATTGTAAAACACAATGTCAAATTTATTTACAAGTTATTTCATTCTGACATTGTGACAGTGATTAATAAGGACTAGAATAATAAAAGACAAGACCTTGGAATAGCGGAAAGAAGACAAAAAAAAAAAAATATTCTCTTGGTTCCCTAACAATGTGAAAGTATATTACAAAACATGTCTATCCAAATCACAGATAAATAAATTGTATAATAGGCATGGCGTATCATTGTCTTCAAAGGTATGTGGGAATATTACTCATGGCGTAAGTAGCAAAACTTTGTCAAATACCATGCAGATTGGCTGAACACTAAAGTATGCTGACAATACATTGTAAAGTACAATGTAAAATTCTGTTTACATTGTAACTCACTTTGATAAAAGTGGAACTGAAAGATGTCTGGTTATGAGATTTTTTTTTTTCCTTTTCTGTTGAGTCTGCTTTGTAAATCCACTGGGCCATGCCGACAATATACAAACACCACCAGCATGCGCAGATTTCATACACGAGTAAATTTCCATGTGGATCAAGTCAACCATGAATTCTAACGAGTACAAGATGAGTGTGGTCAAATCACAGTTCTTAACTGCATCGGATTCATACCCTGATCACTCACTACACACTGGTTCACTGCACACATTTATACTGCCCAGGAAATGTTGACGATATTGC
Organism: Diadema setosum; assembly: GCF_964275005.1. Lineage (NCBI taxonomy): Eukaryota > Metazoa > Echinodermata > Echinoidea > Diadematoida > Diadematidae > Diadema > Diadema setosum. The sequence goes on from NC_092685.1 coordinate 3,582,330, forward strand.
CATAAGGAATAATCATCTCTACAATGGTTTAAAAAAAACCCCCAAAAAACTCACAATACTTCATATCATGATACCTATATACTGTGCATATCATAGACTGAATATCAAATTAAAGTGGCAAATCAACCATACTCTAATGTCTGCCATAATATGTATAAGTCATGCTATATTTTGCCCAATATTCTTGTAACTGTGTCATTTACAGGATATAATATGTATCACGCAAGTGTTGTCATATTCGTCAGGAACTTAATGACAATAAAGTGGTGATGACACATTGGCACGCTTTGCTTGTGGACACAACATTTTATTCATTTCATCTACTTCTAAATATTCAACACTTCTCAATTCTAAATTTCTTGTCAAAAGACTTTTAGTTTTGCTCCTCATGCTGCTGCCTACATCATGAAGGAGAAAGAAAGACATAAAATAGAATTACGGACAGAAAGAGATATTTAATCTACTTTTATATTTTAGCTCTAATTACATTAGGATAACATGTTGCATATCCAACATGATTCTTAGACTTCATGAAAGAGCACAATCATTTCTTTCCATTAAGAATAGAAACAAGGCTCCTTTCCAATTACCACTTATTTCTCCCTTCTGTAATTTAGAAATGTCAAATTTATGCACACCCAGCTACATAGCACCTTCTACCTCCTCCCCCCCCCCCTCCCCCAAAGAAAAATGTGCTTGTTGAAGAACTGTTCCAACCTTGTATGTTGGATACAAGTGCACATGTCTTAAACTCAAGCTGACTAAAAGGGTGGGCACAAAGGGTCCACACAAGCATGTCTGATTTGCCAGCTGCACTATTGAAAAGTCACAAAAGCATCAATGCAGCATGATCATAGCTTCTCACTCAGGTTCTCACAATGAAGTGTTGACCCCATTATATCCTAGGCGCAGTGCACCTTTTCATGGCTAGCAGTCTTCAGCTGCTGGGTAAATTGAAAACCAAGACAGCAAGAGATGTGCCAGGGAAAGGGGGAGAAGAGAATTTGAGATGTTCTGGGTAGCAGGGAGAGGAAGGATGGAAAGAAATAAAGAAGGGAGAAGGAGAAAAAGGAAGGATGGAGCAGGGTTACATCAATGAAAAGGAGAATGAAATGGTGAAGGGAAGGAAATATTGAACAGGTTTGCTGTGAGAAACGTGAACAATGAAATCTGTTCATGCAGAGCATATGCCCCATCATGAGAGGCTGGCTGAAATTGAATACAATCAAACAATGTATGTTGTGTCAAATTCCAAGTTAGTCGAATGCACATCCTACAGTGTACCTTAATACCGGTACATAAAAACTGCAAAAGATGCAATATTGCATCACTTCACAGGGAAGTGCTACTACACACTAAATGTTTTACACAGTCTGACCTTCAGAGAACCCTTAAATTTTAAGCATTGCACTAGTATTTGACTTTACTGGAGTTGGCAGCATGATAGGCAACATTTATTTATTTTTTCACCTTTTTATGGCGGTGGAGTTTAGTGGGTGGAGAAAGCTGAAAGTAAAGTGATCAAAGTTCTCTGATACACATTTTGATTAAATATAAATGTTCCTGAGTTTGTGGTGTGTGGACCTACTCACATCAACAGATTTAAACATTGGATTTCAGGGGACCTGAAATCGCTAAAGCACACCCAACACACACACACATACATACATACTCTCACTAAACTTACTGGCACAGATATTTCCACCTGCCCGACGATTAACTTCAGGTCAAGGTGGCGGACATAATCAATATCCTATTTTTGATAATTCACACCAGGATACACATTTTTTTTTTTTTTTTTTTTTAATGCTCACACCAACAACATCATTCCCAATTCTGACATGGATTTGATTAGAAAGCAAGAAGCACAGGGATTAAGGCAACAAATGTTTCTATAGAGTATGCTGAATATGATTGTAATATGATAAACCTTCAAGCCTGTTTGACAGTTCAAAGGTAATGAAAACTCTAGCATATTGTGGTGATGCCAGCTTACTCTGCGAGATTGTTCACTTTGCCCACAAGGTGGCGCTATTTCATTCACATCACCAAGGTAAGGTTGAATGCACACTACTCATCACACCACACTCATGGGCAGCTTGCATTGAGGACGAGAAAAAGTGAAGTGCAAAAGAAGACTGGTACTTTGTAGAGCACCAATCAAAATAATCCAAGGTATGCAGGAAAACATTAAACCACACTACTGATGCAACGATGCAACATAAATACAATTAACAGCATTTTTTTTTTGTTCACACATTACAATCATTCAGAAATATGTGACTGCAGAAAAATCTACAGGGGATAGTAAATTTGGCTTCAGACATACAGCAGACGAGGTCTATCAACATTATACTGAGGTTTAAATGAAAGATAGGTGGCTAGATGTATGTGATGAATTCATGAAAAGCTAGATTCACAAATTTGATTCCACATGTGTTGTCCTTTCTCACTACTGATCGTGTAAGAAATGTGGCTGGTCAATGTTACAGGTCAGATTCTTCTCCCTCTAAATGAAAACACTCAAAACTAGTGATTGATGAGGAAAACTAGTATCATATCATCTATTAAATGTACCAGTATGACCTTTAACCCTTCGAAACAGGACCACATGACCCCTTGCTGCCACACCCCCACTGGCTCCCTTTGATAACAGTGCATACTATATTAAACAAGGGACTGTAACTCTCAAGGCACCTGCACAATCAAGTCCCACTGTATCTCTAGGGCAGTGATGTTGCTCAGTCGTTAGAGAGCCTGATGACTGGAGTTCAAATCCCACTGAGCCTAGCTGAGCACTGTTGTGTGTTATCATGCCATCCCCTCAAGATAGAGACAACAACACTGTTCCTCCAGTAGGACATTTAATGGAGGCCCAGTGTCTGAGGGAATCATGACTCACACACGTAAAAGATCCCACTTCATTCATCCATTAGCAAAAAGCAGGGTGCAAACCTGGTGCAGTGGTCCACCCATATACCCACACCAGAAAATGAGCGAACGATGCTGACCCCTCGTGGGGTGCCCCCTGGTGACTAGCAATAGTCAGCAAAGGGTATCAACCAGGCATGTTGTGCCATATGAAGAAGACTATCTACTCTTCTCTCACCTTATCACTCTGTATTTCCCAGTTATCCTCCATTAACCCATTGAGGACAGTTTGATTTTGCTACAACACGCATTTCCCATAGACACTTGCCCAAGTATACTCGGGACTCGTCCTCAATGGGTTAACATACCGCAATCTCTTCACGCAACCAGAACATTGTGAATTACTGGTCAGGATGACAGTGGTTTCCAATCTTATGCACCTCACTTTGGCATCAGCTTCAATCAAAAATCCATAGAGTACCCTCACTTTGGAAAGACATTTAAAAGACTTCTTCCTTCCACAAGCTTTCCGATGATTACTATTTCACCTTGTAAAGTGCTGTGCTTCTAATCCATGAAAGAGGACGATATATATGAACAAAATATTATCATTAATTGGTCATCATTGTCATCATTATCATCATCATCACCACCACCACCACTACTTCTACCACAACCACTACTTCTACCACTACTACTACTACTATTACTACTACTACTACTACTACTACTACTACTACTATTACTACTACTACTACTACTACTACTCACTACTACTACTACTACTACTACTACTGCTACTACTACTACTACTACTACTACTACTACTACTACTACTACTACTACTACTACTACTACTTACTAATACTACTACTACTACTACTACCAATACATGTAAACTCTTAGAGATGAACCATTTTGATAAGCTACATTTGTGATTTTTTTTTTGTCAAATGTCTCGTGAATACTCACTCAGGTTTCTTGGCAGCAGCAATAATGTTTCCTTTCTTAGTCTTCTCGGCAAGCTTCTTCTTGTTTTCTTTCCTCTTTTCCCTCTTAGCCTTGGCTTCATCATATTCTTCTACCTCTGTTGGATAGAAGGTACATCGAAACCCAATTTAGTCATCGAATTATTGAATGGTCAATCATCATTTCACAATGATTACTTGCCTAATCATTCAATACCTTTCACATCTTATTTTTGCCCTTGGACAAACTTAATGAAAACGCAGACCAAAAATGGATTCTCTACTCACAGCAGCAAACATTGTTACCTGCTACAACATTGTAAGACGCTTTATGCCTGTTTCCTATATTTCCTAATGGTAACTTTGTAGAAAAATATTCCATTTCTTTGAGCATATTACATAACTTCAAACTGATTAATTCCTCTATGCTCAGCATCACCTTATGGAAATGACTGTCCATGATTAATATATAACTTACATGTACATTCAAGCACAATAAAAATTTGTCACTTCCACATCATACTTGCCATACTGCACATTACAGATATCAAGCAAATCTTTTTGTTACAGTGTATTGTGGATTATATCCTCTTGTAATTGGTTGAAAGAGTTTCAAGCGATTACTACATATTCATTTTCAACTATTTCAATATGTTTGCATGTTTGACAGTCCATGGTATACTAGTTTGAAAATGACAGCACTTTCTATGACAACCTTTTCCAGATAGTACGCTATTTGTGAAATGATAGCACAGCTATACTTGTGATGAAAAAAATCAACTTCCCCGAATTATGAGTATTCACTGGCCATAGGCAAGCTTGAATACCTGTCACAGGCAATTTTTGCAGTATCACAGCTACTATGTTTTTAAAATTCCTATTACTGGAGTTACCTCTGCCCATAGTTGTAATCAGAAACTCTCAAGGTGAAGTATATTTGTATACTATACAGGATGTTTGCTAATGTAACTGACAGCACTTGTCACATAATATTGTCTCTTGGACAGAACTAATGTAACATTTCAAGAGCTCATTGAATTTCATACCTTTTAACTTTGTAATTCCATTTCTTCTACATCTGACTAGCTCCTTTATCCTAGATTTGACTTCCTTCTCTTCTGCAAAGGAAAAGAAAAAAATGGAAAGAAAAAAAGTCAGTCAGTCAGTATAAAAGAGTCAAACTTTTACAAACATCTATTGCAGCTAAATGTTTAAAACAAATATATGAGATAATTCAGCTATCATACAGTCACATTCACAAAAATCACATCCACCAATTCAATAACTCAATCTAGCCATTTTAATTCAGATGACTTTAAGGGACTTTTTACATACACATATTTTACTAAAGGAAAAAGAAATAACTAAAATCCTGCATCATTACCATAGCAGACATACGATTGAGAAATATGATATAACAGACATTTTGGTGCAGCTGGCTACAGAATTCAGCACAAATACAAGTTTCCTGGATTTTTTCTTTAGAATGAAGTCTTACAGTTGGTAATCAATGTCCATAATACCCACTTGGTTTCATAAAAAGAGTCAATCCAATGCATGGGAAGTACATTTTTCAATGCTGCCACAAAGAGATTGGTACAGAAATATAGAAGGAATGGAAACACAATCACGTAGCCATGTGTTACCAATATAGCTCAGGTAGCGCATTGTCACGTTGCAATATTTTCTGCCACACCAAGGGTGGTATTCTGAAATCCTTTTTAGGAAGGAATTTGTTCCTAAGTCAGGATTTTTTCCTACATGGTATTCTGAAAATCTTCATAAGTTTCTTCTCAAGTGTCTTCCTAACTATTTTCCTAAACTTAGGAAGAAATTTAGGAAGATATGCAAATGAGGGTGAGATATGCTCATTTCTGACTGAGGAAGAAGTTGGTGTTCTAGAATGTACTTAGGAAAGAATTTTAGAAAATATTTAGGAAAACCCCACCCCTGTCCTCAGCCCATGTTGTAAGTTAGTATAGCAAGCTGCAAAACATTGTGATAGGCGCTTGTAATTCATAGCGCGCAACATTTACTTTAATGCGCGAAATGGGCATGAGAAAGGGGACATGCCACGCACATGTGCATTTAACCATACATCATAATAACATGCGATTGCCATTGGTTGGTTCCTCATGATACGGCATTTCATATTAGCTTAACCCTAAAAAGACTGGGCTATTTTGGTAGCTCGAAAGACTGGGGGGGCCTAACGGGCCCCCCCCTTAAGATCTCGGCCGTGGATCGCGCGATCGCCACGAAAATTTGCACAATGGTAGTGTGCGATGTAATCTACAAGATCGTATATTCAAATTTTCCAAAATAGTCTTCTTTTATTTTATTTTGATTAATTATGCTAATTTATGCGAGAAATCAGACTCTTTGATCTAAATCAGTAAATAAAGCTCCAAAAGTGCTCATTTTTGGTCTAATTATTCTTTGTGGCATTCTTAGCAAATGCACTTGAAAAAAAATTCGGTATCAAAATTAATTTATTTATTTTATTGTTTCATGAATTTCTTATGTATTTCTTTGTTTTTTCGACCTTTTGTTTTTGTTGTTTTCTTAAACAAAATTTGTGGCAGACACTTTTTGAAGCATAATACTCCTAAAACAAATTAATTTTAGCCATTGAGAGTAAAAATAAGCATATTTATATGAACCATGTGAAAAAACTCAATTTGCATTGACTTTGTACACAAAATCACATTTTTGAGCCATTTTCGGCCTCACATGCATGTACAAAATGTTATGTAACTTCAGAACCGTACCCCCGGGCGTCACAAATTTGGTGTCAAAATGTGCGGGAAACTTGAAAGAAAAAAGTCATAGAGCATGGCGGCGAGAGCATTGCGTGCTGCAGAGTAATCGCGCGAAATGTCGAGGGGGGCCTTTTAGGCCCCCCCCCCCCCAGTCTTTTTAGGGTTAAGAAAGGATGTGGGCAGGGATAAGGATGGCCTAATTTGCATTAAGAAGTTCCTAGGAAGAAATTTCAGAATACCAATTCTGTCTTTCCTAGGCACTTCCTAACTTTCCGACTTAGGAAGAAACTTCAGAAGAAACTTTGGAAGATTTTCAGAATACCACCCCTGACCTCAAGGCTAAGGGGATGAAAAAAGAATTCTGCTAAGAAGCTGAACTTACTCTGGATGTTGTCAAACATCTCTTCAAGGTTGGTAGAAGTCAGGAAGCGTGCAAAGGGTTTCATCTTTTCCCTGAATTCCAGCTCTTCCTTGGAAGGTTTCCGTTTTGTAACTGCTACACAAAAAAGCAACAAAGCAAAACAAAAAATGTGTACAAGTTACACGCTCCATTTAAATTCTTACTTGAATATGTATAGAAATTAAATTATCTATATTCTTCAAATACAGACATATGTTACGGTTCATATACTTCCTCAGAGCATCGTTAAACAATCTATTGGATAACTTAGCAGATATGTAAGCTTTAACCTGAATTAGCAACGTCCTTGGAGATCATTCAAAATTAAGGGAACAAAGTGTGAGCACAAGATTTTGATATGTATGTTAATTTTATTTACCGGTTTGCATATAATTTTCCCAATCTTGTTGTTTTACATTGTTTTCAGTTTAAAAAAGGAACTCAGGAATCATTTGGTTTTAGGGGCTTTCATATTCTTGTACACTTTGGAGACCATTGGATAAATGCTTAGTGCAGGTTCACCAAGAAGTCTAAAAGTAATCCAAAGTTAGAAAGATATTCGTTGGATATGCGGGTACCATAATAAACTGACACCAATGAAGTATTAATTTCAATGAAAGACTCTGACCATCTCATAAACCAAAGCTTATAAAATTTAACTGAAAACTAGTCCCGTGTCCTGACGAAGTAGACATGAGGATCAGATTTCCAGGTTGTCAAACTCCTCACCCTGTGGCTTTTGCTTCTGGGATGACTGCGGGGGGCTGGGTAGGGCGGATGCTGGTAATGATACTGCTGCGGTGATGAGGCCATTCTCTCTCGCTATCGATTTCCTTCTTCCTCTTTCTTTTAATCTCTTTGAATACATGTCCACATGGGCTAGCTTGAGTGCTGTAGGGAAACATAGATTTGATTATGACATCACACCATAAATATGTGAGTATTCCATCAAGGCGAAGACATCTCAAGAGAATAAAAAAACCCAAAAAAACCAACCACAAAAAAAAAAAAACAAAAAAAAACAGCAACACCTGATTCTGCCGTCATAGTGTGACATCTACATTTAAGTACCATTATTCCACATTTCTTCAGTAAAACTGGTCAGTCATTGAACAGCAGTGTCCAACAAGGCAAAGGAAAAGCAATTTCTGCAGGATATTCCAATTAAGATTCCATGATGATACCATAATCATCATCTTTTGAAAGCTCTATGTGGTGCTACTCCTATTTCATTTAAACAAAATACAACCTGAGTTGAACAAAATTTAATAAAGCTGTTTCTAATATTGTGCTATGGCAAAATACTTTGATATAGTTTAACACAAGGCAATAACAATTGTTGGCAAACACAAGGAAGACATGACACTGTTCATAAAAACTTTCTTTTATCTGCATAAAGAGTTAAATCCAACAGACAGGTAAATATGAAGTGCATACAAAAGATACATCTGTATGCAGATATTAGATACTCAGCAAACCTCACCATATTTTCTGACGATGAAAATGTGATATGTCAATAAATGAGAGTTTACATTCAATTTACTTATTTATTATATTACTCACATATGTCCAAGTCATCATCTTCTTGCGTTATTGATAGATTGCTTATCAGCGTTTCAGCATCATTGTCAAACTCCTATAATAGAAAGTATTGGTGCAAAATCAAATCAGATTATTTGCATAATATCACCCAGTTACATTTCAAAATATGTCATGCAATGTGCAGTACAAGCCAAACAGTTTCAGAAGTGTAACATTACTCTTCAGTAAACCATCATTTCACTACATTAGTCAATAAGACTGTAACGGACCATGATTGAGCAGTAAAAGTTTGGTAAATTTAACTCAAGTTCGACACTGCATGCCAATAGAATTTGACAAATAAAACAACAACAAAAACATGCTAAAATTTTTGCATAAATCTAACCTAATTGATAAATATGTTAAATTGATTGTAAGTCAAAAAATAATGGAAACGTGCATTCAGTTCAGTTGAATTTTCATATCTAATAACTCATTTCTTCCAAACAAGACCAAAATACATCTCTGGTAGTAAAATGAATGGCTAATTGACTCATTCTCAAATAGACTATCATGTCCAGATATTCTTTTCTTAGAGTTTAAAAAAAAAATGCCAATAAGAATACAATCATGGCACACAACTCAAAAGCCAACTAATAAATGTTACTTTAAGGAGGGATGGTAGCAGGCTTGGCATACCCGTTCAAAGTCATCTCTGAGAGGCATATAGCAGAGTTCTTGTTGCTCCGCCACAGTCAGGTCCACTGGCTTGAAGGTTGCCCCTAATGTAGGGGATAAAGGACCTACAAAGGGAAACAGGAAATGAACAATTGTATTGGCTTCAGTCACAGCGGTAAGAGTGGAAAAAAACAAATAAACAAACAAACCACTTACCAAGAATATCACTGACTTAACTTCCAACAAGAAAGTGAAATGATAGACAAAAAAAAAAAAAAAAGAAGAAGAAGAAGGAAAACCACATCAAACTGATTTAAAAATCTTGATGTAAAGACTTCAGGAAGGATTTTTATCTTCTGATGAAATAATCAGAAGATCAAGAAGAGTCCTACTTCAAAGTCAAAGGTATCAACTAAAAAAAGCAGTTATCTCTTTGTTTGAGCCAGTCAGATGGCTTTGTAATCACTCAGGAAGTTCTAAGGTCAAACTGAGGTTATCTGCAGCACTGTGAGAAAGTTCACAGCGTTATCATGAATGCCATATTGTAGCATTTTTCATGGGTTAAAGATGGAAGATGAGTAATCATAAAGTTTTGGGGTCTAATGCAATTCTCACTGCCCAAAACCTATCTCTCAAAACTACATTATGAATATACACTGAAATTGTCGATGTTTTGTTGTAATCTAAATTACTCATGCACATACCCCTGATAACTATTTAAAAACATTGCCACAGCAAAATTCATAAAATTTCAAATTTGTGAAATACCGGGTATATATATTCTTTAATAGATTAAAATAAAATTGTGAAAATGAATATGATTGAAAAAGTGGATTGATATCAAAAAGAAATGTGAGAATCCCAGCACTCTTAAGAATGTAGTTTCTAAATAACTGAAACATAACACAATGATGGCAATCAACTTAAAGAACAGTTTCAAGTTTGAGAGAGTAGGAATTTTGGAAGGGTTATTGACTTCAAACAAAAGCTGCTATGTGGCACCAGCTCTGTGTGGTGCTATATAGCATCAAATGCCTGCTTCCTGAGACTCCTGATATTCTTGAAGTGTCTACAGTGTGAGCCTAATGGGTAGGTATGGCTACATAAATAAGGAGTGTGTGGAATCAAACATGTAGCCCAATCAAGGGGCAAGTTAGAACAAGAGACCCGCGGGTCTAGCGCTCACCTGAGCATCGCAAGTTCACCTTTCACGCAGTCACTAATCTAAATTATTCACAGCTTTACTAAAATTTGACCAGGCATTCTCAAGTAGAACATGAAAATGTACAATAAGGGCCAAAATTTTTAAAGATTCCTTAATTTGGGGGCATTGGGGCCCCCTGGGGCCCACTGGGTGGGGCATGGTGCCCACTTTGATAAATTGAGATCCTGACCCCCTAAGGATGTTACCTGCCAAGTTTGACGAAAATCCATCATGAGGTTTTCAGGAAGAAGATGAAAATGTACAATTCAGGCCCCCATTTGGACCTTCGGACCTTTGGACCTGTCCTATGAAGGAACTAAGCTCAGCAGAGCTTAGTGTGCAATCAGACGCCATTTCAGGTCACAAGTCCAGACAGTGTTGTGTAAGCATTGAGTCAGTCCAGTAAGTGTTGAGTCAGTCCGATGTGTGTTAAAAAATTTGTGTTGTGTGACTGTCGGGCATGTCCAGCTGACGTCCTATTAGAGTCTGTAGATTTCTGACGGTTAAACAGTCACAGGAAAGGATACCTAAAGTCCAGGTTCTATAGGGGTCTCCTGGCATTTGTATCATCCTTGGTGAGCCTTGGGGCAAGTCTCTGGTGTTTCTCGATCAGATTTCATCGGAACTCATCAGAATGCTGAATGTTTGCACATTGGGGATCAGATGAGTTTCTGATGGTCAGAGGAATGGGGGCTTTACAACCAATACAACTATTGTTTTAATACTTACCATCTTCCGGTCCTGTATGATCAATAACCTTGGACACACGATTCTCAGGTAATGTAACTGTAGAAGACAAGCAAATCCCATAATGAAACTTTACACACATACAATTGTATTATATTGTTGTGAATTTCAAAGCAATTTTATGAATTCAAACTTGAAATCACATTAAGACAATTATCTTCTTGATATCATGAAAGTTACTGATATATGACTGATGCCACCGCATGACTTTAGTAATACTCGTTCCACTCTACTTCAGTCGAAAAAAAGAAGAAGAATGACATTGAAATGGATGTATGATACTGTTTGTCATGATAGCATTATAGGACATTTAAATGCACTTGCTCATTGGATAAGGAAGAGAGCAGTGCTACTATTTTTAGTTTGCCAAGTGTTACCATAATTCCCATTCCTGACATGATTATACCTGCCTCCTCCTAAAGACAAGGAAAAATGTACCTTTGCCCATGTTGCCTTGAACATAGAATGTGTTATAGTGTTCAGCACATTCTTCCTTTGTCTTGGAAACAACATGGTTGCCAACTCCATCCCTGCAAAGAGAGATAACATGCATGTAAGATACAAACAGAAAGCATGTGAGATTACATACAAGAGGAAACCTGTGTATAAATGGGCTGCATGAAACAGGTGAATAAAAGTGAACTAACATCTGTACAGATGGCCAAATGAAAATGAAAATGAGATTCATGAAGACTATAGTTCTCATTGTAAATATAAACCTATTTGCATTGTATATATGTACTTTCAAAAAAAAAAATTAAAGGAGAATACTGAATGGCATTAATCACATCTTGATAGTTAAGTTATTATTTTCAATGATTCCACACTCCTTACAGTACTTCCAGAGAGAGAAAAAAAAATTTAACATCTAATTGTGAAATACATAACAAATATGGAATGTTACAGACACTGTCATTTTATTTGGAACTATAACTGCTAACTATATGAAATTTATTTAAAAAAAAAATCATAAAAATGATATAAGTGATATCATCTGAAGGTCGTCATCCCTTTCAATGAAAATTCAGGGACTTTTTTTTTTCTGTTGTTTCCTTTTTTAAGTACTTCAAGAATTGATTACATATATTCAAACTATGCACGGTAGTACATGTAAGAGTTCTGAAATGTATATTCTCAACTTGTGTCATAAGTACTCACCTACCAATGATACCCATTGTTTGGTTTTTTTCAAAATAAAGAAATTGTAGAGCTTATGGCTTAAGAGTATATTGTGCCTGGAGTGGCACATTTGATTTTCTCCTACTGACTACAAGCATACTGAACATTGTAAATTGTGAATGCATAACTGCATAATTTGAATATTCAAGTGACTTGTACCCCCTCTTTTTTTTTATAACCATTCTAGTCTGAAAGGGCAGTGTAACACTTAGACTAGTCTCAGGCAAATTGCTAGTTTTTTTTCTGTCTTTCTCTTTTTACTCAGTCAATATGAAACAAATATTTGAATCTTGTACAAAGGGAGTCATTTTTTTTTTCTCAGAGCAGCCTATTCTCAACAAACACTGTTCTTCATTGGGCCCCTTTGTTCCACTTTCTATCTCATTGTCTTGGATTATCTACCAACTGAATAAATGGCATGTTTTTATCTCAATTTAGTGTTATTGCTACAGAGTATCACAAAGCAGTTAGTTTCACTGGCCCTAATAAAAAAGGAACGATCTTGATACACATTAAAAACTATACTCATCATATCAATCATCACATATGAACTACGAATTGCAGCTGGTATGAAACTTTTGTCAAAAAAGTATGTCCTCATATTTATACTCTGGTTTGTCCGTCTTGTTTGAGACTGTTACTGTAACTTGCCTTTGTTCAGAGTCTGTCTTCGTCTTGGGTTGTATGTTTGATTATGGTTTTTGTATTCAGTCACCAGCTATGCTGTTATTGTGCAATACAATACTTACCCTCTCAAGGTTCAGCCTCGTAAGGCCAATGATATATTGCTTTTTGTTTGGTACTATAACATATCAATGTGCATATGTTTATTATCATTTGAACAAACCTGTTTTTTTTTTCTTTATCTTCTTGCAAGAAATGCAAAATTAATAAAATTGACCATGACTTTGCACACAACTCAATTATCTGAAAGGTATGTCTATAATACAATAAACACACAAAATGGACTAAAGATCACAGTATGATGAAGAGAGGTTTGTGGTAGCACCACATGTATAATAGTCCTTGAAAGTATTGTTAGTTGGTGTAAGAAGAGCCTAGGGGAAAAGAGTGGAGGAGGGAAGTGACATAGGGAAAGTGTAAGAAGGCAAATAGTGACAGTTGAGGGGAAGTGGTGAGCTGGAAGTTGGGGTTGTACTAGTGGAGACTGGAGAATAGGAGACAGGGACTATTGTAAGGAAGAACAGAGTGAGAATCAGGTATATGGTTTGGAAATCTGTGAGAGGAGAAAGATGGACCAGAAAGGAGAGAGGAGAGGGGGAAGAGAAAGACAATCATGGGGCTAAGAGAGAGAAGTTAGAAAGATGTGAAATTATGAATGATGTATCGTGAAATAAAGTAAGAGAAAACAAAGACTGTAAAGGATTGAACATGCGCACAGTATTTGACAAGGTCATTCTGTTGTGATACAGTGTATGTATTACGTTCTCTGAACTCAGAAGTGAAAAGCACACTTGATCCCTTCTCACCAATTTCCAAATCCAAAGATTTCGATGGCTTCCAGAAGGCAGCTCTCTTCAGTCATACTCCATTCACTCCTTCCTCCAGCGGGATATAGCGCATTATCCTGCCATCAACAGGGAATATGGTGGTTGGTGAAAAGTGGATTGAAAGTATGATCAAGAATACAAACACAACCCAAGTCATCTCATGTATTCAAGATTGTTATTTTTTTTTAATCCTTGTCCATTATATCACAACAATTCATTGGAAAATACACAGATAAACATTATTATGCACAATTTATTGTCACTAAATACTCACTGCAGAGTAAATTACCAGTCTTCTCTTTCCCTTAAAAATGCATGTTTATCATAAAATATTCATATTTCAAACACGAACTACTGACAATACCTCTGGTAAATATGCATTGATACAAATCATTCTAACACATATATTATGAAAGTAGTCAAAACTAATTTTCTAGTTATTGCTGCTTTGAAGTCATTGACACCTGCCTGACAAACCTATCAAGATTCAGTGCAAAGTCCATTCTAATTGATTCCAGGGCAGCTGCTTCAGGGCAATTATGCTTTGTATTCCTGTGCACATAGTATCTGAGAGGTACATTTTGAAAAGGCAATCTCTTGTCCAACTACATTTGGCATCCTTACTGAAATGTCTTCCAGTCTGATCATCATGAAGTTGATACGTACATCTAAAGATGAAAATAGACCTACACGTACAATGTACTTTTTGAATATTTCATACATGTCCATCACATGTTTACTTACATCTACATCTTGCATATACATGTATGTTGCCTGCACCATTTAGTAAAATATTTTTTTTTACACTTGGGTAGAACATTTCAAAACACATCAAGGTAAATCCCACATCTCACTCTGAGTGAGGAAACAAAAGCCTGTAAAATAATTGTAAACAGTAATCAACATCCTATTTGCATATATTTTACAAGAAGGCATGAATCAGGCATGAATAAAAGAAATGGAGTGCTAATACAGATACTGAACTAGGATGTGAACAGACAATATCTTAGACAGCATCTCACACAGTGTCGACTGAAATACCTACATGTACAATGTACACTCATTATGTCAGAGACTGGGCATACAACTGTATGAGCCATCTACAAATGGCAAAGAGATGTCAGTAAAGAGCACTTCCTATCCCAAAAGCACATGTGTATCACTTACACACTTCATGTTGTAAAGAGAGAAATCATTTGAATAGTACCTGTGCATTCAATTCAAAGAAAAGATTAAAAATCAAAATGTGAGATACAGTATCGCAAGGTACAGTGCCTCAAACATCTACTGTAAATCATGGTAAGCTTGGGAGCTACTGGTTGAATACCACGAGTCTTTCTGCATCAAACAAGACATGCAATACATTTAATATTTTGTAGTTCAAGTGTTTGATCTGTGAAACTATATAGGCCTACATTGACATGCAAAGTAGAAAAGCACTTTTAAATCACAATGATCACTTAAAAACAGACACCGTGCAGACATTTTCATAATGCTTCTTTACACAAGTGATACCTACAGCTTGCATCTAGATAGAGTACACTGCATGCTACATGTAAGTCAGTATCCAGTTTAGCCTTGATATCAGTAGCACAACACAATTCACTAGTACAGTGTATCACAAATTCTCATATTTTTAAAATGACAGCACACAAACACACACACACACACATACACACATACACACTTCACTCTACACTATCAGGTACACAGTTTGGCCTTATTTCCGTATAGCCATTAGCAGTACATCCTCAGTACAGCTCCAATTTCTCATCAAAATGTGATCTAATCATGATTCCTGCTGCGGTGCATTATGCACATCAATGCAGCCACAAGCTCCGAGACAGTACATTGACAGCCGGTGCATAATGAAGGCGTGTGCAGGGCAGCTGCCCTGGCTCCCGACTTCAGCGCCGATGAATGATGTCTCACTGATTGGCAGACACATGGAATTCTGTGAATGGTCGGTTGGGGAGTCATTACTCCTTGAGTGAGGGAGGTGTGTCATTATTGTACACAGATATTGACAGTTGAGGTTGAAACAACAGATCAGTCTGTTTTTACACCAAGTAAGTACATACACTCAGTGTTCTTAAACATTAGACCTTTCCCCATCAATTCTCCCTCTCCTTCACATTCTCTCTTCCTCTTTTTCTCTCCTTTCTTTATCTTTATTAATTTCCCTTTCCAAGTAACTGTCATGTACAGTGTAGTGCATTTACAAAATGGGGGTACACCTACTGTTACAGTCTGTATTATCTCCTCCCAAAAAGACAGCAGTCTCCTTGACTTAAACTGCATTTTTCAATTCCTGCACCTGAATCACAATGTCTATGACTGATCTATCTGTAAGGATAAATTTACCACCATTGTAACAGAATACTCCTAATTTTGCATTGTAGATCAGCAAATAGAATCTGGTTTGCGCACAGTCTCCTCAAGATGTACATGTAGTATCATACATGTAGCTTAAAGAGATTAAAAACATCAAAGCTGTGTCGCATATGCAATACAATGGCATGTAGGTGCAGTAAATGCTGAGTACAAATTGTAGTATATCTTTATTTTCTCTGTAATCACATCAGTATAAAATAAGACTATAAATTTCATTACAAATACATATATTGTTCACACATTCTTTGACTCATTTCTATATTACACCACCCAATCTATCTCTGCCCTGAGCAGACAGTGTGCCTATATCCATCTATGAAAATAGAACAGCACATGTTTCACAGGGTTCAATTCCAGTACATCTAAACAATGTGTGACCTTGTACTCACAGAAATATGAACTTCAGAGATACTCACTCACTACTAAAGTAAACATGACCTAAAACCATCCACTCAACAGCACTTTGCACATATTGCCATGCAAAGAGAAGGTGTGCTGTCCAAGTCTGATAGTATATCACATGTATAATGTTAACACTCGGTGTCAGTAATAGTAATTTGCTGACCATTAATTAACTGGCATATCATGATTAAATTAAGAAAAAAATAATAAAATGAAGTTATCACCAAATGATCAACATGAGACGCCAGCATTTCAACTACATGTATCACTTGCTACAATACAGTATGTACACTGCATGATAAATAAGATTCTTCTACAGCTCCAAACTGAAAAAAAAGTACATTCTGTAAATTCTTCCCTTAAGATCCAATAACATGCATCAAATCTCCTTAATTTCCTTTACCCATACTAGGTTACTCCATAAGAAAAGAAAATCCCTTTATAACACAATACCCCTTCATCATAATGGGGGGGGGGGGGGGGAAATAACACTTGTTTGCATGTGGAGAGAAAAAAAAAAAATAACTGGCCTGGGCATGGTTACTGAGCCATTGACTGGGATGGGATGAGGGTTATGCTTCAGTGGTTTTGGGCATTTAAATCTGAACCTTTTCAAAGGCCTATCCAGGAGAGCCGAATAATTGTACCAGTACAAAAGAAGGTTTAGGTGTCAGAAGGAAGAGGTGCCTCCTATACTTATTCATATTTAGATGTAGAAAGCAGAGAAGGGGTCAAACATATTTTCCAGAGCTGCACAAATTTTGATTCTTGTTGTTTCCATAACAGCAGTTGATCACTCCACAAGGTGGAACGACTCAAAAGTTTATGTTTGTAAGTAATACAATATAACATTTTGATTTTTACTGCATGATTTCATCTAAAGAAGTAACTAATTCAGTTAAACATCTATGGAAACTCAAATAGATTTCTCAAGTTTTTTAAGACATCAGTCTACAAAGGTTAGAAAGGGATATCACACACACACACACACACACACAAAATCATCTAATTTACAGTGTGGTGAGTTATAATCTATACTGTGCAGTATTGCTCTACTGTTGCTATGAGGTAATTGGTGCAATCATCATCATCATCATCATCATCATTAGCTTACAAGTCCACATTTCAATTACACTTCAAATTTCAACAACACTTAATTTGTGGATATGAAATGAAATGCATGTATAATCTTACACTTCTGGTGCAAAATGAACAAGTGGCCAGCAGTTTAGAAAAGTCATGAAAATTACTGGGGTGCTCAGACCTCCTCAAAATTTTTAATTAGTACATTCAATATTTCATAATTACATACACATAATGAAAAAGATGAAAATACTACTGCTATATAATCAAGCATTTTATACAAAAGAATTACTATTATAGGTACTATTACTACGTTGACAAAAAAAAAGCACATGAAAGGGATGGAGATCCAATTCATCATAATCATTTTGTAAAAGAAACTAACGCATAGATAGTATACAAATGTAGATAGATAGATAGACAAATGGTATTTTATTGAAATATTCATGTCTTGCAGTCATAGGACTGAACTGCACATAGAATTACATTGTAAAAGAGACAAGGATTACCAAACAGGTATTCATATAAAAGAAACAAGTAAAATACAGACATTATAAAGCGAGGTCTTACGACAGGACATGTAGACCTACAGACTGCACAAGCCGTAAACATTACATAATAACAAAAACATAGGTGACCAGTGCTTGGTATTCACACTCTAGCCTTTCAACACCTCTCTTGCACTCCTTTTGCTGTTAGTCACTTTCACTCGCTCTCTCTCATGTTCTTTCATACACACCACTACGCTCACACAACATATTGGTACATCATCAGTCCTGCTGATTTCCTATTCTCGTAGGAGATAACCTTTTCACACTTTTGAAATATGATTTCAATATACCATCAGAGGCATTATTGTCAACTAAAAAAGAGACAATGTTAAATCAAAATATACTGTATATAGGGAAACTCCATGCTGACACTTCATATGGTATTTGTAATTGCATCACAACTTCTTGTATGCTGCTTTCAAGTTAACATAAACATTGAGCAAATATTTCTCATACCAACGCACTATCCACATATTGTACATATATTCCAATGCCAATTTAAACATAATTTCTTTATAAATAGTAATTGTAACACTTTGATATCCATAATGCATTCAAATATTCAAACATGAAATATACTATTATGCCTTTATGTTTATCCATCAGACTGAAACAAATGTTTAAAAGTCAATAAGAAGACAATCTAAATATCTTTTGTTCCGTTTGTAGTATAAATCCGCACAATGTTCAAGTTGATTTTAATGATGGATTAAAAACAAAACAGATGAACAGAATTGTCATAAATTGGAGTAAAACACGCAAGTTGCAGAAACTTTAAAGTTTATACTACAGGTAAGTAGTAAGAAAGGTTGCAACTACAGTATGTAAATAAATTTCTAAGGTGATGTCATTCACTCATGATTTTCCTATTAGATTGTACACAGACTATTATCAAATAAATGCTTTATTGCTCATTTATCTAGCTGCTATGATCCTTTCCCCGGCAATGGAACTACTGTACCTAACCAAAAAACTCCTCAGTAGATGATATGTTTTATTTTGATTTCATGCTACAAAGGGGAAATATTAATTGATAAAATGTGTGCATTTGTTGGTGGGCAGATACGTTGGGGTCATGATATCATAGACTCTTAGGTAGCATACAATGTATAAATACACACATATTAAGGTAGGTCTACAAATATCTCATCATGTAAACACAAAGAACTAACATTTCATAAAATTTATCACATGAAGTCAGAGTTATTATAAAACCTATTTACCAATATCTTTGATTTGAATTACAAAGCCAATCTGATATATAACATTGAGCTGCACTGTAAGCTCAAGATATAATCTGCAGCACAGGACTTTTCTTACTGATATTATGAAGTACAATACATTGTATACTTGTTTCAGCCCATCTTAGTTGGGATACACTTGGAGTGCCCTACTTGAAACAAGAAATTAGCAAACAAGATCAAATTTGAGAATGGGTCTTCTGTGAGAAAGACATTCACAGATTTGAACAAACACATATTCAAGACTAGTTATCAATAAATTATCAATATCGATATTTGTTTGGACTAGTTGACAAACATGATAACAACACACTGCATTAAAATTAATATTGGGATGAGAGTTTTGGATCTGAAGTGAAAACTGAAAAAAAAGAGGTTACAGAAAGAAACAAAATCAGACTTTAACTCACCATAATTTGGTACCCATGATCTCTTTTGTGTCCGCCTATTTCTGCACCAGCTCGGAAACACTGTTGAAAAATTTTAACAAATTTGTTTGTCATAAGAATGCTTGTCTACTAATCAAAGCATACTTCTATTCTTTCAATACAAATAGATCATAATATACTGCAGGACATACAGTAAGACCTCATGCAACACTATACTTGACAAAACCCTAAATCTGCTTTCCTGCTTTGTAATGACTGGGGAAAAAAAGTATGAATTTATTAACAGGTACTTCTATACAAGTTATTTTCACGGGTCTTCAAATGAAAGGGAATCTTAACCAGACTAGTCTTGTGCAGCTTTAAAGTTCCAGAGATATACTAAATTGGAACTGCTTTCTTTATCTTCCTCTCTCTCTCTCTCTTTCTCTGTTCATACATTTATGATTAGGCCATCATACAATTCAGTTCTCAGCATCCCTGACTCTCATTCATCACATCTACAATTCTGCCTTTAATTCCATATTCCAAAATATTTTGTGAGAAGTAGCATGGCATGGTACATAAGCCTACAAAGTTGCTTACTGAGTATCTTTTCTCTTAGAATCAAAACACACCTCTTAATCTTGATTTAAAATGTCTCTGAGATTTCAAATGCACTCTAACATTGAGGTATCAGATCTGCAATTATGTGAATCTACAAAGCTGGAGATTATGCAGGCTACTTAATTTGCCAATAACCAGGGCTGTGTTATTTATGGTCAAAAACAAAGAGAAAGAATAGTGAAATTCTTCACTAATATTTCCCATGTGGGGAGAATGTAATTCAATTATCATATCATTAACCACTGGGACAGATTTTCCACATCTTACATAGTACAGGTACCTCAGTAAAATGCAAATTTAAAGCTGTGTGAGGACAGTGCTTAGGTGGAAAGTTATCATAACTATATGGAAATTACCATTATCATTTAAAAATCGTCTTTATAATTTTCCCATTTGAACACAATTCAGTTAGTTACAATTTTCTTTTCTTTCATGGTCCTTGACAACTCCATAATCTGCAAGGGTATATCTGAATATTACATATAAAATAAAGCTTCTCTTGTACTACTTATTTCTGCATAAAAGCACTTTTGTGTGTGATCCTATCTTCACTAATTCAAAATTTCTTCTTTTTCTGTCCTGTTTTTATCTGTCCCATTTATTATTAAATACAAGTTTTGTAAAAGATTGTACACATATCGTACCATTATTGTATAATGCTAACTTACACAAGCCACAGTGGTTCCAGATGGCTTCGTCTTGTGATATACAGTAGGCCTACAGCATTTTTTTGTGGGTTTTTGTTGTTGTTGTTGTTGCAAAAATACTTGCTTTGACTGATTTATTTTTGTTTTGCAGGATGTAATACTGAAATAAAAAGCAAAATACATATATACATATATATATAAGTTATATATATATATATATATATATATATTCTTTTTTTTACCATGTACTTTTCCCGAGGAAAGATTTCAATGAAAAGAAATATAATAATCAATAACTTCTTTCATTGGGGCCCTCTCTATGTTGTGGGTGTGTCTGAGGGTAGTTGAATGCCAGTAGCAAAATCTTTAGGGTACATCAAACAAACATTTCTTGTCAGATTCCTCATTCCCTTTTCAACAACATACAACTTCACAAGGCCAGGGAAGGGTAAATGATAGAAATAAAACAAACAATGTGATTTAAGAATCTGAGTGTAAGCTGTAGTACAATAGTAGTATGTTGCATAGCTGTAAGTAAATGGATACACTGAAGAGAGAGAAAGAGATACCACAGTACTAGTAGTAATCTGAAAAAAAGCTACAACCAAGTCCACACTGTGCATGGTCTCTGTGGCAAGAACAAAGAGACACAAAGAGGATATGAATACAGCACTACCCTAAAGCATTGGCATGTGCAGAGTTGTCCACTACCATCACTGCACCAGTGTGAATAATGGCTGCCTGTGTAGTACATCAGTCGTATGTGCAGCTAGCACAAACAGCCCCACGGACGGATGGTACAGGAAATGAATACCTAAATGGACCCCCATGGCTTCAATACACACAACTCGCAGGCACGATGCAGCGAGTGTGACCGACCACGTACATGTGCTGTGCTGTGTGTACCACACACATGAATGAGGCCTGGGCGGATGGGGCAGGCCTACCCGTTAGCTTCAATGCGAGAACACGATCTACAATGAGCACTCGTAAACAGCATTCAAAGTCAATTCCACTCTCAGTTGCTTTGCACGCGTTACATCGCACATAAAAAAGCACTGTGAACGGTGAAATTTGACTTATTTCAGAGAAAAAATGATTGTGTTCCTTACAATTAGGCTTGATTTGTATAAAACAGGGGTTTAATATCATTGACCTTGAAAGTGTAAGCAGCCGACTTGCTGTGCTATTTTTATACTCGCCTGTAAACAAAGATCAAACGTCTCGGTGTCGGAGCATTCGCAGCATTTCACGCTGAAGGATTTTAACTCCTCCTGGCAGTAGTTACAGTACAATCTTGGAGGGGTCTCTGTAAAGAGAATGTAAAACCATACATCAAACATACAATCACATTTCATGGAAGAGCATAAAGCGGGAAATTATCAGTAATTTCCGTTGTCTTACCGGCTACCGACATCTTTGGCACATTCGCAAGGGAGAGACGGGGAAATCACACGCTCGTGAACTCGCTCCGCATGCGTGACGTCATGTGGTCAGCCCACAATGCATCATTGTTTAGCAGACAAAAAGGAAAAAATGGCTGGTCCGTCGGTGAAGCTGAGCTTGGAATCTCTTCAAGAACATAAAGTCCAAGAAATATCCCTCGATGGCCTGGAAACATATACCAAGTACGCAAAATTAAATTTATAAAGGCATTCTGTTTGCATTGTTCACCAAATGTTTTCTATGGAGTAACTGTTTTGATAATTCAGACGGACTTGCTTTTATGCCATTTTCTTAGTCCTATGCGTGTAAATTTATGTGACGTTACGAGACTCGAGGAGAGCACTGAAATTTGTGTGAATATGTTGAGGTTTCTGATAACATGATGGTGTTACTCTTTGAGAGAGTGAAGAGAATGATGCTCTTTCAATTCAGAGATACAGGAATTTGAACCAAACATCATCATTTGTCAGAAATTGTCTTGCTTTCTTGCATGAATGTTGTTGCTCAAAACAACTCGCTCTTTGTAAGCCAAAAAACTTGGCCTTGGCAAGAGATTGCGGTAATAATGTTACCTGCACAATCTGGAACTGAAGTTACCCATCTAGATACATATGTATATCGAAAATTCAGCCTCATGTGAAAGCATAGGTTTTACACGTAGCAGGCGGTCGAATTTTGGATGATGTTGTGGTCAAATTATGGGCACCTTGTTTTATGCAATAAATCTTTGAATTTAACTAAGTAGGGTAAGGGCACCAGTATTCGGTCAGCACCCGGTATTCGGTCACTTATCACTAGTCACCAGCCAGTAAGTTCAACCGTCACAACACACGCAAATCACATTAATTCACATACTTGCACACTCATTCACAACAGGAAACTCCCTTAGCGCTTATCCCCCTCCAAAAATCCATCCAAAATCCCAAATTTTACCATCAAAAGTGCAGAATCGGCGCTACTTTCTAAAAGCGCGCACAGATAAGGCCCAGTTTTAAGAGTATGGGTCGCCGATAAAGCGCTAAAAATCGAGAAATACGCTGTTCTCTCGCGGGATTTTTTGCTTATCGCAAGCTTGGAGTGTAATGGTATCCTCAAAAACGCAAAAGAAAAACAAAATTTCCGTATGTGCCAATACAGTGTCCCAATGTACAAGGGTTGAATGCAAGTGCCGAGGCCCCAGTATTCGGTCACCAACGGTCGCTGCAACGTTCCCGATGCAATTTTGCACCAACAAGGTAGCATGCACACGCATTTTTCAGCTGCCTTGAACACGCATTGACTTTGAACGCGCACTTTGAACGCGCGAATACTGGTGCTGGTGACCGTATACTCAACTGGGGAATTTTCAAGGTGAAATATTTCGGGATTTTGTGCAATTCTGTGAGATATTTAACAAAATGAAAGTTGAGATTAAAGAAACTTGATATATTTGACATACATTGCTGTAGATATGATGTATGTATGTATTATTTTGGTTACAGCTCGTTATTCCGGAGGTTCGTTATTCCGAAGGCTCTTTATTCCTAAGATTCGTTATTCCGAAGGTTCATTGTTCCGAATTTCATTTTCGGATTAACCGATCATCGGAATAATGAACCTTCGGAATAACGCCACAAATTTTCGGATTAACGAACCCTTTTTCATTTTCGGATAAACGAACATCTAGGTATAGGGAATTTGCGTGTTTTGGATTAACGACCCTTCGGAATAGCGAACAGCACCCATTATTTTAGTTTGAAAAATATTGCAAAAAAGCTTGAGTGACCGAATACTGAGGATGTTACCCTAATATTAAACCGACTCAACAACATGGGAGCTAAAAGTCAATGTGCAATGATTGATTGTGGTGGCAAGCAAGTTGAAAGCAGTTGGTTGAGAAATGCATGTGTCTGTGTGTCTGTGTGTAGTCATGTGCATTCTAGATACTGCATTTTTTTTTCCTCAGACTTCAATCAGCTCAGCTGAATATACCATAAATCATTTGTACAATATCTACATTGACTTTTTTGCGCCTTGATACTTGTGTAAATTTGTCATATAATATTATTAATTGGAAATAAACTGTTAGATGTAAACTAGATTCTATATCTTGTTATTTTGGTGGAATTCAGGTTTTTTTTTCAGAATTTTAGATATCTACATGGATATGAAAGTACATTCTAGTGCCAATTTGTACATCATGCGCTTCCCACACCTTCAAATCAAGTGAAAGGCCAGGTGTAATACCTTCACATACCTTCTCAAGATCTGTAAGTGTAAATGTCAACTACTCACGGAGAATATATTTAGTGAATCATATATTATTACTTTATGTGTTGGAAAAAAGTAAGTAAATAAACCACTTGTTCATCCAACAGCCCAGATATTCTATAACATTTCTGATGCAATAGATGTCTATGTTTCAGGAGCGTAGCTAAATGTTCTGTTCTCTGGATAAGGAAATTTTTTTTCTGGCAAGCCCCTGTTGTAGTATAGTACATGTACTCTGCTTGTCATCTTGTGCAATTCCATACCAAAAAGCAGTTAAATTGCAGACTTTAAAGGGTGTGTACAGTTCTGATCGAGGTGAAGATTGAGCTTTTAACGTTTTGCGAGATATTCAGAAACCACTCTATGAGATGTCAAAGAGCATGCAATTCTAAAGGGTATCAAAAGTTTATTTGATGAAAATCAGTTTTGAAATTGCTGAGATATCCAAAAACAAGGTGAAACAAAGAGATCCTAATAAAAGGCATGGCCTGTCACCTTTTACTATTATCACTTTTTTGGATATCTCAGCCATTTGAAAACCAATTTTCATCAAATAAACATTGAATCCTTCTTAAAATTACTTGCTCTTTGATATTTCATAAGAGGTTTCTCATTATCTTACTTAGGAATGTTCAAAACATAAATCCCCACCTCAACCAGTACTGTACAGTCCCTTTAAAGCAACTTCAGATATCACTGAGAGAAGGCCATCTTGAAAAGAATTAGTCTTGACAACTTTTCTTCCCTTTAGTGCAAGAATGTATTTTATCTCAACTTTTGCAGACCTCTGTCTATGTCAGAGAATTTGGCCAAGTTGGCACACAAGATCAACTTTGCCACCAAGACAGGAGATAAGGAATCACAGGAAAGTGCAACATCTGAGGCGGAGGAGAAAGAGGCTGTCACTCCATTTCAGCCGCCACAATGGCCTTGGGAGTCTGTCAGGAACAAAGTCAGGTGTGACATATGGACAAATTGCAGTGTTGTTAAAGGGGAATGAACCAAATACACATGTGCAGTGAAATTACAATATATCAATATTAGTATTATTAGAACACATCAGTGAAAATTTGAAGAAAATTGGGCAATTTGTTCATAAATTATGCAATTTTGAAATTTCAGTGCAGCCATCACTTGATTAGAAGACTACTATAGTTCTTCTCGTCACATGTGGAAAATGATTTAAAAAGAATTATAAAGAGAATTTTACAACATTCATTTTTTTTTTTAAGTACAAATTCCTTTTGCTTGTTACTGATATGTTAAGGGTAATAGCATTCCCCCCGCATTCTGAAAGATGTAAGTCAAGAAAATTTGAAATATGTTGAATGTTCATTATATTTTCTGCACATTGTCCATATTTGATATCACAAAATGTTGTAGTCTTCTCATCAAGCGATGGCAGCACCAAAACTTCACAACTTCTCGACAGAATGTCTAATTTTCCTCAAACTTTCGTTGATGTCTAATGGTAATGTTGCTGCACTTACTCAATCTGTATATATATATTGGATTCATTCTCCTTTAAAATGCACTTCCAAGTAGATATACTGATTATTGTGCTCGCTTTCAAAACAATTTTTTCTTGATGACAAAAAAAAAGAAAAAGAAAAGGAGACTAAATTCCTGAAGGTTTTTTTTTTTTTTTTTTTTTTTTTAAAGTTACCTCAGTCATGGTACATTTGACAAATGCAAATGAAATATCTACAATAGGATGATTAGGTAGCATTTCCATTCTCAGTTTTCCATTGGTAATTAAGTTTTTAGATTAGATAAATATTATGCTCAAATTTTACTTATTGTGAATTGATGACAGAATTGAATGTGAGGTGTTCAGAACATGAGAGCAATTGTTTTTGATACAGGAATGTAGCCATTGACTTCAACTCATTAATGCCTCCCTTTATACCTTTACATCGCTTTGTTGACAGAGCTGCTCTTACAGAGATGAGTGTGCTGTCAGATGTTATCCACATTGCCAGACTTGCCAACAAAGAGCACCCCTACATGGTCCTTGATCCTGTGTCGGTGGACAACACTCCATCCAAGCAATACAACTTGCAGATTGTTGAAAAGAAGAAGGTGTGATTTACTCTAGAAACATGCCTTGTGAGGATAAAGATGGGTTGTTACAAAGTTCTTTGAAGTTCAGTTCATTGGTTGCTTCTCAGTCTTGGAAGAGGATAGGTAAAGGAGCTGTGTAGTAATGGCACTCATATCAAAACATTAATTTGCTCTTTTTAAAAAAAAATTAACATACGAGCATGTGTCATTTTCAGTTGCATTTTTCATGTTTAGTTTTGTACATGTTTTTTTTTTTTTCCTGGTCTCAGTATGAGAAACAGACACAAGAACATAATGATTCTTCAGTCAAATGGCTTGTTTGAAAGGGTTTTCAAGGGTTTTCATATCTGTATGTGAATTACCACTAAATTTGTGATTATCATTACTACTTGGGATACAAAGTGATTAGCATTCATGTGTCCATGAATGCTTTGCCATTTAACAAGGTAAATCGAAATCACTGTCAGAAATGTGAGCATATTGATGTTAAATTAAAGGTTAGAATTATTGTTTGCATCATAAAGTTTATGCGTATGAAATTGCTGACATTGATTAAACATTGACGTATGTTGTAACTGAACATCTTATGTTTAATTGAACTCAGAGCTTAGAGGCAGCAGGAAACATCCTCATGAGTGGAGCCTCGAGGATGATTCGGTCAAAGCACTTTGGTAGTCCAGAGAAGAGGAGTGCCAAGGATGACTTCTTTGGGGAGCTCCACAGACTTCGGATGCACTGGAGACTGAAGAGAATTGGTAGCAACATCCTTGGTGACCTCAGCTTCAAGACAGGTGGGATGTGTAATATTCTCATATGACGCATGTTATCACCTGAGGCACTCTGGGATATGTTCATTCCTTGTCAACCTTAACCATTGCCTGTAGATTGTCTTGCATTTCTTGTGTATTGATAATGTTACAGCAGAAGAGGAAAAACAGTATCAGTGCAAATATGACTGCTTTGTAGCTTTCAAATTTGAATCACTAATATTTCATCAAGTGCTTAGGGGTTGCAGCATATTTATTGTGCACAGAAGAATATGAAAGAGATAAGTTATATTCTCCATTTAGAAAGCCTAACGTTATTGGTCACAGAATCTCATGCAAGCCTCCTTTGACCTTAGCAATTGCATTAATGCAACCATGTTATTCTATTATATGTACCAACATAGATTGATGTTTCTAATGAATGCCATTATGCACATGAGATTGAGTAGCAAAGCCCTTTAACAACCTGCTAATAGCGAATTATTATATTAAAGGATTTATAGTCTTCCCACTACAATGAATTCTCTTTTGATAATGTGTTGTAATGATATTTACTGTGTCCATTTTCAGCTGGTTCTCGATTTTGGCACAGTGGAACTTTTGAGGTGGCCAAGTCGACAGAGCAGGAGATAGAGGAGGCTGAACAAAAGGGCATAATGCCCTGTGCCCTCAGGGTCACTGTCCCTTCTGACCTCTCGGGTACTAGCTACATCCAGGTTCTTATCCAAGAAGGTGAGTTGCAGGTGTCCCCATATCACTAAGAATATCACTCCTTGTTTGTGTGTGAATGTGTGTTAATAGATTACATTGGGTTTAAATAAACAAACAAGCAGACTTGGTATAGGAGATCCCATGATGACAGTGCAATATCAATGATCAAATTCTGGAACATTTCAACCAAATTCACAGATTAAGGTAGGTGAAATGTCGAGGTCTGGTGCATTATAGGTCTGGGAAGTGTGCAATAACTTGACTGTCAATGTCATTTCATGAACCTCATTGCTCACATAAACTGTGTCAAGACAATGTACTGATAGATTTAGATAAGATGGTAGGACACCTCTCTCTGTATATCATGTATATATGTTGGATAATAGAAAGGGTTGTCCTTATTGGAAATAGAATAAAGTTCAAAATATGAGGAGAAATGCTGTGTTCCATAATCTCATTAAGATGACCCTCAAGTCATCAATTCTGCAGCAACAAGTAAGTATTATTGCAAGTTTGTCAGCTTGACGTGAGCAGTTCATACGATCATGAAAAGTGTATGTGTCATTTACCAGGTGAAGCAGAGATTGCCACAGCCCTAGTAGAGCATTCCAGTAGGAGTCATGTGTCAGCTGATGCACACTGGCAGGAGAGGCTGGAGGCAGCTCAGAATGTCCTCTTCTGTAAAGAGCTCTTTGCACAGGTGACTAACACTCTTGTAATAAACATTAGTGTCACAGGTTCTGAGGTTTTGAGTTTTCACTACATGGTATTGGCCAGTCACTGTAAACTAAAATTATGAATTTATACCCAGTGTTGATAATGGCCATCAATGAAATTGTGTAATGTGAGAACCACAATAGTCACCATTTCAACTGCAATTAGTCATTTTTGTGTTCAAGACACTTTTCCTTAAAAGAAAATTTGATACTTCCATTATATTCTGAATCTGTCTCCTTATCTGAGCAAATGGTAAGTCATCAAACTTCTACAGCATACATTAGGAAACTGTGGACCCAATAAGAACAATATTTACTGGTACATCAATGTACTTATATGAGAATTTTCTTTCGTGTATGTGACCAGACTATCATACTGTGCAAGTACACAGATGTATATTTTGTTGTATGCTTTAAAGGGAAGGTAAACCCAAAGAGCAATGTGGATTGAGTGAAAACAGTAACATTAGTACAACGCATCAGTGAAAGTTTGAAGAAAATCGGACAATCGATGCAAAAGTTATGAATTTTTACAGTTTTGGTATTGGAACCGCTGGATGAGGAGACTATTAGAGGTTATGACGTATGAGTGGACAACAATATCAAGAAAATATAAAGAAAATTCTACAAAAATTCATTTTTCATCAAAATTACAAATTCCGTCATCTTGATACCGACATAATGTAAGGGTAGCAATATTCCCCCTGCTTTCTGAAAGCGGTTAGTCAAGTGCTCTTTCACAATGCTAGAAAAGTGAATTTTTGTTGAATTTCCTTTATATTTTCTTTGTATTGTTGTCCACTCATACGTCATAACCTCTAGTAGTCTCCTCATCCAGCGGTTCCGACACCAAAACTTTAAAAATTCATAACTTTTGCATCGATTGTCAGATTTTCCTCAAACCTTCACTGATGTGTTCTGCTAATGTTGCTGCTTTCACTCAATCCACATTGCTCTTTGGGTTTACATTCCCTTTAATAACTTGGGAAGCATACCTAGTGTAATCAGTAGTTCGAGTCTTATAATTGTGATTGATTTCTTCTGTGCTCAGATTGCTCGTGAGGCAGTCCAGTTGAAAGCAGCCATCCCACATCTCGTTGTTGGTAACCAGATCATCGCACACATCTTTCAAGGGGTGCAGCTGTGCATCACACTCTGCCATGACACAAATATGGACAGAAGGGTAAGAAATTCACCCCTCATCTGACTGATTGCTGTAACTGAAGAATTCATTTTTTACTGAATTTTCAATCTTTTTATGTGAACCTAATTCTCTTCCTATGATCCAGTCAATTCTAAATCTAATTCATTAGATTTAATTTACTTATTTATATGCATTACCACATTTGGTTTGATTTAGATCAATAAATCATGAGTCTTTTAGATGACAAATCAGATTTTTAACAAGTCATACTTGGGTAATTTACCAAGATTTACTTAATGTTTGTGTCATTTGAAAATCACCTGTTTAGTTGTGTCAGACTGAAGTGACACTGAAATCAAACTTATGTTTTTGGAGAGAGCTGTTCAAACAATGAAATCAAGGTGAAGATTATTGCAAAATTCAAATTTTATCATGTGCATCCAACTAATTTATCTCTGCATCTGTTTCATTTGTATGGTCGCAGTATGCTTTTAGGCTCATATTTTGCAGTTTTTCACCTATTCTTCAGCTTCAATATAACTAGCTGTCGTTGAATCATGCTTTTCAGAGTGGCTTAATGATCTTTATTTCATTTTCCACGGCCTATCAGAGAATTCTGTCTTCATCAGTGAGTAATATGCACACATTTTGTGTTGATACATAGTGCCAAAATCCCCACACTCGACACACTCTTGCATGTATGCAGGTTACGCTAGGTCTAGTTTTAGATATATCACCCTGTCAATGTATATCACTGAAACTGAATGTTGTGGTGATATTACTTTTGAATGGTACATGTTTCTCTTGTCACAGAAATTTTGAGATATGGCATCATATCTTTATGTGTTCTTTCTTTCTTTTACTTAACTTTGTGCTTTACAAAATTTGCCTGTGAAATTCTTTATTCAATTATCGAGCAATGACATTTGTAATATAATTAACTTTTAAAAGCTGCTGATTTTTGGTATCAATGATAGCCCATTTTGAGAGGAAACTGCCAGTATAGGGAATTTCAGACAATTCCTAGCAAATTCCCAAATGCATGTATGAATACCATTGCATGGTGGAGTTGAATGGAATAAATGTCTGTAGTACATTAGAATGATCGTAGTTCAGGTTTTAGACAAGAGTATTATCTGTCTAGTACTCATACATGAAGTTGAAGTGAATTTTTGGATTTGTGGATTTGCTTTCACTGTCAAATGGTAGGAGGAGGTTTTTCTGTCGTAATCATAGTTTAGTATTTTGCCATTTCATTTAGCTGCTGCTTTTATACTTACTCCTAACTTGCATGCATTCATGATTTATTCTTCATCCAACACTGACAATTAGCCTTTGTTAGTTTTTGAATGGTAGCTAATTAGTCTAGAATTCAGTTTTATTCATTTATATATTCTGGTCACCCTTGTTAGCAGATTTTTTTTTTTTTTTTTTTTTTTTTTTTTTAATTGTGGTTGCCCAAAGTGTCATATTGTTGTCTGGAAAATTCACTATAGCAACTCTTTCTCTGACCATTTTTTTAGGTTAAATCCTCAAATTGGATATCATAAAGTTCCCCTGATACACTAGACAGTTAGCACAGAGCTGCCAAGTATCTCTGATTCTTCAGGAGGCTGTGTGAAAGTTTAAATATCTCTACATGTCCTGACAAGAAAATATGAAAGTATCCTTATTTGGGAATAGACCTTGCTTGTTTAGATGCATGTAGCACACACGTCTCCCTGATCGCTCTTTGTAACTTCCCTGATATCAATGTGTGAATATTGGCGGTCCTTGTAGTATGTCATGAGATATGGTGACAAAATTTGGAACACACCCAGGCCACCATGTGACTTGCATGGCTTGGAAAAACAAAAACAAAAGCAAAGCCAATAAACAAAGCACTACGTTTTTTAATATTTTGGGCTCATACTTTTCATTCTCTTTTGTGTGTGATTTCATAGCATGCTAGCAGCCACTGCTGCGTGAAATCCAGAAGCCTTAGTTTATGATTCATGTTCAGTGGCACTGTAAGATATTAGGTCATAAACTGCTGTTTGTTTAGTGCAATAGCCATTTACTATCATGTGCACCAGTTCCTTGCAAAATTCTTTATTGTGTGGTTTGCATTTGTGGGAGTTGTGTGATATGTATTGATGTTCACAGTTGAGAAACAAGGGTCTGCATGTCTAGACTGTGTTTGTGTAGAATTCTATTACTCAGTGTGCTGTTCAGTTACTTTTATTGTTGTTGACTTGTCATTACTTGTGAAGATATGTAAGACCAACTGGAAACTTCAAAGACATTTACTGAATATGGCGAATATTTTGAAAGGTTTATATTTTCGCAAGTCGGTGCTATTCGTGAATTTATAGACGTGAAAAAATCAACTCTGATCCCGACATGAATGTGAAGAGTGAGCATACATTTCTCTGTTCAGTACTGTACTCCGTAATCGCGAATGTGGCCACTCACGAAATTTTTGGGAACTCTCAATTCGCAAAAAAGAATTAGACTTGCTAAATATATGACATATACAGTAATCATTTCATTTCTTGAAATCTGTGATGACAGGGTTTCTGAAAAAAAAAAATGATATCTTTGATAGTAGCTCTTCAATGAATACAAGGTTCATCGAACACTTTTAATATTTCTCAAATTTTCACTTCAGAAATATTTGGGACAGGTAAGGTTATGACTTGTACAGTTTTCATTCTTGTATGCAATAGTCAAGTATATATGTGCAGGCACCTTGAAAAGTGATGACCACTTTTTAGTTGGTTTCAGTGTATCCTTAGCCAGATAATGTATATACATTGTTGTATCACAGATGGAAGCAACAGTGAAACCCAATCATAGCCATGCTTTGGAGCACTCCCTACATCAGCTTCTTAGAGAACTACATCGCAGCAATCTCAATGGCGCCACCCCTCGGCCAATTACAATGTCTCATTCTGCAGCGGCCAAGCGGCGGAGAACTCTGGCACTTCAGGCTGCTGGACACAAGGAGATTGCCCAAAGTCAGCAGACGTAAGGCTGCTCAAAAAAACAACAACAAACAAATAATTATGTCAACTATAAAGATATTTGAATGATCTGAGGAATCTTTGTTTTATTTTGTTTTGTTGGTGTTTTTTTTTTGGGTCCCATGAAAGCAAGTTAAAAATTCATTCTGAAGAAAAGTTGGCAATTATAAATATATAATCATGGTCCAGTCTGTATGCAAACTGAATGTTGGCATGAAAACAGAGACTACTACACTTACTGCAGCCTTTTAACTACAGACAAGTGGATCTACAGAGTATGTGTGTTTTGTGATGTATGTCATATAGAGAGTTGAACTATGCCTGGAGAGAGTAGAGAATAACATATTTTGACACTCGGTGATTCAGCGCAAGGAAGAGAGGTTTTTATTGGGTACTGAAGATACTGTGATTTTGATTGTGACTATGTGTTATCAGTGTAACAATTGCCATCAAAAATCAATTACATTCAGTACAAAGACTTCTTTGCTGCTTCTTTACAATAACCATTTTAGAAGATGTTTGAAATTTGTGTCATTGCAGGGAATGTCTGTTGGAGAAGATTATGAAGCAGGCCAAACACATCGTATTGAGGCAAAGGTAAAGATACTGCATGAAGTGAATTGATCACTTATATGAGACTGTAGTTTGTGTGTATGTGTGTATGTATGTGTGTGTGTGTTTGCGTGCTCATTCGTTTGGATGAGTCTCTGTGTGAGCATAGTAAGTGGTTGAAGCTTCTTGGCACGTGTGGCAAATTAAGTGACAGCAGGCAGCAGTGAGTGTGTGTGGACCAACTATGTATCACTAAAGGAGCTCCATTTATCTTTGAGAGAAGAAAAGGGTACACTAGGGCTCTGAAGAAAAAATGGCAAGAGATTTGAGCTTGCATCCCAAAAAGGTGTGGGTACTAGACAAAGGCGTGCTGTGACTTCAACTTCTTTTACCTGAAAATGCTGGTACTTGTAGATGAAAATTACCCATTCATACTATCCAAAGAATCAGTTATTCCCAGTGTAGGATGATTATTTAAAGATGACCCCGCGGTAGTACCGTAACACTCTGGCCATTCAGCGTGATGTTTGTATAGAAAATGTACTCCCTTATGGCCTGTTGTTATCATGGGCGGCGCCACATTTTCAAAAGTGAGGGCCCACTTTCGGCACTTCCGGGTTTCATGAGCTTCCGGGTTTCATGGTTCACTTCCGGGTTTCATGGTGGCACCCTATGTATTCCTATGTACAGGTGCAAAAAATGTGTGTGTATGTATGTGTGTGGTGGGGGGTTGAGCCCCCCCCCCCCCCCCCCCCCCCCCCCGTTCCA
Source organism: Diadema setosum (assembly GCF_964275005.1). NCBI lineage: Eukaryota > Metazoa > Echinodermata > Echinoidea > Diadematoida > Diadematidae > Diadema > Diadema setosum. Next base: position 3,616,904 of record NC_092685.1, read on the forward strand.
CTGGCCCTGGTTATTATCCATCTTTACTAGCATTTTGAAATTTGATGGAGACATTTACATTATCCCAGGTCCAATGCACACAACAATGCACTCTGCAGTTTGCAGGGCATAATGCACGTGATGTTGACAAAACAAACAAATGAATGAAAACATTTAAATTCTTCCAAACCCCTTTTCTCATCTACAAGCAAAGGTCAAACAACATACAGGTAGATATCAATGCAAGGGGTTATGAACCTATACCTATATGTAGTGTTGGCAGAAAATATGTCAAGTTATTTGACAGTACAGATGATACCTTTGAAATAAAGATTTGTTGTAACAACTTGATATTTTCATATTGGCAGTGTAATTTCATGTCATAGGAAATCAGGGACAGCAATTTGAATTGTACGCAACAAAATCTAACCATGTCTTAAGTGCTTAATGTCAAGTTAAGTGGTTAATACAGGTTATTATAATAGAAAGGAATAATTTTTCTCTTCTGCGTATTGATCAGTATGTCAGGATGATTGGGTAGTAGGAAGAATGTTGTGAGGTGAAATAGCAAGACATTACTTTAAAAAGGACAATACAAATATATTTAAAAGATACACCTTTTGTGTGTGACATTCACATGGTAATTGTAAGATCATTTGTCCCCTGCCTCTCCCCCCCATCCCTCAGAGTTGCCAGGTTGTTGGATACCATGTCAGCAGAGCATCAGGACCCCTGCATCCATGCCCACTGGGGTGCCATGACCAGACCTCTCCAATCCACTGTCAAGGTGCACATCACTTCCAGTGGCTTCATCTATGAGCAACTTGTCAGGTGAGGGCGCACTCTGTTTCTTGCATGGATTTTCAGTGATTTCTATCTCTTCTTATTTCTGGAAGACATATAGTGCTTCTGATTGGTCTTCGGCATGACGTAGGGCAATTTAGATTTCAAGAGCATAAAATCACTATTTTGTGTTCATTGTTTGATGATGATCTGTTCATAAAAAGGAACACAGGCACTCACACACTTACCGTAACTCTTTATGTGCCATGGTGGAAACCCCCTGTGTGCCATGTTATTCTGAGACACAAAGGTAGTCATGCTTTTAGAAAGAATTCTGTTTTTCCAATTTGTATAACTTCTACAAGGCATAATAGTAGGCAAAGTTAAAGAGGAATGCCAAGCTATGTTTCGATATAAATTGTGTGGCGACTCTATTTTCAATTTTTCTTTTGAATGACAAGTTGCTACATTACTGTAAAGGCATGACTTTTGCACATTGAGGCCATGACAGAAACTTAGAATTTACGAGCAAATATAGTTGGGAACATCGCTCGATAGTCGATCACCACATAGAATGCAAGCTGTATATGAGAGGAACAAAAGTATGAGAAACGCTTTCATTGTGCCGCGGGATTAGCAGTAATTAGCAGTTTATCGATCAGTCTTGGCGGCTTTGTCTGTTGAGCAGAATATGCGAAGTTGCCACGCCGTCGACTGAGTCGGAGGTGCGAACGTGGCACATAAAGAGTTAAAAGCAAAAATGCACTTACATTTAGCTTTGCATCAGCATAGTTACTTTGTTTTATTGTTTCTAATTAGGTCATCAGTGCAGCTGAGCATTGAGACAGACAGCATACAAGCAGTCTGGAAGGACGGACGGGTCGTCACACTAACACATAATGAGCAGGAACTCAGAGATTTCATCATGCTTTCAGTGAGTGGCAGCATAGAATATATTGCAATTTACCCTGTAAGCTCCAGAAGTAAAATTAAGAGGCATTTCCAATTTACATGGATCCGTTTTGTTCTCTCTACTAGATCATAGAGACCCACTTATAAAATTAGAAACAGAACAAAAATCATAGTATTTATGTACTGTATTTAACTCTGAAAAATCTTCAAAATTTTGAAATTTACAGAAATTTGTTGAAATGGAAAAGCTGTTGTGAATAAAGTCATCAAAACAATCCAACACCAACAAAGGAATAACTCTAACCAAACCAGACAATAGCACAGAAATCTTCTCAGTCACAAAATAGGACAGTCAGTCATGTTGGAATGATGTCCCCTCAACTTTGCAGACATAATAACCATTACTTTCATTGCTTGCTTTCACACCACCTTCCCCACAGTGATGAATGTCCACATAACGAGCATGTACAGTCAATCTTGCCTAAGTTGATCTATTTGGACTGAAGAAATAACTTTGACTGAGAGAAAATACAACTGATGAAGTATTAAAATCAATAGAATACACTTATAAAGAGAAGAGGACTTGAAAAGACCTACTTAGGCAAATTATTCAACTTATGTGAAGTTGACTTAAGCAAGGTTGATTGTATGTCCAAGCACAATTCTACAAAACTTCATGTGATTCGTGTTTGTTTGTTTTGTATGTTGTGTTTGAGTGTGTTGCACAAGTGAATTGTCACTGATGAAAAGAGCTTCAACACTTCAACAATAGATATACAATATCAAACATAGCACTTGACTGCTAGCGTGCACCTTGAACAAATTATAACGTCTAATACGTGCAGAAGGGACCAAAACAGGCATTCATGAAATTGATTTTGAGTGAACAAAGATCTGACTTTTTTTGTGTTTTTTTGAGTGAGAATGGGTTATTTTTGTCATTTCTCCTGCAGCTATCTCAGCATCAGGTAATAATTCTCCAGCAGCTGTGCAAGTACATGAGCATGCAGATTCTACAGTACAACCTCCATGTGGGCACAGGACCAGCACCCCTGCTGGGCAGTGCTTCAGCCATCATGTTCACCACACCAAATGGCCAGAAGTAAGACTTTGGTCCAATACTGGTAGACATCTCTTTCAGGGACAGTTTAGTTCTCTTCTGTTTTGTCTAGACAGTGACAAAATTAATTGGGTTCAACCAAAATAGAATCTGAACTTTCAGAGTGGGAGCATCACAGCAAAGTATTGTGCTATGAAGGACAAAATATTGCTGCTACTGTATCAAGACCAGATGTGAACTTGATTCTTGTTCTGGTGTGATCATGCATATTTCTGTTAGTACATTGCAGAATATAATAAACAAATACATTACCAAAACATGTGCTATGAAGAATGAGGGGTGTGTTCAGATATGAATGTAACACATTGAATCTCTGTGCTTTCCAATGGCAGGACCGTTGCAGTGCGTTCCGACCCACTGGAAGGCGTAACAGTGATGGTACAGGGATGTAAGTCATCCTCCACCCACCACCAGCAGCAGGAGGTCCTCAGTGATGTGGTGACTGACCCCAAGTGGGAGAACCTCCCAAAGGGTTACCGGGAGGTGGACATGGCCCGACTTCCTGGACGCAACTTCATCCACAAGATGGAGATGTTGATGGCCACACTTGCAAAATAACCCCACCCACCACATGAAAGAGACATTCTGAGATCTACAAAGGACTATGGTTTCAAGGATTTCCTGTCATTATGCCACTCAGGCAGGGGACTGTGTCTAGTCCATGTGTTCTTCTTGGACTTAAAGTGCAGATAGAACTTCATCCCTGTCACTGGGCCGAGGATTTAGCACGGATGTTGAGAAATTGAAAGGATTGTGTAAATCTTGCTTTCAATGTGTAGTTCTTCCTCAACAAGTTCCACAAGTGAAACTATCAACTCAACCTTACTTCCTCGTGGAACGTGAGGCTCTTCTTAGCGGGCATGTGAACCGTGAACTTATATTTCCTTTTGCAGCTACTTGAGGCACTTTTTTAAGCATTAACTTTCATTCATTACTTACTTGAATGTGATAAATTTATCTTAACATACCACACATTTAACTTTCAGCAAAAAATTCACACGCAATTTGCACTTAAGAAGTAAATACCTGTATTGTGAATTTAATTTGAGTTTTCTTGGAATTTCTTGGAAAGCTTTCAAGCATGTCAAAGAGGCCAAACCACAAATGTTTATGTTGCAAATTCAGACGTACCATAAATCTCCACTGCATGATAGATTCCACATCTCATTTTTTTTTCTATCCCTGTTGGAGGATACACAAGGAATCACTATGTGTAGTTCTTCCTTTTCTACAGTTCTTTTATCACTCGTGAGCCATTTTTTATGCAGGGTAGTGCTACAGATATTTATATGACAGAGATATGACCATGCTACCATACCCTCTGTGTGCCCTCTTTGAGTGGTTTTAATATCAATAATTTTGCTCGAGAACGAGTAGAAGAGACATTTGTTGGCCATCCCTTGGAGCCATAATGCTTTAAGGTAAATATTTCCCTGTCATGAATGATGCAGGAATTACCCCATAGGATCAAAATACATTGTATTGTGGAACTGTAAATGTTAAGATGTCTGTGTAGGAGTGATCAATACACATACCCTGAGAAGTAATCCACATACCAAGAGGTGAACGATTCATTGGAGTTGATAAGCTGCTGGGTCTCAAAGGTTGACGAGAAGATGTTGGAGAGTGAAGGCAAAGGTTATGATCATGCCGAGTATTTGGTACAAGCGACTCCCGTTAAAACAAAATTCACTGGACTGGCAGTTTTCATTTGTTGGATTGTTAAAGCCAAACAACAAAGCTATGTACAAAATACATAGTAATACAATGTAGTTGTTTAGAATTTTTATTCATTGTAATGAGAGTTTCATTATAATCGTGTTCGTTGTAACGGGAGTGCGCTGTATACCATTTCCTCTTGTCAAACTATCTCAGAGATGGTCTAGCCAACTATTTTTTTCTCTTGTAGACTGATGTATTATATACAAAATACAATGACTGTAAATTATGTCTCATGAAATTAAAGTTGTACATACAAACATAAAAAGTTACTGTGGAGCCATCATCTGTAAGCTGTAGCCCGGTTAGTGAGTTATGGGTGTGAGAGTGCAGTGAGGTGACTATGTGTTTTATGTAATAAGAAAGGATTTTTCTCATTCTGTAGATTCAGTGAAGTTTGCAGATGTGTAAGTCATTGAGTATGAGAGTGTCAAAGTGTCAAAGACTTACACAGTGGAAATACATGTATGTGTACATGTACATTTGTATCTCTTACTCTACTCTCCACTTGTCTCAAAATTGGCTTCACATTTGTTAATGTTTTATAGTGATATAATCTACAAAAAGATTATGTTGGCTAGCAACTGACAGGTAGGAACAGAAGTCAGTAGAAAAACTAGAAAGTGACAAGACTGAATATTCAGTTTATACCTGATAAATAAACCAAAGCTTCAGGAGTTTTCTTTTTGCCTTCTTTGGTAGGGACTTTAATTGCACTTTATTCAAGGAACTCATTCACAAATGGACATTGAAATACAATGTAGTGGTATAATGCAACATACACAAACTGCATTAGTGTAAGTCATTATTTACCTTTAAAAACGTAAAAGAAGTGTGTAACAAAGAAAAATGTACATACATGTACATGTACTTGCCAAATTTCCTGTTTGCCAAACAATCATCTGTAGCGTAGGGTATTTGCTTCATCCAGTTTCCATCAAATCAAAGCCCATACACCAAGTGTGTGGCAACTACTAAACTAGTATTGCCAACTACCATTTGACAAGCTCAGTGTGGGAGTAATCCACCTTCAACTCATCACTTTGCACAAAAGAGAAGCCTAAATCCAGATGTTGAGCAGACTCTTAACAAAGTGCAAAGTGTTATGTAGCATGAAGTGGTTGCATTAAAACACAGTACTTTGGGGGGTTTGTGGAATGTTGAAAATCTCATTAGCTATTCTATTCCCCATGAATAATTTTACCCCCCCCCCCCAAGTTTATACACATTTCCCCCCACAAATCTGTAATTCCCCATGTGTCAACACACTGAGACAATCCAATCAATTAGGAAGAAAGATTTGCAGTGACACCATGTGTATGTAGTCCTTAACCGGATCGTAGTTTGGAAGAAGAGCTTAGAAAGAGGAGAAACGAAGAGGGAAGCGACATATGGGGGTTGTGAGGAGGGCAAAAAGTGAAGAGTGGGAGACAGTAATGGGCTGGAAGTTGAAGTTGCACTAGTGGAGACAGTAGAGAAAGGAACACAGAGAGTGGTAAGGAAGAATAGTGTGAGAATCAAGTAAGATGTTCGGACATCGTTAGAAGGGGAAAGATGAGATAGAAGGGAAGAGGAAGAGGAAGGAGTTGAATGTTGGAGAATCATGGAGATAGGGAAGAGCAGTGAAGATTCATGAAACCAAGAGAACGAAGTCGGCGAACAGTGTGACTATGGAATGCGAATGAATGGAGAAAGGACGATTAACAGAAATAAGGAGGGGTAAGTAGAGGAGAAGTGAGAATATGCGGAGAGAAGGGAGAGAGAGAGAGAGAGAGAGAGAGGGGGGGGGGGCAATGAAAAGAAGAAAAGAACAAATTGAAATTCAAGACGTAAATTAGAGGGAGCTATTGTAGATCCTAGAATTAAATGCTGCTGCGGAAAAGAAAAATTTCTTCCTTCCATACAACCCAACGGTCCTTTTCAGGACCACTAGTTTTAATTTACACATTTCTTTACAGGTTATTTCTCTTGTCTTCTCTTCTCAGGTCTACATTTTAACCTTATTTTAATTTCTCATTTTTTGCATTTCTCCCACAGGAACCTTTTCAGGATTTAACTGTCATCAATTTCGTCTCCATTTATTTTTCTTTTCCGCAGCAGCATTTAATTCTAGGATCTACAATAGCTCCCTCTAATTTACGTCTTGAATTTCAATTTGTTTTCTTCTTTTCATTGCCCCCCCCCCTCTCTCTCTCTCTCTCTCTCTCTCCCTTCTCTCCGCATATTCTCACTTCTCCTCTACTTACCCCTCCTTATTTCTGTTAATCGTCCTTTCTCCATTCATTCGCATTCCATAGTCACACTGTTCGCCGACTTCGTTCTCTTGGTTTCATGAATCTTCACTGCTCTTCCCTATCTCCATGATTCTCCAACATTCAACTCCTTCCTCTTCCTCTTCCCTTCTATCTCATCTTTCCCCTTCTAACGATGTCCGAACATCTTACTTGATTCTCACACTATTCTTCCTTACCACTCTCTGTGTTCCTTTCTCTACTGTCTCCACTAGTGCAACTTCAACTTCCAGCCCATTACTGTCTCCCACTCTTCACTTTTTGCCCTCCTCACAACCCCCATATGTCGCTTCCCTCTTCGTTTCTCCTCTTTCTAAGCTCTTCTTCCAAACTACGATCCGGTTAAGGACTACATACACATGGTGTCACCGCAAATCTTTCTTCCTAATTAACTTCACCATGCAAACCTTCAAACAACACATAATCCAATCAATGTCTTGTTTTTTTCTGTTGCTTGGTAAGTGTGTGTGTGTAAACATACCTGTAATTATATACCATATTATATACAAATGTACAACATAATTACAACTGTATGTACCTTTGCCGCATGCACTCTATCAGTTACAAGCACACATTCAGTCATTCACTTTACTTTCAGCAACTTCAAGTGATCACTTTCGCACACAACTGAATGTAATGAACAACTATCCATCTTTCACATAAAAATGGTTCCCATTTCTGTACTGTATATTCAGGACTTGATGTGAACATCCCTTGACATCCAAGGTGTTGTATAAAATGGTTCCATGACATTTGCTCCCATGAATATCTGCATGTTAAGCCAAATATAAATTTTACCCACAAACATAACCCTAATCCTAATCCTTACCTCACATCAAACTTAACCTAAAACCCTATCACAACCCTAACCCTAATCCTATGTCTGTGGAGAAAATACAGTAAGACCCCAGCAACTGTTTCAGGAGCAAATGTTGCGTCACCTCATAAAACAAATAGTGTATGGTCTTTACTCGTGCAATGGAACAAAATCGCAACTGTGGCCATTCACTATTTGTACATAATGATCGAAAAAAGAAAATATCCCAAACCTAGAACGAAATACATTGACAGCTAAGTTTCCTGAGAGCACTGTTTACAGCATAAATACAGAGGATATGTTCATTACTGGTAGCAACATGATGATTCAAAATTTCACAGCCAACTGCCACACATGACAGGGATTGTGAGCTTTTTGCATGTAAGGTGGATTCATCTTGATAGATCAAACTATGTTGCAATGTGGCTTTCCTGATAGGGCAGTCTTATCTAAAATTTGGGCTGTGACAAAGAACGAAAAGAAATACCACCATCATCACATTCACTTTATGCTCCAACATCAATCAAAAGTCTGTGATGTGAGTATATGGTCCATTGGTATCCACTGAAAGCACCTGGCGATTTCCGTATGTCCCACTGTGAACTTTGCAACCCGCCTCCAATGTTCTCTCATTGCTTGCAAGACCACTCACACACAGATCCACAAACATCCGGTAGAGTTCTCCTCCAGTCTCCTTAGCGATGTTGGAGTGGTACTGCATCATCTTTCCCTTGGCTTTACCTCCTAGGGTGGCCTGGGGGACAATGAGGACATCTCCTGGTAGGTCTAGGACTGACACACGTTTGGAGGAGGATGACTCACTAAGCCTGATGTTCAGAGCAAATTTCACTGTCAAAAGCAAAACATTAGACTTTGTTACACCACTTGAAATAATCAAATTTCAGTAACTACTCACTGCAATCACTCTATAACACTTCTGATACTGTATACATCATATATCTAATGAGTGGTTAAATTTGCTGCAGAGAACCACTGCAAAGGAATGAGAAATTCTATCATCCCGTTTCAAGAAGTAAAGTTAGTGTCCCCCCCCCCCCCCCCTCCATGAGATAATATTAATTGCATTTGGGTAATACAGCCAATGCTTTGGCATTTGAGAATTTTGTGAATTGTATGTGTCCACTAGCACAAGCAAAGTTGCAAATATAAAACCACAGTCAAAGATGCAGGTGTATATATGCAATGTGACTCTTTTTGCAGCAAGCTCTTGAATAAAATATTCTTCTAATCCAGTCTGTGGTCATTACTTTCCTCAGAAGTTGTCAGTACCCAATACATCTCACACACATTATCTACGCAATGCACTCTTTCTTCACCTTTTCTTTTTACCTGACTGCAGAATTCAGCCTTACATTGGTACACTTAAAAAATATAACTTCAAAAACATTTTAGACATAATATATCACAGATGTAAAACATAAACAGCAAGAAATGACTGAGTCCGACAATTAAAACCATGAGTGCAAATATATCTTTCATGATACAGTGTATTTTTGTCCATCTCTATTGTTCTTACCCATTTTCTCCACAATTTCCTTGTCGGCACCTTTCAGGAAACATATGTATAATATAATACCTCTGTTTATCTGAAAAACAAAAGTATGAAAGATAAGAGACCAAAGAAAACAATTAAAGATTTTACATGAATTTCAAAGATACTGCATGCAAAAGTGGATAGCTTCACTGAAAGCTAACATAAGGCTGTTCCTGTATTCAAAACAATGTATGGCTGTCTACTCAAAAGAGTGAATCCACAGTCTAACATTATTATAATGACACTTAGTGCAAGCTGGTTGTGTGAAGTTATACTGGACTCACACATCATCCCACACATTTCCAAGTACATTTAAATACAATTCTGGAAGAAAAGAGGTCTCTAATGCCTAATGCACATGCACAGCATCACTTTTATGAAAACCAATACTGTTTGTAATACAGATGATTATTTCAAAGGAACACATACGCACACAAGCGAAACTATACAGTAACACCATCATCACCTGAAAAACCATTCAAATGTGAGCATTTACAAATTTGCAGAAATAAAACAAAATGACAGCACAGTTAGATTATACTGTAGAAGTCAAGTAAAATCATTTACGGTATGTATTTCTATATACGTAATAGGAATGTCAAGGCATTGTTAAATGATGCAGTGAATGATGGTATTTGTATCCATAATCTTTCACTGCCATGAGGCAATAATGAGTGACATATATGGTGATGCTTTTTGATAATGTTTCCATAATAAGTATTAATCAAATGTTTTCAATCAGGCAATATGCAATTGTTGAGACATTAGCACACTATGCTGCCAACTAAAAGTGGCTTCACAAACACCAGTGTATGTCTCGTCATAAAGGCCTACTGTAGCTAGCTCTTTTGATTCAGACAATGATTACCTAGTAGCAATCCTGGAAAGAAATCTATTCCTTAGGTCACATACACACTTACACACTTACAATAAAATATTGCATCTGTAAGATATATCCATGACTGATGCCACCCCCCCCCCCCCCCCCCCGTAAACACACACACACACACTCACACATACACACACACATGAATGATCCTGTCAATATATCGGTAGACCACACCTCCACAAATGCTGCTTCCTCATCATCTGATGCAGGCTTGACTTGGAGCTTCGCCGACAGACACTGCTGTATCACCAGCCTGGCTTTTGGCTCACTGATTGGTTGGTTTGCCATGACATTTCTGGGAGGTTGAGCTAGATGGATCTATAAAAAGGACAACATAAATCATAGGGAATTCTTCATCAAATATGCAGTACACTTCAATACACAGTGGTGCATATTGCGATTTATCTATACTGCCTATGCTCCGAGAGATATATTTCCCTCTCTTTAGTTGAAGCATCATAGCGGAAAGCGAAATGTAAAGTATCACTGATAAATTATTGTTAATATATGCATAATGTAGGCCTATTATGTATGTAAATGCATACACTTAATTATTGCCTGTGTGGACCTATTTTGTGATGTCCAATTTATGGATTGAAGTTTGCATGGCTTAAGTGTTTTCATTTATTGTGTATTCTGAATTAAGTTTATCTAAATGAACATATATTCCATTTATGTAAATTTGTAAGCTCTCTATCAAGTCTCATTGGAAGAGCTGTGTATGAAACATTAACAGTCATTTAATAATTGTATTGTTTTGTATTGTAATTTACACATTTAGGAAAAAACATCAGAGTACGCACTTCATTATTTCAGCTTATTATAGTTAATATTTCAAGAAACATTAAGAGGATCGCTTGCAATTTGTTCTTGCATGTGAGCCCGACATCGTATATCCTGTCAATTTACGTTTAGGATACATGAAATCAAGGAGGTGAGACTAGTATGACATGGTTTGTATACAGCAGTTCTTGTACCGTATCAATGCTCCACTATATGGTTAACTGCAACCAGCCCCAACGTTGACAGTATAACTGTGTACAAGGAGCTCAGTAGGAGCGCCCCGGGGTTACAGTATGGTATGTGGCTTTGAGTTGTCCACTGCAAATTCAGATCTATGATCAGACAACTTGGGCGCCGGAAGTGGGGGGGCAGGGGGGGCGGCCGCCCCCCCAATCCAAAAAGTGGGGGGGCAAAACGCATTTTTGCCCCCCCAAAAAGCCCCCCCCCCCAAAATAAAAAAAAAAAAAAAAAAAAAAATAAATAAATAAACAAATAAATAAAAATAGATAAAATATGACAGATATGTATATAAATGAATAAACGCGAAAAAACATAGCTACAAACGGCAGTTTTTGGACTGTAAAATGTCAAAATTTCCAAGCTCGCTCGCTCCGCTCGCTCGCATTCAATCGCTATGCCATTCTCCTAATGTTGCTGCCAGTAATTGCCAGCAGTTGCGCCTGGGCCGCCCCCCTTAATTTCCAAAGCTAAATATATATATATATATATATATATATATATATATATATATAGCTGCAAACGGCAGTTTGGGGACTGTAAAATGTTAAAATTAATCGTCAAATTTATTCGTTATGCCATTTTCCTAACGTTGCAGCAAGTAATTGCCAGCAGTTGGGCCCGGTGCGCCTCCCCCTTAATTTTCAAAGCGAAAAACATAGCTACAACGGCAGTTTTTGGACTGTAGAATGTCAAAATTTTCAAGCTCGCTCGCTTCGCTTGCTCGCATTGAATCATTATGCCATCTCCTAATGTTGAAACCAGTAATTGCTAGCAGTTGCGCCCGATGCGCCCCCATTAATTTCCAAAGCGAAAGATATAGCTACAAACGCCAGTTTCGGGACTGTAGAATGTCAAAATTTTCAAGCTCGCTCGCTTCGCTCGCTCGCATTGAATGGTTATGCCATTCTCCTAATGTTGCTGCCAGTAATTGCCAGCAGTTGCCCCCGATGCGCCCCCATTAATTTCCAAAACGAAAGATTATAGCTACAAACGCCAGTTTTGGGACTGTAGAATGTCAAAATTTTCAAGCTCGCTCGCTTCGCTCGCTCGCATTGAATGGCTATGCCATTCTCCTAATGTTGCCGCCAGTAATTTCCAGCAGTTGCGCCCGATGCCCCCAAAGCGAAAGATATAGCTACAAACGGCAGTTTTGGGACTGTAAAATGTCAAAAATTTCAAGCTCTCTCGCTCCGCTCGCTCGCATTTTATTGTTATGCAATTCTCCTGAGTTGCTGACAGTATATAATTTGTCGTTTCACACCGTCATTCCATAATCCATGTAAGGAAAACTTACAATGTTGCTCAATGACTGCGATGTTGAATGTATCGCATTCCGTAATGTATTGTAGTCCCATTATTGCGCACGCACACACGCACATGCATACACACCGTCAAAATTACTTTTCCACAAGGTGCCCACCCCAATGTTTCGACCCACCGTACGCCACTTTACATTACATACAAACACACACACACACACACACACACACACACATATTATATATGTATATATATATATATATATAATAAGATGTGTGTGTGTGTGTGTATATGTGTATATTGTGTAACATATGTATGGTCTATCGTGAGCCCCCTCCAACATTTGCCCCCCCAATCCAAAACTGCTTCCGGCGCGCCTGACTTGACGTGCTGCTAAATTGTCATGGATGGCTGAGTGAGGTCCAGGGGCCCTCTTACTAGGCTCTGACCTTCGAAAGGCAGTGAAGTTACGTAATAGTGGGCGTTCTACGTAGAAATCTACATAGCTAGACTCTAGTAGAAACAGTTTGCCAACCCCACACCGTAATGCCTTGTCTACTCAAGTCAATACCATGTTATACCCCGGGCAGCTCATTTACATGTACGCCGTACTAAGTACTCACAACTGATGTCCTGTCTGTCCTCGCCTGAACAAAGCCCTGTACTGTCTGGAACCCCGCTTTTCAGGTTACTCTGTCTAGCTAAAGTTAGAGCCTAAGCTTATTTATTGACTGCCGACATCCCCTCCCACCACCAGACCACTGCGCTGTGCTGTGTTGATGTAGTGGACGCTTGCTTGTTCACTGTTCACACGCCACGCACGCAGCTGCAGATCAAGGCAAATGGCATTGAGCACATGTTGTGGTATTGCATAATAAAAACTGAAGCTATCGACCAAAAATGCAGAAGATAACAGAATCGATCCAACGAGCAAGAGTATGAACGTAACCCGCTTTTTCTCTTTTTCTCTCGAACCTCTCTAACAAAATCTACTCACACGCACGTTTACTTTTAAAAATTGTTATCTTGTACGAATTGTCAATGATTCTATTGAAATCATGTTTTGGGTCAATAATTTAGCAACTACAACGCCTTCATCCCCCAAAGTAAAGGGTCATTCTTGCATGCTTGGTAAGTGCAACAAAACAAAAGTCTGATGTGCAAGGATTAATTTTTTTTTTATTTCTTTTGTGTCAATGAGCATTTGTGTGTTGGAGAGGTGAGGTCTTTACATACACCTTATCTAATTTGCATATGTCAAAGTATAGGCCCTAACTGAGATAGTCTCCTGGTAATGACATCTCTCAATTTTTATATTTGTATATAGGTCCTCTTAATTGATGAAACCTCTACAATTTTGTTTCTTTCATTTTACTCTGTTCGTAAACCACACCCATCTTGAAAAAGAATAAAGGTTTGATAAGGGAATCAAAGTCATTACTTGACTATTGCCTGTTTAATTGGGTGATGAAATTATGACAATGTTACCTTACTTACAAGTACTTTAGTTGATCGATGCACTTGTTCTCAACACAAACTGTATCATAAAGCTCTCGTAGCCACTGACAGGTTCATAAATTGACTCATAACTATTTCTAATTGTGGCAGTCTGTAGGAATTTCTAGATTACTGCTATGATAGGACCTATCTAGCAATGTACAAGAGTAGAACGAGTTAACTAACAAGACTCGGTAATTGGATCACACGGGCTTTCAATATTGTTATTTTCACAGCTCTGCTCTGGGGGCCAGGGTGGGGGGGGGGGGGGCAAGAGGAGCACTTATGACACCTATAATCAAAATTACGTCTGTTCGAATGGATGCACACAGGACAGAAGGTAATTGAAAGGATGTGCAGACATGCAATATTCCGATCGTTACACTTCCTGTAATGTTTTTTTTCAATTCAATTCAATGCAAATCAATTCAATTTATTTTCACAAATCATTCACATATAGACAAACCCCTCGTGGGGACACATACATGGTTTTGTATAATTACAAAAATTGAACCAGGTTGATGTATACAGTATACATCTGATGGAATGTTGTGTGGGACCTTGTAGAGCTTGTTAAACAAAGGCCCCCCTTGGCCCCCCCCCCCCCAAAAAAAGAAGAAAAACAACAACAACAACAACAACAACAAACAAACAAAAAACAAACAAAACACTACATGCAGATGAGTGAAAATGATATACAATGTATTGAAAATGAAGGGCTGATCCAAAGGTGAGAAACAAAGACAAGAGGGAAATCGGAAAGGAAGAGAAGAAAAGAAATAAAAATGGAGGGAGTTGTGACACGTTATGCAAGTAGGCATAAATATATCACATAGGTCATAGGCCCTATACTTTCGCCATTGGTTAATAATAATATCATCAATCAACATAAGATGCAAGGTGTTTTTCAAATCTTTGCTTGAACAGTGGCAAATTGAGCTATATAGGATAAAACTGAATTTCGAATGATTACTGTCAGTCACGAGACTTTATAGGCCTATACATTGCTGCTTGACCAGGAAAGAAGGTGGAGGTAGAGAACGCGTTTACACGTTTGACTTCCAGATATTGTGCGCTGGTTGCGCCATTGTAAACTTCTGCTACCTTCAGTCACACTTCTCGGCTCATGAATGCTCTCACGACGCGTTCGGACTGCGCCCACCGACAACTGACACTCCTCCCAGGGCTTGTCTCCCGGCGCGGCGCGGCGGTGTAGGTTCTCGCACCCGGTACTCGTACGTACATGAACTAACGACGATCTATTGCAAGTCATCATATCTACGGCCACACAGACAGCGGGGAACATCAGGATTTCCAGAGACTGACATTCAATACTGAAACAGATTGCCAGATAGTTCATCAAACATGTCTGAAGAAACACAACAGGAGACGCCTGCTGAACAAGCACCAGTCGAAGAAACAGCACCAGCGCCTCAGCCTCACGAGAGGAAGACGCAACCAGACGAAGACGACGATGACCCAGTTGATGCTATGATAAAAAAGACCGGTTGTTTGGAGCTTCATTATGCTGTCCAGGTATGTCGGAGTAGCATTACAATAAATAATATCATTTCTCTTGTCTGGAGTGAGATGATGTTGACTAGTTTGTCGAGGAGACCACATTGCAGCTGTATTGCAAGATCTAAACTTGATATTCTTGGATTTTAACAATTAATCTTTGCCACAACTGTGACAAGTGTATTGTGTCCAACGCAACAGTCTCTGGAATCAAAATGAAACTTACGTATACGACATGTAAAGAAACTTTATCTCGGAGAATATAAATGCATGAGTAGAAGTTTGAATGAAGTCAGACACGACACAAACAAAGTTATGATGCGAATATTATATCTACTCTATCAACACTAGTGATCCACCATTAATTGGCACAATTTAAAACTAATCTAAAGCAATTTAACTACTTGTACAAGAGAATTCGATCATGAATGTATGATGAGGCGATCATGACACACACACAGGCAGCTCAATGGAAGCTCATCACAGTTTCTTTTGATGGATGTATGCGGTCATTATGGTAATCAACATCAACTGGGAATCCAGGAAAATGTGCAGACAAGTTACTGCGGTCTTGTCATCTTCCTGGATATCACTTCTTTTCTGTGCAAATAAAGTTTACACTATTTTCGATTCTTTTTGCATCTCGCTAACATAATGCAATACAGTTATGCGTAACAGTTAACAAGTCATGGTAATGTTAACATACACCACTGAAGGTGAGACACATTAACAGTACAAAGCAGGCACATCCAAAAATACTACAATCAAATCCAATATACAGCATCATCAAAACAACTTAGGGCCTACCGTTTGTCTGAATTTCCTTCGTACAGGTGAATCTTGGCTTAATTGAGTCAAAGTGAGCAGTGGCGGATCCAGGAATTCCGTAAAGGGGAGGCACCTTTACAAAATTAACGGGGATGCTACTCCTCCCCCTATTTTTTTTTCTGTTTATTTCTTTTGTTTTAACAAAAAAATAAAAGAGGGGACGTGCGCCCAGTGTGCCCCTCTCTGGATCCGCCACTGGTGAGAAAATTTTTATGCAAGGCACTTTAATTTTCAAGTACACCATAATTGTACATGTTTTTCTTTTTCATTGCTTCGCTTTGCTCCAAGTGATTCAAACTATCCAATCGTAGATTTGGTTAATTTCTTGGCAAAATAAATGCGAAATAATCCATGCAGTAGCTTTCAGCAATTTTCTTTGCCATAGTCTTAAAATACACAATTAAGTCACTCACATTTGGAATGTCCGTATATGCAAGCTGATGAATTCTTTGTTGCCTTCTCAGGAATGCATGGCAGACAACCGTGATTGGAGAAAGTGTCAAGATCAGGTCGCAGCCTTTGGGAAGTGTATCGGAGATTACACCGTGAGCCAAGCCAAAGAGGCAGCCGCTGAATAATAATGCCAAAGTATGGAGCCGTGCTGGGGAAAGCTGTCAGCTAATGGAGTCATTCTTGGTATGAATCTCAGCTTTCTGTGATATCATGCATTTTTCATTGTTATTTCCCTTTTGTTTCATCATTTTGTTTCTTGTTATTTCAACACGTAATGACATATTGCATGAAACAAAATTCTGTTATGGAATTTTTGTTTCAGATACATAACTAAACAAAAAACAAAAAAGAAACAAGGGGGAGGGGGAAACAACTGTCTCTTCATTTTCTCTTTTTCCCATTTGTAGAGGTCCTATTGTAGCTTACAGCATATATTTTGGTCTATAATGGATATTTAGGTTTTTAAATTGTGTATCTGTAAATGGTGATCGACTGATGGATAAATGCCTGCTCTGAGTCTTATTCCTTCTAGTGCAGGCAAGAGATGACAAATTAATAAGCTGACCTTGACAGTTCAGTGCATAGATATAAATATGAATATGGTGTATGGTTAATTATTTTTTGCTCCTTCTGCTTTCTTAGATACACTTTACTAGCAACTTTGACTCATATTGACTTTACTTCTTAAAAAATATAAAGATGAATGTTGAGTTCTGTGACATGTTTTTTTTTTTTTTCAGTTTGGCTACATGATGGATCTTTCATTATATTTCTGTGGTATTTTCATTTAATTTGCAGATTTGCTTCAAGATGGAAAGGCTTACAACCCATTGAAAGGCACAGCTCTAGTTTGCTTCCATTTCAATGCTAGAAGAATCTTCATCTCCTGTCCTGTCTTTCTACATTCTATGGTTTCCATGGCAACTTAGTTTAATTCTCTATACAGAATGTCTAGTCATTTTTGTACATTACTGGTGTGTGAGCATAGACTTATGATATACCTGCCAATGCTACCAATATAAGTAATGTTGGTAATTGGGAGAGAGACTTTATTAACAATAGGTGATCAAATCATTCAAAGATGTACAAGTTGTATAACACAGTAACTTTCCACCAATATTGTGCCAATTTTTGTTCTTCAGTGCAATGTGCTGTAGGATACTGTATTGTATCACCATTTCAACAATGCTGTAGTTGTTGAATTTTTGGTCGTTTTTACATGCGGAATGATTCAGCAGTTTCACCATCTTGCAGAGTACAACACTGATGCTACAGGGATGTTTCCCCTAAAAAAAATCAGGCAAAATGGGTTTAAAAAGGAAAAATATGTAGATAAAGGAAGAGTAGGCAAGATCCAGCACATTTCTTGTAATGGTAAAGTTGCTTGACATTTTAGAATGGCACTTCAAATAGACTGAACATTTCAGTCTTAGAAGAGGTTAGTTATTAAGAACCTATCAATGACATCAGTGATAACCATGTTTGTCCTTCTTTGAAGCATTTAAGCTGATGTCACAAGTGTGTCCAGTGTGCTTGGTCGAACACATTGACCGAGTTACTTGTAGAACAATTGGTGGTGTGAACAAGCAACAAACTGACAAAGAATAGATTACTGAGTAATCCTAAGGTTCTGCATTCATTCTCGGAAAAGTGAAAAGCAAATGAAAGTTTATCAAATTATGTCATACAAATTTAATTTGACAGACATGAGATTTAAAACTTCTGGACGAGTTGTGGTAGGAAATGTGTGTCTTTGCCTCCATCTACTTACTGTTGCAAGACAATTTCGAAGTTCAATTAGTTTTACTTCATCTTTGTACAGCCTCCAAATCACACTTAGGGATGTACATGTAGTAGATTTGCATAATGAAAATAATACACAAGATGTGAATGTGAACACTCGTAACATGGGGCAGGAGTGTTAAGAGTGTACCTTCATTATGCAATCGAATGTTGATAACATGTTTTATGGCTTAGTCTGTGTACTCAGTATTGCATAAGATGTATATTTTAGAGCAAGTTACTGTCAAACAGATCAATCCAGAGTGACTGCACCATATCAATTTTTACCATGTCTTCCAGTTGCTGTATGATACAGTGGAACTCCGTCATAGCAAGGTCGGATATAGCGACATACCTGATATAATGAGGTCATTTTGCAGGTCCTATATGCCATTCCTTCTATATCCTTATATTTTTATCCCTGATGTGAGAAGATATCTGCTGTAATGAGGAAATTTCAGCGGTCATGAGCAGCTTGTTATAACAAGGTTCCCCTGTAGTAGTATATTTGTGTGTGTGTGTGTGTGTGTGTGTGTCTGACCCCATCCTCACAAAAACATGTACAGTGTAGCTGGTCTGGATACAAATCTCTTTGATGTATCATTGTGGCAAGATTTTCAGTGTACTCAAAATATATTGCTTATCATTCATCATGGGCAATCATCAAGTAGCCTTGATCATGAAATGTACAATTTGTGTATTTTTTTTTTTTCTAATTTAAACATGATGGATTGAAAGCATTCCAAATGAATCTTTTCTGGTGCTGGTTCACAATAGTGTTAACACTGACTGTGGTACAACATGATGCTGTGGCTAAGCCAATAGCGAAATGGATCATGGATCAAGCATAGTGAGTTTGTATATATCTTAATTCAAAAACATTGTGGTAGATGTAGTGACACTTATCTATTATAATCCCCCTGTACTTGATAGCAGCATTAGCTGTAACTGTTTTCTCTCCTCCAGTAATATTTGTGCTACATTTTCTCAGTGCAATCTTTGTATTAAAGAGTCACAGTCGATAGTAACCTCTCTTGAAAAACATCAATTTCAAGATGCAGTATCCACCTGTACAGCAGTCCATTATCAGGTGACTTTGACGACCAATCAAAGCCCAGCATTCAGTACCCATGTCTGAGTTCAAACAGCACTGCAGATGCAACGGACAGGCAGTAATGCACACCACCATTGAAAGACATGTTTGTAGAAAATGAAAAGGAAGCCACAAATTGTCACCAGTTCAGCTCAAGTTTGTGAGATTTATTCATATGATCAGCAGAGAAAGGCTGCACAGGCATTAGTGCACAAAGCAATACAAATGTTCACAGTGACTGGAGAGTATATCGCCTAAACCAACGAACCAGAGACTGGTAGACGGATGGATATGCATAATCTTTCTTTTGATATGAAATAAGATGACGAAATGGTACAGGGGAGAATGAATAATACATAGAGGGTCATTATATTAATGTTCAAAAGCAATTTACATTGCTCTTGAAGCTACATGCACATTCTTTTTTTTTTTTGATACTATAAACAAATGTTAGTAAGACACATAATATACTGATTTGTAAAGATGCTAGGAAATTATGTAGCACAGGAGTATGCGATTTGTCTTCATAAGAAAGAATTACCTTGATAAAAAAGGATGATTTTAATGGCAAACCAACTCCCACAGGACCAGGAGTTGTTAACATCCAGTCTACCTCATCAGATATTGTGCATCAACCCTCAAAGAGGAGTTACGGAACAAGTGCATACTGTATCATGATTAAAGAACATGCATACCATCTTAATATCCAGTGTTATCTGTTCAACTTTGAATGAGTCAGAACATGCTTTATGGTATCAACTGTGCCTTTAAATACAAGTGACAATATTGATAGCTACAGGCACTCAACAAATTCATTGATATTCTGATGTCTGTACGTATTTATGAAAAGAATCTTGTAGCATGGTTGGTAATAAAGCTTTTCACAAACTTGATATTATCAATGATGCCTAGTCGTATCTTAAAGTATTATCTGTCAGTAAAGCTGAGAACAAAAATATTTGTGAGAAATAGAGTGGAAATTATATGAATTTTTCACAGAAAGCATAAAGCTATATCTATAAGACTACAATAATACATAAAGCGACTATTTACACTAACTCGGCAAGCACAAACACACATACAGTAAAACAATAAAATTTCCAAATTCTAAAATAATTTTTTTGACAATAAAAATTCAAATTTCAGATGTTAATGATGATTACAATTCCAGATAACTCTCATATTCCTACAAATTGATTAAGTTCCATTTTTATGTACATTTCTCAATATATATATACATTATTATGTAGAAAAGAAGCTCAAATATTTGGTCCCCATAGAAATACTATATGATAGAAAATTCTAGTATAAATTTTACACCTTTAATACAGTCATGCTATATACCTAGAATGCCATCAAAGAAAAGTAACATAGAGATACATTGTGAAGTAACATTGCTTTTATGCTGTCTACCATTCCACATATAAGTCATAAATTACAGTACATAGTACATACAATTCAGCTTGTTTGCTACAGGTAAAATCAGGTGATAACTCTAGAACCTTTATGCACTGTACCTTACTGGAGATAACCTTACATGTCTGATAAGTTCACATAAAATGATCAATGTCTGCCCATCAACAACTCTTTGTGCATGTTGCTATGTTGTTTTAATTTAAATATTCCACAAGGAAAGCACTTGCACAAGCACTTTGAGCCCCATCAAAGGTAGACAGGTTGTCTTTGTACAGATGGGTTTTATATCTGCCATATAATTTGCCACTCTTGCTGAAATTATGTAAACATTTACAGCTGAAGGGGTGTGTAAGTGTGTGGATGTATAAATGCCTTCAAACCTGGGCCCAGTGGTTAGAAACTTTGTATTAAAATGCAACTTGAAAAATCAAACACAAGTCCCCAAAATTGCCCACAAGTTTGCAGTCAAACACAAGTCTCTTCCAGCAACGAAACGCCAGGATCAAACACAATAAATAGGTGGTGGATTGTATGAAAACAAGTTTGTTAAGGGTATACCCAGGTGCATGTTTTGCAGGATGCTCTACAGTGTTAGTATACACATTATGATGCAAGATCATGAAGTCCGATCTCTTGGAAAGATTTTTTGCTTGTAGGTCCATCACTTAATGGTTAAACAAACAAACAAACAAACAAAAATAGGAGGTTAAAGAGGTCTGAATTTAAGATTTTAATATGTGGGGTGTGTGTGAGTGTGTGTATACAATGTGTGTGTGTGTATACAATGTGTGTGTGTGTGTGTGTGTGTGTGTGTGTGTGTGTGTGAGTGTGTGTGTGAGACCTGCCTAACACACTGAGACAAATGGATACCTTGCAGTGTAGCTCTATGTTTCGTCCAAGGCACCAAGATACTAACCAAACTGTCCTTGCCGACAGTTATTTCATTTTAGGTCACAATAACAAGACTGAGTCCCTTTAAATCCAAGGAGAAAAGCTGTTCATGAGAAGATGGTTTTAGGGTGTACGTGTGTGTTTGTATCTGATAGTATGTAGGTGCAGAATGGTTTGGTATTTTCAAAGTGCTCATATTTCACACTTCATTACTTTGCTTCATAGATGTTAATTTTTGTCACGTGGGCAGTCCAAGAATGATATTCAAACCTACATCAGACAGTACCAATAATCTAAAAAAACAAAAATGTGCCAAAAACTAAATTTGAATTTGAATTTGAATATCCTCTGACCCATTCAAGCAATGTAGAAGACTCTACTAAAGTGCAAAAACATGTGCCAGTCAATTAACAAGTATGAAGAGTTGGAATATTTTAGCAAGTCACTATACTCTTACAATCTTTTCAACTGCTCATGCAATGATGGCCTTCATTTCATTAATACGAAATGCCTGTCATTTTCTGAAGAAGAACATACATTTTCTCATGATAAACTGCATGTCCCTTTGCATTCAGAGTACCCACTTCATTAGAGCCCTGTTCAATATGCTCAGTTCAGTTCAGAACCTGGTACGACAGTTAAATATACCCTGGTTATTTTGCAGCTGCTATGTTTCTGTCATTATGAGGAAGTTTTTTTTTTTTTCTTCTTCTCCAAAATAGTAGGTCAGTACACCTCACATCAACTACAAAACTCTTGTGTGCACTATTCACACCTCATCCACATGAGCTAGCAAGGATACATAAAAATTTTGTTCCTTTCTTTCTCTTCTGTACATACTAATATCTGTGGAGAAGGTTCTTGTATAAGGCAGGTGTTTCCCCAACCTCTTAAAGTGTAGACCATGAAAACATTGCAATGATATCAACCTTATACATTACATTCATTCTTTGGTGGGGAAACACACCCAACAGCATGGGAATGACTTGAAATCTTGATATCATTCAGGAAGTGAGCGGCACTCACTGGACACATCTAGCCAACGCAGTACACCTACTCTGACCGATCTACGGGAAAGTGCAGTATCTATTCAGCTCCTACAGTAAATGCTACATTTCCCACAAACCACTAATAACAAAGAAACAATCCACGCAGAAGGCGCTAACATCTCTTTTCTATAAATATAAAATATGTATGATAGAAATAAGAAAATACATCTACTCTGTTGTCTCTATACAATATAAAATATATGATTCTGGGTCAAAGTAACCCCGTCTGCACATTCAATTGTGCTAACTGCATTTCTGTACTTGTACGTGTATACACATCAAAAACATCGTTAATAGCAGTCTTCCAACTCCCAATCAATCAATGGAATACCTTGCCATTTGCTTGAATTTATACGCAACACTCCAGCCTTACAATTTTACAGATTTACAACATCCAACAGCCTTTCGAGGAAGTGTTTGGGAGAATAAAATTGCCATCTCCCATACAACTCTTGAATAAAATTTGTGTGTGAAGCTAATGACGGAATAAATTCCAGCCAGTTTCAACAACACTACATGGAATCATATACACAGGCTAATGCACTCTTTCCAACCCAGTACATCACATGATCCAGCCAGCGAAGGCAGCAATTAAAGGTCCACTACTTCTCCAGATACAACCGTAATGATGAATCAATGAATATCAGCTTCAAAGGCATTCCTTTGATTAGAACTCTATGGTACCAATCCAAAACCAGGTCCCTCCTTCCCCTGGTCCCTTTTGAAAAAAAGTTCCAATAAAAACAGAACACCACTCTTAGACTTCTTCATGACATCACTTTGTGTGGACAGGACTTGGTCTAACATGCATCACAAGAACTGATTTTTATGTGTGTGTGTCTATGGGTTCCTATCAAAATATGTAATTGAGTGCCATTCCTAGCAAACTATATAATTGAGTGCCAAACTACTGATTACTGTAAAAGTGAACATTTTCACACATTTTGCGCAACCAGAAGCTAACAAGAAAATGTTATGTTAACGTCCTGATTTCACAGAATTAAAAACATGCGAAATTCATCTTACCTGGCCCAGCGCAAATTATTACTCACGCGAAAATATCCACTTTTACAGTAGTACCTTAATCAACTCACTTGATGATATAATCTTCATATCTTTTGTAAATGTTCCTAATCAGCAATGTGTAAATGATGTAAGTTTGATACATTGCAAACGTGAACAGTTTTACGCAAGAACTCAAAATTAACTGACAAAAGATCGGAGTTGACTTTTGATTTTTCTTTGGTTTTTTCAGATAATTTACAACTGATTTATGAAAGCAGCCAATCGTATTTCTTTAAGTAAAAATTCTCAAAAGGGTTCCCATGAAAGCATCACAACTGAATCAGATTGATCAAACTGCTTGTGTGACCTGCACAAAAAAAAAAAGAAAAAGAAATGATGACTCACTAAAAGAACAAACCACACACACGTATACACTGTATTAGTTATCTTTGCCAATCCATGGAAACACGGCCCTTCAGTGTATCTCAAAGAATATAAAGGCAGGAATGTGCCATCAAGTCTTTTGTGCTTTGACCTCCGTAACCAATAAAGAGAAACCTTTAATGCCTTGATACATTCATACATGGGACCAGAACCTGGTGAAACAGCACTACAAGCCATGAAAAGTTAGGTAGCTGAGTTCTAATCAATGGTACATGGCAAAAAATGTGTACATACAATGTACTCTAAAATTCAGTTAGTAAAAACAAATAAACAAACAAACAAGCAAACAAGAATACTCTTCATAAAATGATTTTCTTTCCTTTACTTTTCCACCTTTATGACTTTGCCAAAAATCCTTATTTTTAGTGTTTTCATACCCATATTTTGCAAGATTTTATACAGAATCAGGATTGAAGAGAGAAAACATGTCCTGTATCTATATGTCTATTGTGAGGTCATGGAGAATGAACTTTCCTTTTCTCAATATGACAATCAGGTTTGATGTTCAAGCTTTGATCCAAGGTCCCAACACTTAATTATGATTATCAGCAGATTAGTGTTTGTGGAAAACAGTCTGGTTAGCAAGAGTAAGTCTAAGATATGGACAGTGTCTGAATTTGAGACAATGCCTGCATATATGTCCATGTATCTCTTCCACACATGTCACATCTGTTGAGATTGTTAAGAAATTTCTCATCCTCATGCCTGTGTTCTCCACATATGCAGACAGCAGGAACAAATCAATGTCACACATTACAAAGTATCCAAGACAATATTACACAAGGCTAACCACATGAAACATTAGGAAAGCCTATAATTTCTGTCAAGACATACACTAAAAGTACATCAATCACTGTACTACAGAGATACATGCAAACTTTGCTATTTGTCCCAAGGATGTGCCTCATTCAATTTACATATTTTCCAATGTGATAAAGTCTGAATACAGAAGTGACATACAGGGTGGAAGACAAAACCTGATTATTTCATATTCAGCACCTTGTGCCTTATTTCACTTCCTTCCCGGGTCATTTGAAATGAGGCAATAGCAAATAATTTTGTTTTCCTTAGTGCTTCGTTAAGTGACTTCGACAATCAAATACAAATGTGACTACAGTATAATTCTTGTTCATGTACCTGATTGAGAGAGCAAACTTTGTTTTTGCATATTATGCTCACTGTGATATCCCAACAATTAGTTGTATTTCACAGAAGCATTCAAACATTAGCAGAATCATTATATGTTCTCAACATGAATATCTCATATCATATTTGACTTGAGTAATTACTGCACAGTAAAGTTCTGGCTAGCTTGTGAAAAGGAGAAGAAAGGAGAAGAAAGAAGAAGAAGACGAAGAAGATTAAGAATAAGAATGCTAGTGCTTGTGAAAACGATAACATGTAACAGTCCGGATGTCATGTCATTCACTCTTGGTTCACTGAGTGTTAGTTATTACAGCTGTAAACAAGTGTCCCATGATGTGCCAAGAAGTCGGCAAGAACTGGTATTAAACTGACTCACCATTCAAAGCCTCTAATATTGAGGGGAATGACATACTATACCATCTCAAATACTCCAGATTACCACCTTTTGCACTTTCGCTACCAAAACAGGGTATCAGTAATATAACACCCTCTACACACAGACCACTTTTGTGAGTATACATTTTGCTGCTATAAACAGCATCCCCTGTTTCTGACGGTCTTCTTTCTTTTCTTTTTTTTGGTCAAAAAGTGCAGTTAATGTGGTAACCACACTTCATGCCTTTTAATAATCAACTCAGTCAATATTCAAGTTAATATACTGGTTTACTATGACTAGTGAAGCACTTACCAAGCATAATGTCTGCAAAATTCATGGCACAATGACCGCATTCATAAAAATGATACCTAAGTTGACACTTTTGCAGTATCCATCTGTAGCTCAGGCTGGGTTTGTATACATGCACAGAGACACAGAATGTCATATTTGCAATAACATCGATAAAAAATGGCATCAATGGAAACTAGTGATGCATCAATATGTCATTCAGATTTAGATGACTGTGATCACCTGATCCATCTGAACCTGCTTTTTCTCCAATCACAAATCAAAAAGTGGAACTGCATCCCACAAAACTTGCATAGAGCACTTTGTCAAAGAAAAACACAAAAAACCTTGTTCTTGGGCTAATCTATGGCGAGAGTTTACTTTTCATCCCAGATATTTTTAGCCACAAAAATCAAGAAATCTGGAAGCCCTCGAACCATGTCATTTTTAGTCCATTACACAAAACATAGAGAAAAAAACCTTGAAAGTGAACAAGGGAAACTAATGAGACAATTTGGGATTGGGGCAGCAGAAAATATATGAAATGCATTACAAATATACAGCACTTTATTCTAGCGCTAGGCCATTAATTATTTGGTTTAGAAGAATAAATTTGATGATGTGTGTCCGACTTCTGTTTATGTAGTATTTCATCATCAATCTGTCTTTCTCAATAACCATTTAAGGCACATACAGACTCTTCACGATCCCATAAGAAATGATATTGGAAACAATGATAAACTAGCATCAGTTTCTCTTAAAGGGAACTTCAACACTAATGTGCAGATATTAACCTCATCAAAATGCCAGTCAGCAGATAAGCATTCATCATCTGTCATGATTTGACAGGTATCAATACTACACCAGAATTACCAGTAGGTGCAAAATGCATTTTTGATTTTCGGAAAAGCTTTACGCAGTAATCAAGTTTGTTCGCACTGTGACATACCAAAAAAAAAATCATAATCATTATCACACAGGTCCATGTCAGTTCAATCCCCATTGTTTTTCAATGCCCTTAAAAACCAATTTTACAAACAGGCCAAGTTTTATCAAGAAAACAAGTTCTTTTTTTTGTGTGTGCACTGAACAAATGATCACTCAAATTCACTTGATGATAATTACATGTGCCTTTTACATTGGCAAGATAAAATGGTAACTTGAAATAGACTTTTCTGTACCAAACCTCTGTTGAAAATGGAAATTACTCAATGTCGTTAGACAGTATAAATTTTGAACAATGAATTAATTCTATTAAAGTCAATGTGTTGAAATGAATATATCGTGTATGTCTTCTTTAATAATTAAAAAAAAATGATTAAAAAAAATCTTGAGCTTTCTTGACCGTGCCACAAAAGATCAGTCCCCAGTGTCAAGAATTATTATGAAAGACAACTGCCAATCTTGAAGAACACTGCTCTTTAAGAAGCGACACCACCATATCTGCTTCGAAGAAGCATCACTTCCTGACAATAGCTTGAACTTGTAGAGTGATAACCTCAAATAATTTATTAAATAACAATTCACAGACAGATTATCTAATGATGCAATACCATTCATGTTCTCATCAAATGGACAAGTAGAATTTTGGTAATAGGAAAAGATGAAGTTTGATGATGGCTGCATTGTAAGAGTTTATCTCATTAAGGAGTCATGCTTGACACATACAGAAAACAAATGAGAAACATCACATTTGTCCCAAGTTACTTCAATGCTAGTCTATGACAGAGTCATTCAATCAACCAAACAACCAATTAATCAATCAACAATACAAGATTCCTCAACGTACATATGCAACAGAAATACATGCCATGTTATTGCTTGCATTCAAACCACATAAATACTGATTTGGTTCCAAGTGCAATCTTTTACGCTGCAATAGAAGTCGGGCATTTCATCCAACCAATCAATAAATGAAAAACTCCAATTTTATCGATAGACCATAGTATATAAGAAAGAGTAGTGAATTCAAACTCACTCAAACAGTAAACTTACAAGGTGTCCCTCTTTATCTTCATTGTCAACAATCATCTTTACTGTCTTGTCTGCAGGTTGGAGAAACATTTCTGTCCATGTGATGATACACCAGCATATTGTTCTCATTACCTTCCTCTCTTTGTAACAATGTCCTTAACTTGTCATCAACTCATCCTTTGCTATTTCTTGCCTCTGCAGGTAATGGATAATCAGTTATAAGTTATATTCAAACGATGACACACAAACATTGACACACAAATGCACACATACTCCCTTGCAAACATCACCAAACTTATTAGTACAATATAAAAAAATGAGTTCTGAGGTGAAATCATGACGCCAGCCCTGACAGGGTCACTCTTAGGTCCTCGCAAGTCTTCCAGGCCTGAAATCACGTAGCGGATGGGTCCTCACTGATGGTTGGTAAATGGGGATGGTGGGGGTGTGTCATGGCCCCTGCTGGCTGCTGGTGCATTGTCCTTGGTACTGTATGGAGCATTAGGGGCAGGGCAGGCTGAGACCCTGGATATTGCACAGCATAATACTCCGGGAGGGTGCTGGTAGAGCTCAAATGTGGCTGTTGGACAGAGTGTGGATGCGTGGAAGGTTCTAGAACTGAAGAGTACTCGCAACCACCACCCTGAGATATAATGCGCAACTTAGGTATACCGGCAGTCATCGTCTGCCCTTCCAGTGTTGGGGTACACTGAGTCTGGGTTTCATAGCCAGAATCTTCAGGGGATCCTTCAGAGGATGTCTTGGTTGGTTCAAATGCTGGTATTGGAAGGGTTGGTGAAAATCCTAGCGAGTCTGAGCTGAGGAAAGGCTCAACCTTTCCTGGGGCCTGTCGACCATGACTGGGAAGCTGCTGGCCTGATGGAGCAGCCACGGCAATCGAGGTCGAGGTGGTGGTGGCGAAGGAGAGGGAAGTTAGCGTGGTAGTGGGAGGGTGCAGGAGTGGGTTGATGAAAGGTGTCTGGGTGGTGCTGCTCTCCTGGGAAGACCCCTGGGAGTGGGTGCTCTCGCTGGAGCTGCTCCGAGTCTCCGTTGAAGAGTCCTTCTTCTGTTTACGCCGCTTTGCGAGGGGAGCGTTGGAGACATCTGTGAGGAGGAACCCCTCTCGCTGGGCAGTGTGGAAGGCGCGCATCGTGGCCTTTACTCGTCGCTGTATGGAGGCACATGAACTCAGGACATCAGGAGTCATTAGCGGGGTTGAAGAAGATGAGATCTGGCCCTGAATCCACTCATTCTGGGCGAGGTCAGTGGTGGTCATTCGCCTCATTGGATCAACAGTGAGAAGACCTAGAAAGGGAAGGTAAGGAGTGATA
This sequence comes from Diadema setosum, assembly GCF_964275005.1. Taxonomy (NCBI): domain Eukaryota; kingdom Metazoa; phylum Echinodermata; class Echinoidea; order Diadematoida; family Diadematidae; genus Diadema; species Diadema setosum. Next base: position 3,646,343 of record NC_092685.1, read on the forward strand.
TACAAAGTTGTCACTGTTACCAAGTCAGTCTTACCAACTGTCCATTCATGCTGTCAGATTCTGAGAAGATGCCAGATACATGATTGCCACATGAAACACAATCATATTCTCTTTCCCATATTCCTACTCAGTTTAAAATGGAATGCCAATATGTACAACCATAATCACACATTTTCATCAACACTTAATTCAGCATTCTTTTTTTTTTTTTATGTCTTTAATTGACACATGTATCTTGGATTGTAATATGCCTTGAAAAGTTTTATATTCACAAAATGCTATGAGATGTAAGTCTTTCAGTCTGTTGTCTCAGATATGCCTTACTCCAATTCTGTCACCAAAATTACACATAAAATTTGCAGAGTACAATTAAAAGATGTTGCATACAAAATAGGCTTTAAGCCCTGCCCAGAACACACACGACAATTTCAGGGTATTCAATAACGAAAAATCAGAAACTCAAAATTTACTGAATACGGCATATATTTTGTGATCTGGAATTGGTGGAATTTGCAACAGTGAACCACTCTGATGGAATGAACGAGAGACATAGTCAGTTTTCAAGAGGAAAGCTAGGGACTTCCCACTTTGGAGATATTATCGCAATGCATTTGTGTAACAAGGTTACCCTACAAAATTTTCAAGAGTTGTTCATTTGGCAAATATCTGTCCACTCAAAAAAAAAATACAAAATACAAACAAAAATGCAACAAAATGTACCTCATTTACAGTATTGTCCATTGTGATGTGTGTGTGTGTGTGTGTTCTTTCTCCTCTCTCAGAATATGAAGAAACTCACCTGTACAGCATTAAAGTTAAAATTGTTATTTGGGTTTGTTTGTTTGTTTGTTTATTGTTGTTGTCGTCGTCATTGTTGTTGCTGTTTTCTTTTTGTAAAATTAAGAGACTGTGGTTGTTAGCTCAGCTCTGAGAGTATACTTGCCTTTAATCAAGTCCTTGGCAGCGGTTGAGACTGACTGCCACTCTTCTCCATCAAATGAAAAATCGCCATGTTTGATCCTCTTCATGATCTCGGAGGCACTGTTGTTGCTGCTCACACTAGAGGCCTGGAAGGGAACCTTACCCGACAGCATGGTGTACTGCACAAAGATTTGAGGACAAAAACACACATCAGCTTCATTATCATCTCTACATTTACAAGGCATTTACCAACACCACAAAATGGTAGAATGCTTTGACACTAAGAAAATCAGGCCTATCTTACATCAGATCTTAAACATCTCACAAAAAGAATTTCACCAGGAAGTTGTTTTGAAGGAATACCAAAGACTAATAAAACTTTGAATTAGATTTAACCTAATCTCTGATGACACTTTTCAGCAGTGAAGTAAATCTACAATTACTACCAGAAAGAAAATTATGCAGTTCTTAAGCAATGTCATGTGATATCAAAGGGATATTGTACTACAAGAAGATACCCCATTTACATAAATTTTTGTAATCATTCACAGTTTTTAAGTTCCTATGCACTTAAGGGTATGATACTTTACACCATTCTGCTCAGGAGAAATTTCCAGGAACACCAGCACTCACCAGTATGACCCCAAGACTCCACACATCACATGAGGCATCATACTCCCCATCCTGCTCATAGGTTCTTTTCAGGACCTCTGGAGCAGCAAAGTGCAGTGAGAAGCAGGGTGTCTTCAGCGGCTGGTTGCTATTGGTGATCCTGGCGAAGCCAAAGTCAACGATCTTAAGCTCCGCGTCATCAGAATCGTCAGTGAAAAGAATATTCTGTGAGGAGAAAGGGTTAGACAAAAGTCTGAGCTAAAAGTTATGCTGCTCCAAAAATGAGCTTTTCATATCTGCCTGCTACCAGTAACTCTCTTTGGAACACACTCTTCTAAAAATGAAGTAATAAGATATTCTGTCAATGAATTTCATTCAAAAGCTCATGGTTGCTCATCAAATCAACAAATTTGGTCTCTCTAAAAACTCCACTGGATAACATTTTTCTTGTCCATGGCAGTTGCTGGAAAATTTGAGGTTAATATCATCAATTGATTAAAACTTTGGGGTAGTAATTTGGCAGTCTCGCAGACAAAACATTTTGGAGGAAGTCTTTCAATCAAGTAGGATATGGATTGTGTTTATGATCGTGATATTTCACACAATTCCTGGTGCTACACTGCAAATAAATGCAGAAATAGCTAACATGATAATTATTACTGCCCATTTTGAACAGTGTAACACTGCCTAATCATACTTGATTGATGATTTCTTCATTAACTGGAGTCATCCCAAAAAAATCAAGCTTTGCTTTTTGTTTTAAGACAAGAATTCATCCATCAAATCTGACTGACATAACAAACAATGTAAGTTGCATCTTGAACATAAGATAATTCATAGCTGTACTAAGCAAGTCACATACAAAATCATTGACTGAAACATGACCCCCATCCCCCTCCTTAAAATTCTCAATGTAATAAAACAACACTATTATGCATCAAACTTGCCATAGGACAAGGCTCGTTAAATCTAACAACCTTTTGGGAGTGAAAGTTATAAGACTGAATTGAACATACCTCTGGTTTCAGGTCGCGGTGGACAATCCCACGGTCATGCATGTACTCCACGGCAGAGACAAGTTTCCTCATGATGGTGCTGGCCTCACACTCATCAAAGTACTTCTTCTTGCGTATCCTACCCAACAGCTCACCACCCTGGCACAACTCCATGATGATGTATGTGTGCAGCTGCAGAGACAAAAATACAGACAAACTGCTATAAAAGAACAACTGCTGACTATCATACCCTGTGCAACATTCCCCACTGGCACAAAAATCTATTCTACATGTTACTCTGCCAGCATCAATTTAGTTTCAACCTCACTGAAGTATGCAACTCTACCTGTTAGACCACACAAGATTACTTTTTGGGAATAACATGATCACAGCACATTACTCCTGTGGGAGAGGCATTTATCATATATTTTGTTGAAATTGTTGAAGCACTTTGAGTCTGTACAGAAAAGGTCTATATAAATATTGGATATTATATGCATGAAAACCATTCACATCATGAGGTAGGTATGTAAATCCTCTATGATGTTTTCTGTGATGACAACCTGTTTGAGACACTGTCCAATCTTCCCTAATTACCATCCCCACTCCCCTAAAATTATAGGCAGATAGACAGATAAACAAAGAAACATGCATAAAAATGTAAAAAAAAACGAAGAAAAAGATAAAGACAGAAATAATCAAAACATGATATAAATACAGAGGGAAATTTCGAGCTGAAAATGTAAATGAATTAAGACAATGAATCTTTGCGAAGTTCTTGATATCAGCAGCTCATATCCTTGTTCGTATCATTTATGGCAAAGAACCACCTTAAATACAAGTAGAGTGCCAGCAGAGAGTAAGTAACTCCAGCCTTACATGGTCCTTGAAGTCTTCCTTGAGAGCCACAATGTTTGGATGTCTCTGACACAGCTGGAGTGTGGTGACCTCCTGGGTACAGTCCACTCTACGACTGACGATCTTCACCGCATACTCCTGACCAGTCTTCTTATGCTTACATCTCCTGTGGGACCACAAGGATAGGAAAGCAAAAAGAGTCAAATATGCTTTCTTCATCTTATCACTGAAATCGCTGGCAGTATTATAAAAGTAGGGATATTAATGACCCTAGGGCGAGAACTTATTGATCCAGGGGGGTGTTCCACAAAGCTGTTCTTAAAGTTACGAACGCCTTACGGATTGGTGATCAGTTCTTGTGTTGAATTATTGAAATTCTAAACACATCAGAACTGATCACTAGTCATTCTTAAGTCATTTGTAACTTTAAGAACAGCTTTATGAAACACCCCCCTGGGTTGGGAAGTTCAGTACTCCTTGTTGTCTATCAAACTTTCACAAATGCACTCTTGCTTTATTGTTGCATCATCCATCACATATTACTTTACTTTTCAGAGACAATTCTCCCTTTAATACAATTATTGCTTTACTTATCTGACACAGCAACCTAATAAATCAACAACTAATCAGGTCATTATTGGGTACATAATGGAATGAGTTTCTGCCCTTGTTCTTCCGGAAGTGATAAATGAAAGACTATGAGCGACATTTCATCCCTGAGCTGTCACGAATGTGCATACATTAGATACAAGGCCTTCTTGCAGGAGATAATATCTAAAAATTATCCTCTCACTGTTAAAGGGAACGCAAACCCAAAGAGTAATGTGGATTGAGTGAAAGCAGCAACATCAGTAGAACACATCAGTGAAAGTTTGAGGAAAATTGGACAATCTATGCGAGAGTAATGAATTTTTAAAGTTTTGATGTTGGAACCGCAGGATGAGGAGACTACTAGACGTTATGACGTATGAGTGGACAACAATTTAAAGAAAATATAAAGAGAATTCTACAAAAAATTCTTTTTGATGAAAATTATAAATTTCCTCAACTTGATACTGACATATGTTATGAGTAGCAATTATTCCCCCTGCTTTCTGAAAGCGGCTAGTCGAGTGCTTTTTCATAATGCTGGAAAAGTGAATTTTTTTTTAGAATTTTCTTTATATTTTCTTTATATTGTTGTCCTCTCATACGTCATAACCTCTGGTAGTCTCCTCATCCAGCGATTCCAAAACCAAAATTTTAAAAAATTCATAACTTTTTCATCGATTGTCCGATTTTCCTCAAACTTTCACTGATGTGTTCTATTAATGTTGCTGCTTTCACCGATGTGTTCTATTAATGTTGCTGCTTTCACCCAATCCACATTGCTCTTTAGATTTACGTTCCCTTTAAGAATAAAACTCATTGGATGAAATATTGACCAACCTTGAAACACTACTGCACAAACATGTGTCAGACATCACATCAAAGACAAACAAAATCCATATCAGGGCTTCAGATCAAACTAAGCTGCTTACAGCTTGCCAAAATGGTAACTACAGCTGTACATTAAACTTCGCTTCAAATCATAAGATGTCAATCTGTATCCGTATCATAGAGCACAATGCACACACTTTAATAACATCACACCCATCTACTAAACCTTGTCTACTTCATGTGCTTTGCTAAACGATAATTTTAAACTGAACTTCAGTACATATTATCTGATATAAAAATCAATAATAGTCTGGGACGATAGTTTAAATTTAGCATTTTTCTAAAGATCTTACAGTAAACATTGCTCAAAAATGTTGCTAATAAATCATAAGTATTAGATTGTATCATCGAACTACTTAATCTATTTAGAGTAATTAAAAATTATGACATAATTGAAGTACATGTATTTGCAGAGGGACTGGTGAGTTTAGAATATTGACAAAATAAAATATTTCATCAGTAGATTAAACTTAAAACACAGTAAGATGTGACTCACCTACACACAGAAAAGCTTCCATCCCCAAGCGGAGCAGATTTCATGTCCAGCTCATAATACTTGTTAAAAGGTGAATCCTGTAGATAAACACAATGTACAAATTATGCAACTTAAGCCTTAATACCTGATATCATTTTACACACTAATAGTGACAATGATTTTAAACAGTCAAAATTTCCACACAAACTCATTAATGGCATCAATAATAAAAAAAAATAATGCTTTACATGAACTTTAAATTTGCACAATAAAACAAATATGATGAATTGCCAGTTTTCAAATTGCTATCATTTGCTTGGATGCACAAAGATAAATTAGTGGATTATAACATAACTCTGGAACAAAATGTATGAACAAAACAAGTCTTGGAAACAGTGTCAAGGAGTAATCACATATTAATCCAGGTCAACAGAAGTACATACTTTTGCAAAACTCCTTTTATTACAACCTTTAATATTGATGTGATATATTTGCCAAGAAAAATGCTATTTTAGTAAGCCATTGTGTTCTGTCAAGGACCATCATTAAAGGGCTATTACCTGTGATATATTACTTCAAGCTAACTTGAACTTTGTACTTGTTTGGAGATGGTATAGCATGATGGAACCATAAATTTAACCACGCTATTAAAAAAAAAGAGAGAGAGAGAGAGAGAAAGAAAGAAAAAAAAAGTGCCCACTTTGGTGTCTAGCTTCCGGTGCCGTATAGCACTTGAAACATTAATCAATTAATGTATGATTTGATCACGTAACCAGGAAGGATACATTATATAGATGATGACTGGCGGGGGAGGGAACATACCGAATGTTCCACCCGAAGGGTTTGAAATGCTATTGAGGGAGGTTATAAGTCCCGAGACGAAGTCGAGGGACTTAAAGCCTCCCGAAATAGCATTTCAAACCCTGAGGGTGGAACGTTTGGTACATGTTCCCGACAATAAAAGTCATCATCTGTTATATTATATGGGTTAGTCAAATACATCAACGTCAACCATCAGCACAACGCACTCGATTGCTCGCGCAGAGCCAAATTCACTGTGCGCGGGTCCTTCTGTCATTTGTTACGTGAAAATGTTTTCCCATGGGAGAACATTACAAAAACATTCTCCCATGGGCGAACATAACCAATGTTCCTCCATCACGTGACTGTGTTTAGCCAATCACTAACTGGGTATTTGACTAACCCATTTAATATCACATGATGCACCATGATGTACCCCAGGGTACCGTCACCATCTCCTCTCCATCTCATGTTTGTAAGATGCTGTACTTACTACCACCATGGAGGTCAAAATCTAGCAGTCAGCAATAATGACCCCAATGCCCATTCAGCCCTGTTTTTATTTTTTTTTTACCATAATTACATTAATGATAATCATGATCCTTTTGTCATAACTTTTTTAAAAACATGTTATTACAATTTGAACAGCAATTTAGTATGAGATACATATAATTTCAATCCACAACCTTTTCCCATGATTACTTTATGTCTTCCACGGACTGGTAATGCATACTGCAGCTGTGTGACTCTGAGATCACTGGTGTAGTGTGTGTCATAAGCGCTGATGTTATGATGCTAAAACTGCTCTGTTGAGCTCATTGTTGCATCATAACGTTCTTCCACAAAGCACTAGAAATTGCTTTCACCCATTTTTGGGTCAACACAGGGTACAGTGCTAAAAATTTATATATAATTCAATAAAATGGCAGATTTCTATTTGGTACCCTGGAGTATCAAAAACTGCATCATATGAACACTGATTAGACATTAGTAAAATATGGACTGGCCTTGAGGGGGATACAACATTTATTGCCTGAAGTAGAATTGTATTGCCTGAGTTGAAGACGAGGACAATACGATTCCAGTGAGGGCAATTAATGCCCTATTCCCCTGAAAGTAGCCAGTCCATATCATTACCCATATCAGGCATCTTACAGCAATACTAGAGTATCAGAAATTAGTAAGGTGTAAACTTTTCACAACTTCCAAATACAAGTTAACAATATTCCTCTCGGCCCCAGCATGAGCACTACACCACTCAGCTGCATTCATGCATGCACGCACACATACACAGCTCAAGCAGCAGCAAGTGTATACAGTGCATGCAGTCAAACACGTACGTACACACAGAATGCGACTGCACTACAGCCACGATCATCATGAATTTTATGTGTTAACGAATGGGAAATTGCCCTCTGTTGCGAGACCCTCAGTAACCACAGACTTTCGTCACCAAGCGGTCAAGTGTCCAAATGCTAGACTCCCTTCTTTTTGAACATGTAAATCACATCTACGCAATTGTATAAGAGGAGAATAGAGGAAATATATCCCTCTTTTCCCTGTTGGTACTTAAAACAAGGGGAATACAATTTGTAAAACCACAACTCAGACGTATGATATGGGTAATGATAATGATTATTACCTATAATAGACATCTGAGCTGTGGTTATTATTACCCATATTAGACATCTGAGCTGTGGTATTACAGAATTGTATTCCCCTTGGGAAAGACGAATATATTTCGTTGTCTGCCCAGAAGAATGATGCAAAGGTACTCCAGGATCGTAAGGTGTGCCCAGAAGAACGACATGACAACACGCAAGTTGTGTAAGTTGTGCCTAGAAGAACAACATGAATGCATGCGAGCTGCATAAGGTGTCCCCCCCCCCCAAAAAAAAACCGAACACACGTGAGGCGCGTGTATTACTTACAAGCCTCTGTGTTCGCGTCGTTCTTCAAGGCACACAATAATTTGTTATAGTCCCCTATTGCACCAGAGCCTACAGGATTTGTATGTTAAGAAAGAGGGGAATGTAGCATCCGGACACTTAAGCACTCGGTGATGAAAGTTTGCTGTTGATGAGAGTTTCACAACAGAGGGCAATTTCCCGTATGTTAACACATAAAAATACTAAACAATCGCGGCTGCAGCCGCATTCTGTTTGTCAGTGTGTGCGTGACTGCGTGCACTGTTTATACACGTGCCGTTTGATTGAGCTGTGTATGTGCGCATGAATGCAGCGCAGTGGTGTAGCGCTCATGCTGGAGCCTAGTAGAAAATTGTAACAATGTATTGGGAAGTTGTGAAAAGTTTACATTAAAAATACTAATTTCTAATACTCTAGGATTGTTTCAGATGCCTGATATGGGTAATGATAATGATATGGACTGGCTACTTTCAGGGATACAACATTAATTGCCCTCATCTTTGACTCAGGCAATTCAATACAATTCTTCTTCAGGCAATTATTGTTGTATGCCCCCCAAGGCCAGTCCAATACTATACTAATATCGTTTAGAGAGCAGGTTGGGTTGAGAAAATGGTCATAAAGACACAAGGCATTTATACCACATATATTTCTCAACACCATGTGCTACAGACACACAATCTACTGCCCGAGCAGATACCTACAAAACTGCTTCAATTATTTGTTCATTCAGTCAAGTCATCTTGGTCTTCTTCATTTAATGAGTGCCATTTGTGGCATGATTACTAGATTCAGCTCAAAATATCCATATTCCAAATTTCTTGGAAGATTACTTCTACAAAGTACTGGACATCGATTAATAAGCAAAGGTTAGATTACAGAGCATGTTCACAGGTTACAGTAACCCTCTGTGAGTTGCAAACCACCCTACAATGACCCTGGAGGACTATCCACAATCCTTGGTACCAGCATGGAGGTGCAAAGAGAGACTTTGTACCCCCATGGTACCAGGGAGGATAGAAAACGTACCTTGAGTTGATGTATTGAAGAGATCTGTGACAGTGATGGACGGTTTTGGTCTGAAGGCTGAGTCAGCATGTCCTTAGTGATGGCATTTTCACTGTATAAGATGGAAGGAGCTATGAAGGAATAACCCTTCAGGAAAGAAAAGATAATCATTACCATGGTTATTATCATCGTTGACAATATCACAAACAAAGACAATTTACATTCTCTAATAATTTGCAATGCCTCATCAAAATGAGTTCTCAACAAATGGTGAATTTGTTTGCAAGCACAAGCATGTACTGAAACTGGAAATTTAGAACAAGATTGTATGTCCTACCAGATTAATACTTCCATGATTAAACTGAGGATAGAAATAAATCATCACTGTATAGTTGAATTTGTAAGCTTTCATTCTTTTCAGATGCATACAATTGTAGCACAAAGTCTAGTTTCAATACATCAGATTATCATGTTTAACTAAACTTTTCAATGCAACATACCTTTGTACTTTTTAGATGTAGCACTAAAAAAGGTTTGCAGGTTTGATAAATTCGTAAATCACTCTGGGAAACATATTTGCTCAATTACACAACAAGTCAATTTACAAGTTACACACAGGCGATGTAATTTAAATGTATGGGTCCTCATTGCTTTTTCCATACCAATCAACAGACAAAATGTCAATAACAGCAACTCTTTTATGGAAAGGAACTAGGAAAGAGCGATGCAATTTCCATTCTGGTGGCTTTATTGCAGAGACTCTTCAGCTCAGCATGGGACATCAAACTCATGATGAATGTCCACAGCCAATGTGTCATCACTGAGTACAAAACCATCTGTCTGTCAGACAAGCGCCACAATACTCTTCATTTATTGGATGGGCAGCTTCGTCGGGTGCAGTTTGATATGCATGAATGATAGGGAGACATTGGCTCATAAGGAAACACACACACAAGTACAGTATATAGCTCTGCCCACCCCCCACCCCCCCTCCCACACAAATGCCATTGTAATGTTGCATTACCAGTCAACAGCACATCATACAAATTTGTATTTATCACTCCATTTTGCAACTGATTTGGTATTCAAATTACAAAAGGAGTATGTCTGGATTTGTGTCCTAGATATTCAATGATCATTATTCCACAGTTATTCATATAAATTACCATTCAATTCAGCTTTACAGCTAAAATGTTGAGATTTAATACTCTGGCACAACAAAACACCTTATCTCTATAATATCAGCATCTGGTTGGCTCTTGCAGAAAGCTCCCCTTTGACAAAGACTCAAGGTAGGATCTTGTAAACTAACAACATGACCAGTGCACCACCTCAAAGAGTTTATGAATCATTAAACATTGAGACCCAGCTGATCCTTTGTTTACATTGACACAGCTGTCATATAATACAGTGTGAACAAAACCAGTGTAAAATGCAGACAAATGGTTTGAGAAGGTGCGAGTCGGAAGTACAGTGGTTTTGCATGAACTCCATAGATTTTAGTCAATTGTGGTCAATTTTGGCACTGGCGTCTAAAATAACTTTAATTAAAGAAATGGCTACGTTGGACATGGCAAGAGTTTAGTCCATTGAAACCTGATTTCTCTTATTACACATTAATACTGACTACTATATTATCTCAGTAAGGCCCAAATCATGGACTATACAGTGATCTAGAAAGTCCAATATGACCTTCTGCATCACTTTGAGTTGTTACATTGGTGAGAACATTGCTTCGGGGTTAATGTCTTGCACTCTGACCTTCAGAGCAGTCGATATTTGCATGCTACATCACGATCAGAGATGACAAATGTCTCTTTTTAAATATATGAGGTCATTGTCATGACACTAAAAAAAAAAAAATACTTTATTATTTGTAACACACCATCTTGGAAGAGGAATATTTACAGAGCTTCATAAGAAATAAAGTGTTTATGGGTAACATAGTGCAATGACTGCATTCATAATATACAATAATCTAAAAAAGAAGATTTGCAGATTTCCCAGAGGAAGTATGACCCCCAAAGTACACATGTACATGCAGGCAGAGAGTTCAGACCCCAATTATCACTTGATGGATGGACTGATCCTAGCTGAACAGTATATTCTACATTATGGACGAGCATGCCCAACGTATGAAAGGGTCGCGAGAACGGCAATATTTCATCTACAAAATATCACAATAGCATGTGCATCCATGGGCAGATTTCACAGTAATGAGGCATGCAATAAATCGGTTCACTGAATCATTCTGACTACTCAAACCAGGTAGCAATATATACGACATTCAAGAGTTTGAAATTCTCTGCATTAACTCCAAACATTTCAAGAAACAATCTGCACTGCACCAATGGCTTCTTCTTTGTGTGTGCAGACAAAATGGATCTGACACTACACAGGTTGAACTACACTACTGCAGTGAAGAGTAATTTCACATCCAGTCTTCATGTTTCCCTGTCAACTTTTTGGTGGAGATTTTAATAATCTGTGCATGATCTTTACTTTTGGCAAGATACAGATTTATAAACTTAATTGATCATTAAGAAATCCACACAACCATTTCCCCCTCAATTTTTAATGCATGATTACGTTTGCTTTTAACCCGTTGAGGATGGACTGATTTTGCTCTTTTTACACACATTTGTCATTGACATCTACCCGAGTATTCTAGGGACTTGTCTTCAATGGGTTAAGTCAGGCTATCATGCAATCCTGATAGCAACCAGGATCTATAAATTTGTAAAAGTGCTTACAAACGATGGATGCTCTTTATACAACTCCAAACAGAATTACTCTGTGAATTTCTGTCCAGATGACAGAGTTTATGTTAATGGTTATCATATGACATCATATGCAAATCATCAGCTGCTGATACTGCACCACTCACTGGAGATACATTGTAACCAGCTTCATAATCTGCATGCATGTACAGTATGCTTTCTGCTTTTGACAGTAATGTAACTATGCTGTCATACTGTATTGCATGCTTCTTGTTCTCTTTGTTATTCATCATGTGTTGTTTGTTATTCCTGCTGAAATCAATACACTGCTAGTCAGCCATCAATATTTAAAATTAGTTTATGATGGTCTAAAAATACCCTAAAGATACTTATCTAATTCCATGTGCACCTTCCCTGATGTTTACTTTTCAGACTTAAGTTTTGAATTGAATCTCCGAGATCATGGAAATCCAATTTTTACTATCAAATAAAAAAAAAAAAAAAATGCATCACTATTATAAGATCAGAAAAAACATAAATATGCAAAAAAGTTGCCAGTCATGTAGGAAATAAAACAAATTTTCTCACTTAACATAAACACACAGACTTGTATACTGTGTCAAGTATCTATATTGGAAATGAATACAATATAAGAGAAATATTACATTGGCAATGTGCAGGGGACTTAACTTAACACACCTTTGAGACAGCAAGGAAGACTAATGACTGGACCCACATACAGTGGGAAGTTCAATTTACAATTAATTGTCAAGTGGAACAAATAATGACTCAACGCGAATGAGAGAGAGAGAGAGAGAGAGAGAGAGAGAGAGAGATATGGAATGACAGTGCACCATGACATACTATCAATCATTCATGCTTCATACACTGCATAATGGAGATATACCGGTAGTTTTCTTTCTTCCTAATTATGCCACCTTTTCTGCAAAACCATGAGTCACACTACACAGTGTAGAAATCCATTATGTAAGCATAATCCTGTTTCTGTTCGTCATAAATGTGACAGCTTTTAGCAAAATTTGCCACATCTCCTGCCACTGTTTGTGGGCGATCTTTCCACCCCTTCCCGCCCTCCCCTCCTTTCTCTTCCCCTGACGGAAGCCTGATAATTACACGATAATTAATGTGATTCTGTGGCCTAGCATCACTCAAGCTATTTATCTCTGTCATCTCTGTTGTCTTTTCGGTAGGATACCACAGTAGTAGATCCTTACTACAATCTAGCGCTGGCTAGAGTCAGCGGAACATGTACCATCTTCTCTGTTCTTCAGTCATGCGAGCCGTCTGATGGCAAAGACTGCCCATAATAAACACAGATGGGTTTTTAATGACCTGCTGTCTGGAGGTGCAGACTCATACTAAAATGCCCTCATGTTGGATTCACATTGTAGCTTTTCGGGCAGCTCCCAATGAAAAGTTCAACACAGACTACGGCACTTTTTCAGAAAGTACATCGTAGCTGCTTACCATCAAGTAGGAAATTTAACAATCAACAATATGTTGATTTTAGACCTGTTCTTCATTGATAACTAAGAAGTAGGAGACTACACATATCACATATACGGCAACATCACAGCTATGAATGGAAAATTTTATTTTTCAATGCAAGCGCTTCTACTTAGGAGGTGACTCATGGAAAGTTGGTAATAAAATATCAAGTTTGACCGTTTCTACTTCTTCTCTTTTTTTTTTTTTTTTTGTTGAACTCACACAGGCACAACAAATCAGTGGTGCCCTGGGATGGCTCCCTAATAGGACCCTCGGAATCTACCCTTTTCTTGACATGAGGTGTCTCATGTATAAAGCAAGCGCGTCAGAGCTCCAAGATGTGGTAATGACGCATGACTGAGAGGCAACCGGAGGAGTCAATCCTCGCTAATGAGGTCACTTTTCATGGACAGCACACAGGTAATGCTGTCTGCAACTTATTTGTCCTGATGGATGACAGTTTTTGTTGCTCTTCTATTGTACATGAGCTCAAGGCAAAGTAAAACAAAGGAGGAGAAGAAGAAGAAGAAGAAGAAGAAGAAGAAGAAGAAGCCATCCAGACATGCCTGTCAAATCAAAATTGAAGTGTCTAGCATCATAAATGAGAACAATTGTCTTCTTTCAATAATGATAGATGTATGAGCAAGATCAGACAGTAGTACTAGAAGATAGCACAGATAGTTGCAAACAAACTGATTGAACATGAAATTTTATGGATAGGGAGCTTAATCTTTAAAACATTATTACAAAGACTTACATTTGGTGGGGAGGAGGTGTATCTTAAACACACACACACATACACAAAACCAAAGTCATGGCTGCAAGCACACACTTGATACAGATCATTTTGAGCTGCACTGAGCATGGGATACTGCAAAGCTTGAATGGAAAAGATACACAAAAATTTATTACTGAACTAGTGAAATCTACAAGTAGCTGAACACAGGTAGTCAAAAGTGCTGATAATTTCAAAATATAACTTGAAATTTTTCATACAGAGAAACTTGTCGCTATTCACACACAAAAACAAAAACAAAAAAGAGCAAATAACCATAGCCAACATCAAAGGGTATCAGTTTTCTCTAAGTTGCATCTGTTGAAGTCCTGTGCTCTGTTTGTGGTGATGGCAATTATGAAAACGTAACGGCAGTTTTGGGGTAACATCAACCCCTCCAACCCCCAACCCTTCCCTGCCTTTTGGGTAAATAATAGGGGTACACTCTACACAAGACTGTGATGTTTCATGTTACATTTTCTTTGGAAAGATAAAAAACTATTGTAAGATTGTTCAGATTTTGGCTCACAAACTCACCCTGAAGACTCTGGCATCCGCTGTCTTGGGGATGTCTGCAGGTGAGTCTGCTGGGATGAGGGATGTAAACTCCTCTGCAAAGTTGCTAGTGTCCAGTTCACCATTGATGTGGGGCCGGAACGGAGGGGGAACCTTCTTGGCAGCTATGTCGTCCCAGTTCAGAGACTGTTGACAGAATCCATAAAGGCAATTTTCAATCCATTTAACTGAAGTTTGACAATTTTGTAACAAGAGTACATGCACGCTGATATACAGTATTCAAACTGTACATTCATCACAAAGACACTACATGAACCAGTTACGTGGGATCTCACGCCTCCCGGGAAACAGCTCTATATTTAGCTCCTGGAATCCCGCGCCCACATTTCTTCCCCTTTCACTATATTTCTTTTTCTGGTTTGTGTATATCACATGATGTACATGTGTTTTGTGACTGAATCAATACTAATGATATCAATGTGGTTTCATACAATAAAGTATTCATTGTTCCCTGTGAGCTGTGCACAGATACAAACTCCTGTGTCCTTCAGAGTGCAAACAAGCGAACAAATAGCGTGCATACATTACAATGACAACTGTCAGCCCCTAATGTAAACTCTGGGTGTTCTAGGAATGCTGATGATGTGATGTAAGTCTTACTATACTGTGAAGTATATAAAGGCTGAAATTACTCTCAAAACACTGCAAAACTGTGTTAGCTCCCTTTTCTAAAGCCTGTATAGTTTCAGTCCATAAAATTTCTTTTCTACAGTTCTGCATGATTGAGAAACAAAACAAAACTAAACCATCTTAAACGGGTTACATGTAGCAACAGGTGACATTGGGAATGGCTGTAATACTCTTGCATCATCACATTACGCCTCTCTGTTTCAGAGCAGGTATATCATCTGCAAACTGTTCATTGTTTCAATATCTGGAATTTCACTTGTTTGATTGTCTAATAAGTCACTTTGTTCTCTGGCCCAAACCTTCTTCTATCCAGACAGTGAACATTTCTATCAGTATTTACCCTTTTACAAATTTTGATCATACCACGTATTTCTACAGTTTTTATGTCTGTTATGATAATGCTGGTATGAAGCTAGCTTTAAGTTAGTTTTACATTTGGTCAAGCACTTTTGAAGTTGTTGAAACTACTGAAATTTCAGAGTTTGATCCTGTTCTGTACCAGATGTTAACCATATGGAATCTACTTTAGCTAACTTTCACTAAATTTCATTTGATGTTTTATGAGCTTTACTGAATGAATTCTAAAATATCAGACTTTGCCCTTTACTGGCGGCCGACCTTTGATCACTGCTGTGGATCCTGTAACTCTCCCAGGTTCTTGGTAAAGACATTATCACAACAAAGAAATCATTTGGGAGGATTAGATGGACAATATACGACTGTGACTGGAGAGACATAAGGGCATACCATGACAGGAAAACAGGTAATGTTGAAATTAACTGGAAATTCAACAGTAAATTACTGCCAGTTTTTTTATTTAAATTTGGGAGGATTCATGCATACAACATACCAACTGTCTGTGCATGTAGGAAGAGTGTCTCAAATAGTGATGGCTAATTTCGGTACAAATATGTAGTACCTTCTGCACACCTATCAACATATAATTCATGGTCGCAAAATGGTACGTTCCGTTCAAAGACATGGTTGTAATTAAGTCAAGATACAGTATAGCAGGAAGGTAAAGACATCAGAGTTCTAGTCTAAAATGCCACAAGAGACTAAATGCCAGACAGATAACGACTGTGGATGTGTCATCACACATAAACAGGATAACCATCTTATGGGTCAGATTTACCAAAGCTGCTGCACATATCTCTCTCTTTCACAGTACTAAAACATGACATATCTTGGCACTTTCCAGTGCCACAGTGTACTCCTCGGGATATGCTGAAAGACCATTTTTTGTTTGTTTGTCTGTTTGTTTGTTTCAGTGTACAAGGCTCATGTGAAAATTCAACTCAAAATTTTCACCAAATGCAGGATTTTCCTAGATACCAGAAAACTTAGCAAAATTAAACAAAACAACAAAACAGCAAAGCCACTCAAAAGACCTCATTGGATCTGTTCTGCCAACTCTGCAGTGTAAAATTCTGACCAGTTGAGCATAATAATAGAATCCTCGTTACTTTTCCAAATAATTTGACTTTTAAATAAATCATTCATGAAGGAAAAAAAAAAATGGCCATTTAGAGAATGTAGTTATAAGAGTCTGCTGAAATGATCACCTAATTTACATCACATTTATAGACTACATAATCGACAATACATCCACATCGATACATTTGTGAGGTCACACATTCAATTTCCTTCCTTCTTAAATCAATGATATACAGAGCAATGTTATCTGATGCTAGTCATTATTTGGGCTGAAGCCAGTGCAAATACTAAAAGTCAAGTGAGACTTTTCAGTTCCATTTTTATTCCGTTGCCATTCATAGCAAAATCCCATGTTTATGTAATGACTCATAACGATGTTTTAAAACACAATTTTCCCTGATGTCTTCCTCCTTTCCAAAAGCAGACATTTTTTTTTTTCTGCACAAAAGAAAAGACCACATGAATTAGAGTTGTTTCTCTTATTTGAGTCATTTTAATTTTTGATGGGTTTTTTTATTATCATTTTCTGGAGGCATTGACCATTTCATCCAAGTCACATTGATTCTCATTAATATCTGCATGTAATTTCTTTGATACTTAAGCCTATGCAAAGACAATCTGTTTACCCTAACCATGAATATCTGCATGTAATTTCTTTGATACTTAAGCCTATGCAAAGACAATCTGTTTACCCTAACCATTCTAGGTACCTCCTCCCCATTCCCCCTTCCTTCCAATGAGGGTAGATGCCTACCTTGAAAAATGGGTGCTCCTTGATCTCTTCAACTCCCTGGGAGCCAAGTCGCTTCTGAGAGTCCTTAATCAGCAGCTTGTTGATGAAATCCCTCACTTCTTTGGAGAATGTACTTGGCATGGGTGGGTGACAAGTCAGGATTCGCCTTGGAATGGAAATGCAAAAATACAAAGATTAAGAACATCATGCAATATGTGTTGTGTCTGCAGTAGTCGTGGTCACACTGGCAAAATATTACAAAGTTTAAGATCATGAAGTCTTCACAACCTCTCGTCGTCCATCCACACTGGCAGAGAAACTTCTCTTTCTTTAAGTTCTTGAAATTTGGGTCACTGACGTGTATATTCAAGGGAAAAGAAAGAGCGTGCCATCTGACAGCTGGCAATTGTGATTGTGATATAACAATGCACACCTGTACATCACCATGACCACACGCTCCAGGAACAGATAGCAGACTGGTCAAGTGACAAACTTTCCAAAGTTTCAGTTGCTAGCATTCACACCGCCCAAAGATCAAGAAGATTGGCAGGGGTCTGGGAAATACCACTAGTTTGAGTGGGAAGTTTTGCAAGAAGTTTGTGGTCACACTCGCAAAACTTTGTGTTGTTGGTGTAAAAAAGGACAGTTACAATTCACACAGAAGGGGAGGTTGGTCGAGATAAAATTGTCAGCATCACAATAGATGTATTTAGCAAGCACGATACAGTTTTAGATTCTATCTCATTTCTTCGTTTTCTCTGCAGTTGATATATTTTGTCTGATATGTGCTGGAAGAATCTTGTAATTCCCTCACCCCCCACCCCCCCCCCCCAAAAAAAAAGAGAAGAAGATCTTTGAGATCTGTAAGGTCATAATGATAAAATTTGTGATCTTTTGCCAGTGTGACAGCAGATAGAGAAAACATGAAGGGGGAAAGGAGACAGGGACCTATTACATGTCATGATAAATGTGAAGGATACAAATGGCTATGAGATTAATTCAAAATCAATATGAATAGTTTTGAGTATTTGCCACACAATTGCATGAGGCAATCACTTGTCTCACACAATGTCATGAATATTTGCACCTACTGTATATGTACACTTAGTTTATTTCTGAAAAGATTAGGCAGATAGGGAACTTACTCTATCACTGTTTGCCTAGCACAGAAATAATCTTACTTTATCAGTCACTGACTATGACATGAACATTTTATCGATAGCACTTCTTGATATGTCTCAGAGCAATAAATAATAACCCATCATAATGTGTAATACCTACTACACAGAAACTCTTATTTATAGACACATTCTTCTTCATCTTCTTCTTCTTCTTTTTTTTTTTTTTTTTGGGGGGGGGGGAGGGGATTACAAGATCCTTTCAGCACACATTAGACAAAATATGTCAACTGCAGAGAAAATGAAGAAATGGGTTAGAATCTAAAACTGTATCATGCATGCTAAATACATCTACAACTTGTATTGTGATACTGAAAATTTTATCTCGACCAACCTCCTCTACTGTGTGAATTGTATCTGTCCTTTTTTTTATGCCAACAACACAAAGTACAGTCAAGGTAAAAATGGATGCGCGTTCCACATGTTGCATCCAATGACTGGGTGCACTGACCGAGAAAAACAAATTACTGTACCACCAAAGTCAGTGGCCACAAGGAGGCTGATCTTAGGCTGTGATCTGGTACTGCCCTCTGGTGGACAGAGGTCACTACGAGAGGACACGATCAGGAATTAAAGCAGATCATGATATTCTAAAAACAGGAACAGCCTACTTCTATCTACAACATCTGTTGGCTTTTAGTTCAAAAGTCTGGCATTTGACGACCTTCTGCCGCTGAGGTAACAAGGTACACTATTCAGAGTTGCAAAATCCATCCCTTTCGATTATTTTGTTCCAGAAAGCGCCTAATAATAATTGTACTGTCTCAATGTAGTCTCTCATGTTAATTTCAACATTGCTCACACAACTATTCCTCTTCAAAGGCATGTATAAACGCAGCAAGCCCTTCAATCAGGATAACAATACGATGCGCACATTCTGAATGTGTGAATATTATCTTTGTCATTCTGCCTCATACAGAGCAGGGTTTGTTTACTCAGTACACAATAAAGGCGATCTTGCATTTGGAGATAACAACTTCTGAGGAAATATGTGGACTGCACAAATCAACCAGCTATGATAAAAGGCTCTTGACTTAACATTTCTAGAAGCAGCAAATAGGTCATAAAACCTGCCATTTCAATTGATCTGATGGTGGTATCTTCAATAATAGATTTGACATCAACAGACGTATCAAATTCGCATGACCTCTTTGCTTCAAGATACAAAATGTAGTCTTTTTAAAAATAAGTTTCTGTTACGTCAACAACTCTAGGTCAGCTCAAATCTAGTTGTATCTCAAGTTACTAGATGACACCCCTGAATCAATATATTTTCGAATTCATGATACATAATCATTTTTATCAGCTGAAAATGCTCTTACTGCTGTTTGTGAAGCCAACTGCTTGTCACTCACTTGCAACAAAAATGAAGTCAAATGTTGAGTGCAAACACACAGTTGCCATTAATAAGGCACTCTTTAAATCCTGAGTACATACGTCAGTGATGCCAATTAGCTATTCACATCACTTTACATCGAGTGGTCCTCTCACATACCAAACATATCACCATCAAACAAGTTCCTTCAATGGTGACCTCACTGGTTAGACTTTCGAGAATGTCAGCTGACATCACCAAACAAATAGAAAACACAGATATCATAGAATTCTTTTTCACACTTCCCTACCATGCAAATAAAGTTTGCCAAAGAATATAAAATTTTTTTATTTGTTTATTTAATTTTTTTTTAATGGAAACAAGTTCCGGGAAAAAAAAAGGTATCCCATCAAAAATTGGTGATATACAGGTGTTAACAAAATAGGGCTGTAGCATTTGCGCCCTCCTTCTTATTTGTTTGTTTGGTGTTGCACAATCACAATTCGGCCAGAGACCTTCTAGGCACGCAAGATACTAGGTGTCTGCTAATTCTCGTTGTGAATCCGGTTAAGCATATTCATGACCATAAGTATATGAATGAACAATGCATGTGATCCCCAGTAACCAATTGATGTTAAGTACACATAAACCTAAATGTATGAGACCTCTTATAATATTAACCAAGTGGCGCTGAAATCCAGAGGGTGTTCTTTTCAGCACGCGAAATGCAAACTCGCTTGTTTCAGGATACACACTTTCTCTTTGGAAGCACTAATCACATATATACTAACTATTACAGCTGAGAAGCACCTCACGGCACTATGAATGCTCCCGAGTCTGCGCAAGTGGAAACCGTCTGTTTTCTTAGCTAGACATTGCTGTCACTGAGTTGCTGCAGTGTGGACTAAAAAAAAATAGACTGCATCTCAAAACGCAAGTATGAACAAGTCTCCTCGCAGGCACAAAAAGTACTGTATCTTTGTTCATTTCCTGTTTGGTTAAGGTATTGTTTGTTTAGTCACACTTCTCCACTTTTCCAACACATGCCGTTTATACTAGTCCCATGGCCCAGTTGGTGTCATCCATGTAATATTGATATTTACAGGTTGTTAAAATTTATTTCAGTTGTTGATGAGTTACAGCAGCAGGTCTAGGGTATATAGCATACCAAGAGCCAAATGTAATCAATGTCTTTATTTCCAGCCAACTTCAGTGTAAGTAAATTTACTCCATTACCATTCATGTCACAAATTAATAGTGTGTTCACACCTGCTTGTCAAGATACATTGTCTTCCATTATTGCCCATGTATCAAGATTAAGAAACTCAGAAGAGAGACACTAGTAGGCAGGTGTATACTAGTCTCCGCCATATTGTACAATGGATGTCTGATTTGACCACTGAGAGCACCTGTCAATAAAAGCTAGCTTGAAAGGAAATATCTGTGTTTGGGTTTATGATTCTTTTGAGATCTGAAAGGGTAAGACGTTCATGCAAGAAAGTCCTTTGGTTAAGTATGTTATGTTTCTGTCTTTTCTTTCTATCAGATGAATACCATGCACTATCATCCCTAACAAAAGGCCACCCCCCCCCCCACAAAAAAAAAGAAAAAAAATTATTGTAGCTGTCCAGCTGGGAAGCCTTCACACGTGGATGACTATATGGGTCAGTGTGATACAGAAAACTGCCTTCAGAAAAAGCAAATGTGCCAGAGATTGCCCAAGGAAAGACCAAACTGTAAAGGATCACATGGTGTGCACAATTCAAGAATAAACCACTGGTGATGCCTAGGTTAACACAAGGGGAACTGCCAGATGGTTGCATGGATAACGGGGATGAATTTTGTGTGGCTGTGTGTGTGTGCATGCATGCGTGCCTTTGTGTCTGTATGTGTGTCTCTACAGACTCTATCCGAATAGCATTTGGGAGAAATAATTGCACCACAAAGTATGTGGCAAACAGGAAGTGGAAAGGCTCATGTAAATTACAGTTAACCGGGGTTCTTCCACTCTGAATCGATAGGGGATTGTTTTGGACAGAACAACCTATACAGTTTATATCGAAGAAATGGTTTGTACATCCTGACTCATACTGACATGAAAGTCCTTTGTATAAAGATGAACATACTAGTATTTCTGCTATCTGCATAGCTTAGAAGCTTGCAACATGATGGAGCAAAGCTTCAAAACTAATAATCACAGTCGCAGCGGACGACTATAATTAACTCCCCCGAAACCCACGAAACGTTTTGAATTTTCAACCGTCACCGAGGCAGTGCGAATCGGGCGTTCTCATTTTCACCAAAATTTCACCTTCTCATATCTCCGCTATACATTGACCAAAATCGCTCAAACTTTCAGTATCAATGCAAAATCATGATTTCTATCTACATACAAAAAATCAGGAGAAACGATCAAGAAC
This sequence comes from Diadema setosum, assembly GCF_964275005.1. NCBI lineage: Eukaryota > Metazoa > Echinodermata > Echinoidea > Diadematoida > Diadematidae > Diadema > Diadema setosum. Next base: position 3,668,713 of record NC_092685.1, read on the forward strand.
TTTTTAAGTTATTCAATATTTCATGTTTCTCTGTCTCGGAAAACTACCGTCCGATTATTTCCAGACACATCTGGACGCACCACTTAATATTCATGAAACTTGACATACATATTCATAAGACATGTGCAGACATTAATGTAGCCCTGTTCGCTTTGCTGAAGACCTATTTTTGAAGTTACAAGTGAAAATAAATGAGGTATCTTGTCAGAAATCTTGGAGCAGCAAACCAGAATAATGACATTATATTCTAAGAAAAACTGATTTGCGCTTGCGCAATGAATGGACTTTCCCATGCTGCTTCGATCCAGCGAGCTGATTGGTCGATGCAATGCAGCGTACTGTTACTGTGCGATGCGAGGTGGCTGCTGAGGATGCCTAGTACACATGCATGCTATGAGAGTGGGACGCGGGGTGTCGATAAGTACAATGTAGCAGTGTGCTGGGGACTTTGCCACCTCAAAGACAAGCACTTACGTTATCAGAACTGACCTATTAAAAAGAATGCAGCAAAAAATTGAATATCTATCGGCTATGATACCATTTATGCAGTTGCAAATTCATGATAGCCTCATGACATTGGATTATTCGGACTTGACGCAGATTTTACTGCACTATAGTAAGTAACATTACAATTATGAATTCCCGGTACGAGTTACGATCAGAGTACAGCAGAGCCGTACAGCACTGAAGTACAGGTGACGTTAGAGCGACAAAGATGTGGGTACGTGGGACTGTACCCTGTCTTCTCATATGCGAATGACTATGAAATTTCGTGATCGGAACGAAGGTAGAAAGTGCACCACTTTCGCTTATTTCCAGACATATCCGGACGCATGACTTCTCGAATGTGATATTTATAGAGTTCCGGAAAGAAATAATACTTAGTAACATACTTGAAAGTTTTTTGTTGTTCACGAAGTCAAAATGTGAAATTTTAGCAACGATTTCTGACAATTATTTTCCGTTTTGAGAGTGAAGTTATGATCCATTTTGTAATATTTTATCGTCGTTATTTAAAAAAGTTAACATAACGGCAGGTTAAAATGAGGTTTTTACTTTTCATAACCATTTGGATTATCAAAAAATATGAATGAATAGTAAAGTTACAGCAGTTTTGCTGCGACACTTTCCTAGCGGTTTTCGTGCGAAACGTGTTCGTTCAAGAGGAAAGCGAGGTCAGGTCAAAATGAAAACAGTGAGTTAATTGCCCCCGTCCGCTGCGACTGTTCATGGACGCTGTGTTATAAACAGGGAGAGCACAATACCTACAGCAATTGTACATCGGACAGGTTTAGACTTCTGAGATGTGCAATTATTCAAACCTCTATGCCACTGGTAATACAAAATGGTAGATTACCAATCCACTCTCATGCTCTATACACCCATAAGTATAAATAATCAGTTGAAAATATCAATACTAGCCATTAAACATACATGACAAATTATCACCAAAGAAAACAAAATAATGATGAAATAAAGCACAAATTCTATGATGTATATACAGTATCTAGACCCAAAATGATGGGTGCACTTTTAATAAAAACAAACTAAATGAGATGTCAATTAATTTTGTATGTCTCCTTGGAGAGGAATTTGGCATGGATGAAATATTCCATCATTGGGAATCATTCACTAAATCAATCAAAATTGGGCACTCACTGCGATATCTCTGACTGCGAATTCCTCTCTCCCTCCACAGTGAAAGGGGAAGCCCCGGTCAAGAGTTCATAGGTGAGGACACCCAGTGACCACCAGTCCACAGACTTGTCGTGACCCTTAGAACCCCCTCTCACGACCTCTGGTGCCATGTATTCTATGGTGCCACAGAAGGAGTATGCTTTCCCATCCTTGAAAATAATGGTAGAAAAGATTGTGAATGTAAAAGAAAAAAAAAAAAAACTCTGTTAACAGGCAAGGAGAAACATAAACATCATACTTGTAAAACTCTCATGCTCTGGATTAAAGTATTCCGATCTGTAAATAAAGCATGGTTTAAGGTGTACATTGCACTGCATATGAAGAGAAATGTGCCTATGTACATGATTATCAGTTGACAACAAGGTCTCACAAACAGAAATCAATGCATTCAAACTCAGTAATTGAGATCAACCCAGTTCCTAATCCCAAAATCATATTCATCTGATTCAAGTCAACATACAGACAAAATAATTGACAAGAGTTCTGCCCTTTAAAGGGAAGATAAACCCCAAGAACAATGTGGATTGAGTGAAAGCAGCAACATTAGTAGAACACATCAGTGAAAGTTTGAAGAAAATCGGACAATCGATGCAAAAGTTATGAATTTTTAAAGTTTTGGTGTTGGAACCGCTGGATGAGGAGACTACTAGAGGTTATGACGTATGAGTGGACTACAATATCAAGAAAATATAAAGAAAATACTACAAAAATCCATTTTTCATGAAAATTACAAATTCCATCAACTTGATATTGACATATGTTGAGGGTAGCAATTAAACCCCCTGCTTTCTGAAAGCGGTTGGTCCACTGCTCTTTCATAATTCTAGAAAAGTGAATTTTTGTTGAATATCCTTTATATTTTCTTTGTATTGTTGTCCACTCATACGTCATATCCTCTAGTAGTCTCCTCATCCAGCGGTTCCAACACCAAAACTTTAAAAATTCATAACTTTTGCATCGATTGTCCGATTTTTCTCAAACTTTCACTGATGTGTTCTACTAATGTTGCTGCTTTCACTCAATCCACATTGCTCTTTGGGTTTACCTTCCCTTTAACAGTGATAAGGACCTGCAGCATTTCTACACACTGGTGCCTATTACTTTAATAATTGTAAGAAACCAATAACAGTAAGATACATCACTCTTTTATCACATGCTGATGATCCACAAACTAAAACAAGAGGGATAACAAATAGTGGAGTATTTACTGCAATCATCCACAAGACTCTTGAGGATGTTTTTTACTTTGCACATGATGGATGAGATATCCTATATTGTAAGAAGGCACCAGAGTCCAACATCAAACTGCTTCTTTTTGAACAAGATGGATGTCTTGACCAGGGTTACGCTAATTAAAGAGCCACACCTGCTGAACCGTTCACCTGCTCTAATTGAAGTTGTAAGGCTAGCTAAATGGGCAATATATTTGCAGGCACACCCTAATTTCTGTTGTATTGTGGCAGATGCCATTCCCTAGGCACCTATGACAAGGAAACTCCTGAGATATGGAGAGAGATTTATAGATTTACAAAGTCTCCCTCATTGAGGTCATAGCTTGCATTCTCTTTATGAACAAGCCCATCTATTTTCTTGACTAAACTCTCAAATAAAGATAACACCTGCTAGTGCACAAAGCTGATTTTAAAATTCTGCATTAAATAACGAAGGGATGTTACAATGAGAAAATATAAATTGTTCCTTGGGACTTATACCAGTTTGGTTAGCATGATTATTTAAAGCACAAGTAAAGCTGCAACAGAAAATTCATGTTTTAAGAGAAACTGCCCAAAACTTACAGTCTGAATACCATTGTGGTAACCATACAACCGCAACAGATTCCGTTGATAATGGTATTATTGAACTCAACCCAACTACAAGCCTACATCAGGATCATAATCATTCTCGATTCCAAGAGCTAACCACACAATGTGGATATGAGGGAGAGCATATCATTTCATTTATTTCCTTATTCAACTCTCGGTCATAAATTCTGTTTACAAAAACTTGATATTCCTTTACTTGTGAAATAATGTTTTCCTCAAGATCACTGTAAAATGATGAGGCAAAATTGTAATAGTCTCGTAAGTCAAAAGCTTGCTGTGGGGTCCCCCCCCCCCCCCACTAGCTGGCTCATACAAAATGTTTTAAGTGAATGCTCAAAAATATGACAGAATACATTGCTTTTGAATATGACTATTCCTGAGGAATAATACTTCAAGAATGCTACAAGAAAGTTACAAGAATGCTCCTAATTAATAACTTTAAAAGGCTTGGCAGTGACATCAGACTTTATTTCATAAAACATTCTCATATTCACATCTCACTCGAGGAAGCCTCAAGACTCTTGAAACAAGCAGCTAATAATGATCATGACATTTTTGAATGAGATGTAAAATTCAAGCACTCACTGTGTTTGGAAGAAATTCCTTGCTGAGTCCAAAGTCGGTGAGAACAACATGGCCATCCTTGTCCAGGAGAATGTTTTCCAGCTTGATGTCACGATAAATGATTCCCAGCTGGAGGCACATCCAGACAGCAGCAGAAAGGAGAAAGAAAATAGTCGGTGCTATTTCACTCACAGTAAGTAATACAACATGGTAGGCAAAGCACTGCAGCAATCCAAGAGCTTGATGTATACTGAACATTGGACAAATCATGGAATGTATAAAAATAAAAATAATGATATAATGTCATCTGTGTTACTTGGCTGCAGAAATTGGAAGAGATAAGAAACAGAGTACAAAGAATGAGATATGTTAAAAAGACAGATAAAAAATGGGGAGGAAGAGGAGGGGAGAAAGGGGAGGAAGAGGATGAGGATGAGGAAGAGGAGGAGAAAGAGGGGAAGAAGAGCAACAGGAAGAGGAGGAGAAACAGAGGAGAAAGGGGAAGAGTAGGACACAGAGGCGGAGGGGGAGGAAGAGGAGGAAGAAACTTAGTACATGCCAAAGGAAAATGGGATCTATTCACCAGATCACACACTAAAACAGACACACAATGCTGAAGAAACTGCAAGGCATGATCAATTTCTCATCAAACCTTCATTTTCTCTGACATGATAGGGAAAACAAGCACGAGAGATTTCCTCTCACACAATTTACTACAGTATAGATATCATCCACTGTTGAGCTTTGATGCATCTGTTGCACATTTTCACTTTCATTAGTAGGTTAATGAGCACTCAGGTATATCATGAAATATCAACATGAAATTGTAGCAGTGGATATTATTATCAACCAAAGACTGTAGAAAGCCATCTAATCTTCTCTGCATCTAACGTTTGTGTGATGGGATGGTCAAGGTATCAGTGTCTGCATCCATGCCATACATGTTTGTGATATGTGGATGTATTGTACCAGTCTCTACAAGACGTACCAGTCTCTACAAGAAGGGTAAGCACTGGTAATTGGCCAAGGAAGATCACATTTTCTTTTCCCAGTCTGTCTACCAATGGTAAGTGAGGCATTCAAATGCCATCCATCATCCAGGCAGTAGGCTGAGAACCAGAAGCATTTCAGTCCATTATGAATCTACAAGTTTAACCATCTGTTCTCTTTGACTGAAGGTAAAACACTTCTTTCTATCTGTGTGTTTTAGGAAGATCAGTACACATACAAATAAAGAGTTGCTGGTAGGAAATATTATAGGATAGATGAAGGAAGGGTTCCATAAAATACTTTCCATGATATGCAATCCACACTCTGAACATGGCATGAAACAACATCACATTCCCAGTAAGTCATTGCAGAGGTTCTCATGTCTCCGAAGACTAATGTGTATCTCTTTACATTATGTAGCTTGGATTGGCCCTAAAGACACTTCCTGGAATTATGACTCACCACAGAAACTCACAGAGTACAGCATCAAACTGACAGTCCTAATGAAAGACTAGATATTGGTGTTCTCTTTACTGGTTGCTGTGACGATGCCACAGCAGAAGCCCTCTTGGACAAAGACTTCTCAATTTCCATCCAATTTCATGGAAGATTGTTGTTCGTAAATTATGACCAACAATTCCTCCCCTGGCAACCAGCGATATGCACCTAGAATCACCACATTCTTTTTCTCATGCAATACAACTTTCTCCTTGAATTTCATGTTGAAATGCCACATTAATAATAACATTGATGATAAAATGAAAGAAGCATCCATTTGGGCTCAAACTTCCAATGACAAACAGAATTCAATATTCCTTTCTGATATACTTGGCACTGATCAAAGAATGAGGGCTTTACTATCACAAAATTGTAGGAAACAATGTGGGTTTTGTCATAGTATAGAGGGGCAGATCTATCAGAAATCTCTAATGACCTAATGGTACAAATGTATGTACACTGCTTGGAAAATACTATGTTCACACAAAGAAACACTTATGGTATGATTCAAATAAATGTGTCCAGCGGCACGTCGTGGCAGAGGCATAAAAATACTGGGTACTACACAAAACTAATATATCAATATGAAACAAAACTATCATAGACAGTCATCCGTTTTTTATAACAGCTTGCACAGAATAAAGGGGGAATGAACAAAGTTATCAGTTTCACCTAATTAAGATCCTGTATTTTGAAACATATCGTCAGTGAGCTCAATTATATAGACTATAGTTACTACTATGAACTTTGTACTTTCTGTACATTACGACATAAATATGCCGACTGTTACAATATTTTGCTGATCTTTCCTTTATATCATGCATGAGTACACACAACCATACAAAATCATGCATACACACAAACACAGACACACAGAACCTACTCCTCAGGGGAAGCATGTACAGTTGCACAGAGATAAATTACAGTGTGTAGCATATTGTGAATAGCTGCATTAATGTTCAGCATGTTATCAAATCTTCTGAGCAAACGTGGGGGGGGGGGGGGGGGGGAGTGAAACAGGTTTCACAAGGAGTCGGCCATCAAGACTATTGGAAGTTTAGCATTAGTGTCATATTTGAAGGAACTTCCCGCAGGAAAAGCAATAGTTTGGCACTGGGGAAGTTCCTCTGCTTCAATTGCTAAATGGATTTACAAAAATCAAAAGCTCTGTCATAAAGCGATACTTGTACAAACATTTTTCCTGGAATGAAGTGTGGTTGATATTCTATCAGACATTGTGAACTAATGGTGTATATGCTTTCCCAAGGTACAGTGCATATACGTAAGCTAAACTTCAATGCTTACAAGCTCAAGTTACCCGACCATTTTCACTATTAGTAACATGCCAGACCCACCATTAATGACAGCTTAAGATAGAGATGAAGATATGATAAAATTTGCATAAGTAATACAACACAGTCTAGATTGATAAAAAGGTTCATGTCACATTTGGCCACATTTATGACCAAAAAAAAAAATAATAAATAAATAAATAAATACCAGGTATCAGACATATTGGAGTCAGAGAGAGGTATTATGACATGGTGGGTTGATGTATTGTTGGCCTGCACGTACGGTATATCAAATGAGAAGAAACTGAATGAATCCATTAGTATGAATCTGTATTCAAAGACATACATGTGCATTCCCTGAAAACACATTGGTAACTCAAAGGGATACTTAGAAACACCAGTATGAAGTGCCATATAAATGCAATTATTATTACTATTATTATCATTATATCCCTTTGAGTTACCAACCAGGTTATGAAATCATTTGACACAAACTTAAAATATTTTATGACCTAGCCTAAACAAAAACCTTCCTTATAACGAAAACCAATGATGCTAACACTGACAATGACGCAGTCCCACTGGACCATAACATGCTCCAGAGCAGCAAGGCATAGAGAAGGCTTCTGCTACAACACGACCGGCGTAAACTCACCGACATACCTCACAGTAGGACTGGTAGTTGTGCTGTAATGTGACAGCATTTCTCGGCATGTGTCTCTTTCTGCCTAGCATAAATTACTCCAGTTTCTCCCTTCATAACAATACGTAGAATTCCCAGTGCATTTCATAGTAGATGGTAGGGCAATGTCCTTGTCGGACCTGAAACCAAATCTTTTTATGACACTTTCAACTGGCATTGCAGACTGACTCTCTGAGAAGCTGGTATTATTTACGGCAGACCCGTGGACTAATATATTCAAAATTCTGAATGTTTCTTAAAACCTGATGTAATAATGAGATATTTTATCAACCTGTACCTTAAAAAACACTTTCTAGAACTTGGAATCCATGTTTGCAGACATTAATTGATGCTACGTCAGGCAAACCTCAGGCAAGCTTTGGGGTATTCCAGAAGATCTATTGTCTCAAAGGCACGCATAACATTTGAAAATGTAAAGTGAACCGGTCTACTGTCAAGTGACAACACAGAAATACTCATCCACATGTAAGTGGTATTTCATACTGAATTTGTAACCTGAAAGAACAGTAGGCCTACCACTTCCATAAACTGTTACCATAATCATTACTACTACTGTTAACAATATTATCATCATCATCATCAGAAAACAGATTATGGTGCCATACAATGCCATACAATGCTGTGAATCATCACCATCCAAGACAGTGTTTACAGACTGGCCTACTGCCTGCATGAAGGACTTTTCAGTTGCTTGTAGTTGTATACAAATGGGACAGGCTTCTCTTTTAATAGACACTCCAACTATTACAATGTGGCTCAGACTTCTACTGTACTAGAGTACTGTAGCATTAAATGCAGTCATTTTCACTGCCGGACACGACGAAGCAAATCATGCGTACAGCTGGCTGAATCCTTTACTATCTGCTTCTACCGATACTGACCATGATGCAACATCTTTCATCATATACTGCCCTTAGGGTGAAACAAAAGTTGTATCCTAATAGTTTCGCAGCCCCTTTTGTCCCTCCCCTTCAGCCCTTCCCCCTAAGCCTTCTCCCCCTGATGCCCTCCAGCAGAATATTATAACTTTCTGAGAGAGCCACATCTGAGACAGTGACATGAAACAGAGCATGGAGTGTCAGTGTACAGTGTGTACACCGTATGTGTCAGCACAGTAACGTCCCTGCTACTGTAGAGCTGGAAGGAACAGAAATGTGGTTTGCCTATTACCCTGATTAGCATACATTCCATCCAAATAAGGATCACACTTCTTGTAAAAATAAAACGATGAAGAATAGATCAATTCTTGGGCACATGGAGATGATTCTAATCATTATGGTAATTCTGCAATCCTGGTAGCCTTGACATTTCCTGCACTCTTCAACAAAGTCAATAACAGGAAAATAACCGTCAACATTATTCAACCATGAACTTGGAGCACACATCATATCAGTCTAATCCCTTTGAAGAATGTAGTCTTCTCTCACAAACATTCAGAGAAGAATCTACCCCTGAAAAAGCAAGTTTTTTGCCCACCTACAGCTTAGTTAGAAAGTCAGTAAAGTGAATGCACTAACAATCCAAATGTCAGTACATTTCCTATATCATGGTGTCAAGAGGGCATGTCAAGTCAGCTCTTGCCATCATCTCACTCTGACGTCAGTGACAAATTTCTCTTTTCATTTATTTGTGAAATGTCAGTTATATATATTCTTTTTTCCGAAAGAAAACTTTCTTGTGACTTTGCTCAAGAGATATGTCAAGGACACAATGTTCCTACGCATCCTCAAGGCCAAGAAGTCTATACTTATCATGTAAGTTCAATAAAGAGACTTTCTTGTTTGTTCCGTCAATAAAACCAAGAACATAGTAATAAAAAGAAATGCTATGGTCACAAGACTACAACAATCACATTAAACGGCTGATACTGTGCTACATTAGATGACAAACAGTTGTTCAAGCAGTCATGTCTTTTGATATAATACTACTGTTCATGTACGAAGGCTGCTGTAAACAAACACCAGAACTCATCTTGGAAGGCAGTATATCCAAATTCAATGGCCATAATTTCACCTAAACGCAGCAATAACGGCAGCAGTCATACACCTCTTGGTTATAAACTGCTACCATACAAGTAAGACTTTGACCACATTCCAGCAATATCATCAGGGTTGCATCATTGTCCAGATACCTATAGTAATCATAGAATAGAATCAGACTGTTTGTGTGATATACCCTGGCTGTGTTTCAATAGACTGAATATCTTGTTTATGTATGTTTTGCTTACTCTGAATAGGAGGTCCCCCTCCTACACACATGCTTCAACTTTGGCCAACCCCATCTGATTACATTACACAGTAGTTGCCAAAGCCCACTCACTGACTACCACTATGGGCTTTTATGATCATCTGCGACAGTGGCCATTTCTACAATTATAATACACAATAAATCAACTCGATACTCCACGAGCCCTTTTTTAACAAATACAGTAGTCTCCATATAATTGGGTCTCACTTACTGTAAAACTGGATAATTTCATGTGAGTAATTTCTAACACTCTGCAGAGTAAGATTAATTTCATGCATTTTTAATTCCACGATATCAAGACATTACATTTTTATGATAAGCAAAAATATTTATGTGCTATTATTTTGGCGCTAGTTTTTTTGTTTTGTTACAGGATTGAATGCACAAAAATTTCTACTTTTACAGTAATCAGGTACTCTGCTTAATTGACAAACCTGAACAAACCCTTTTGATGAGTGTTATATTTATTAGAGCATAAATTGGGTAAGCATTTCAGTTAAACAGAAATTTTCAGACAACAGAATTTATCTTGTAGATTCCCATACAGTCTTTAAAATGGGTGTATATACTATGAATTCTGAAAACACAAAATAAACTGAGGCGCTGGGAGACGAAAGAGCGCTAATATTTATGTTTGACATGTTAAGTTTACAATTGATTCTCCATATCACTATACAAGTAGACGCATTTGTGCATGTCGTGCACAAACTCTTCAACCAGCACAACACACTTTTTCCACACTGCCACAATAATCATTCCACAGCTAGTTAGTTCTCGAAAAAAACAAAGAATAACCCAGCTCCACTGAGATGCTCACCTTTCTCTAAACTGTTTGCAGAAAAGTAATTTTACTGTCACCATTAAACATATGGGGACAGCAGAATTAGCTGCAGTTCCTACGTTTTCTTGTTTTTTTTATAATGGGACCTACATAACAAATGACATACAATTATGACTGCTTTGTTCATGTTTTACAAAGTCATGGTCCTGTGACTTGTTTGAACTACAATGTACATTTATGAATGATGAGTCTGCATTACAGCAGGGTCTTGGCATGGGTTATTGATAGAATTCTTAGCAGTTGGTCATTAAATAGTTCTAAAGAGAATGATTTTGACATGTTTTCACACGCCAACCTCAATTACAATGTATCTGGTTATCTCTTATCTAGACTTTTCCAACATCCCTATGTGCTCGCGCAAAGAAGACCCCCCCCCCCCAAAAAAAAAAAAAAAAAAAGAAGAAGAAAAGTAGTTTTGCACTCAATTAAGATTCCTACAAAACACATGATTTATGAAATCTATATACTTTTCCAAACATAAACATGTTATCAATTTCACAATAAACTTTCAATTTCTGTGAAGAATGGATTACAGTCTTAAGTAAGCTAGCATGGATTATACCACTAATGCGGTGTACGCTACCTATTTAGCTACCACTGGGTCGGCAGCTACGATTACACACTGTACATAAACAGCAGCCGCATTTACACCTGCTAACAGCGCTATTTTTAAAATCACGATATTTTGGTTCCACCGTTTACACTTGCGCAAAAGCATGCGAAGTTTGAGCTTCACGAAACATCACAATTTTTTGGTCGGTAGTGCGCATGTGTAATTTACCTCTCTTCAACACGGTAGACGAGTGGAAGCGCGGGCTATTCATATTCGCTGCAGTGCAGTCTATTTTGCTCACAGCTAGCTAGCTGGTTGGAACTTTGAGTCAGGGCTTTTTATCAGTCCAATGCACACATAAATTTGTGTTTCTCGAGAGTGTAAACTTACGGTAAAACTATATAGCTTGCTATATTAGATCACATACGTAGCAGGTGTGTAAAACTTCAGCTTTAGTATGGGAAAGTTGATGAAAGTAGCATTCAGGAGGATCATGAAATTTCGCCGATATGACGAAAGTGAGAAGTAAGTTCGTTTTCTTTTTTAGGACTGTTATTTCATCAGGCGACAGCAAGATCTCACCATTGTCTTACCGATACTTGTTACGTACTGGTCCTGTATTCCACAAAATCAACGTACTATACAAAGAGCAGTATGGGCACTCCCAAAATCAACGCATTTCTGGGAGAACATTATCTTGTTAGTCGTTATGGGGTGATGACACGTGGTTGGAGAACTTCAGGTTTGCTACTAGTTTTCATCAGGTAGGTGAGAATCACGAGCCGAGGATCGCCTGTTTACTTGTACAGCATGTACCCTGTACTCTGGCCAGCGGCCGACGTACTCTCTACATGCAAAGAGGGATCAGGAGCGTGCGTAAACTCCCGGTGCAATCCGATACCGAAAGTCACGTGATGAAAAATCGCGATATTTCTGCAGCTTGGGTTTACACTCGCTAAACTTCGCTTCAAACATCGCGATGTTTCAAAAAATCGCATTCCGGCTAAGGATTTTTCTGGCGATGTTTCGAGGGCGTTTGGGTGTAGTTGCTTAGCAATTTGCACCCAAATGTCGCGATTTTAGAAAAATCATGATTTTTCCAAGCAAGTGTAAGTGGGCCTAGTGTTTCTCCCATATCTGGCTAAATCGCGTATTATAATTCAGATGGGCTCAAGTCCGGACATGGTCGGACAATAAGAGGTTGGACTGTACATGTTGTTTTCCTTGAAAGAGTTGCAAGAGAATGAGGGGTCTGGAAAGGTCTTTGGACGAGTTGTAACTGTAATGACATGCCATGCTTTCTATGCAATACAGGGGGTGACACAAGAGTGAGGTAGTGCTGACATGAATGAATGAAACATAATCTCTGCTTAAACGGATACACCGCTCAATTGGGTAAGAAATGCCCAGCTTGACTCTACCTGGTTAAGTAGAGTCAACTGTACTACTAGGAGTAATATCTTCCATGGCCTGTCTGTGATGCAGGAGCAAATGTTTTCTGCATCAGTTTTCTTTGCTCTGCACTGCAGGTGGGCACATACAATTGTAAGAAAGTTTGTATCGATGGATCAATATAGCTAAATTCACACCGCCCTTTCCAATCTTTGATCGCTTACAAATGATTGTGTGCTGACTAGCACAACGTCTGCTTTCTGCTTTCATTATCCCTCTTTAGTTTTGCGATATTTCTGGCGTCTTCATCAACATAGTATATTATATACATTCACATTTCTAAATTTTCCCCCTCAATTCCCTTTGCTGAGATTATTGGGGGGGGGGTAATAATGAAAATACAACTGGCAAGATTTATGCTGAAATAACCTTCATTGGCTCACAAGAGAATTAAATGCTTTGTATGCATTTACGACAATTACTCTGTATGATTCGCATAAGGCATGATGTTCTCTTGTATAATAATTTCTGTTTCACCTCTCTCCCAGGTCTGTTCAGCATGATTCTCCAACATGATAGTCTCCACATTCAGACTGCTTTACACCACTACTGACTGTGTTCACCACTTTCACTGCAAAGTATTTGTAGCATACACGTATGGACAAGCAACATTGCTTTTTAACCACTACCACCATCGCTTGGTTTTTCTTATCCTTTGTGCTGGCAAAGTTAACTTCAGTAATGATCTGTATAGAAGTTGATTTCCAGATATACAACATGAAGCAGGAGCTAAAATACATTGTTTCTTCAGCACATGTAAAAGACAGGACTCCCTATTACTTATGACATTAAGATTCATCATTTAAGGCTTGCTTGTCCTAATGCACTGACCTGGGTGCTGAAGAAGATTACAGTTTGGTAGACAAAAATGGTGTGAGTGATCTAATCACCGACACTAGCTGAAGCCTGCAGTCAGTCACATTAAAAATCTAACAACATGAAGATCCCAGCTATGCCAATTGCACGGATGAAGTCCTGAAATGAACTTCAATACCTTATCAAACAACAGCTATCAATCTATACCTTGGTATACAAGATTTATATCAGGCCTGAGAGGTTCTGGTTAAAACCATGTGCATGGGGTTACTTCAACAGCACTATTTTCTGAGGGATGCAGCTCCGAAGAAAATAGTGCCATTGAAGATACCAAAGGCACATAGTTTAACTGGTGCCTCAAACAATGGCTTGGATATTAGTTTTATATCCCTCATAAATTATTTCAAGAGTAACAGCAAAGTAAAATGTAAGTGGGATTTACTCACTGTTTACAGACTTTGCAGTTTACCGATCACATAATTAGATTTCTATATAAGACATGCACATTTTCAGCTGACAATTCAAAATGCTATGCAATTGATCCAGTGAGATTAACTGGAATTTTTGTAGAGTTGCTATGAACAGTTCACTGCTACAGGTATGAAAATACATGTATGTGAATAAAGTGCAATATAAGGAAAATATAAATTGTTATAAAGTTTATTTTGGCATCAGGTATGTACGTTCGGTATCGAACATTTTATCTACGAGTGAGCTTTACATACCTATCCATTTAACATCTGCAATATTCTGATGCCAGTCAGAATCGTCTGATTGGCATCACAATGGCAAATGTTAAATGGATCTCTAAGTAAATCTAGATATAGTAGTTTCACGATACACAAAATTTCAACAATGCAAATATTCCATGTTTATAGGAGCAACAATTCAACATGAGCTTTTGCAGAAGTACCAAAGTAACTACGTCATCTTCATTGTGCAGTGAATATCACTACTTACACAAACAAAGATGTCTATTTCTATGATACCGACATTGCTATCACAAGCTCAAAAAAAAAAAAAAAATGCTTGCCCTCAAGCATCTTGCGATTTGAGGTTTATTTTTCAAATAACTCGTCATGAGTCCATTGCATATGTCTGAATTGTGCAGACCAGCACACCCACACTATACCAAGGCCCCTGGACAGACAGCCAGACAAACAAGGGCAGGAAGTAGCATTCACAAAGCTTACAACATCTGGGATACTATGCACTGCCCACATTCAACTCCCAATGCTGGGACGTTGCTATGGAGATCTTTGCCTACATGCCACTGACAATTCATACATTTGTAAAATGGTCAGGCATTGTAATAAAAGGATGGGAATGAAGCACTTATCAATTCCATAGCAAAATTTTGCTCATTCCACTTCCAGAAATTTCCATTCCTCCAGATGCCAATTATCTTTATTTCGTCTCTCCAATTTTTGACGAATGTCCCCAAATTTACATTACTTTGAATTGTGTGTATATATATAAATTAACTTTAGAATAGATTTTTTTGTGAAATGCCAGAAGCATGATGCGAAACTCTCAAGGTTTATATTGAAGTTCCCAGTCAGAAATTAATAATCCATGATAACAGCTTGCAGATGTTATTTAACATGACCTGCCTACAAGAGGTGGCTTGAAAAATCTGGTAATTTGATATCCAAGCAAGTGCTACTGTGCTTGTTCTCATTGACATTGAGTTTTTGAAGGCTGTTATTTTTAAAGATCAGGCACAACCATTACTTGAACTTCACCACAAATAATCACTACGACCAATTTATGATAACCAGAAGATAAACAGTAGTGTAGTCGTATTACACTCCCACATTCCTAAGAATACTATCATCAGGCAATTATGGGCCACAATTTTATTTTATTTTATTTTTTCTCTTCTTTTTTTTTTTTTTTTGGGGGGGGGGGGGGGAAGAAATAATGTCATATCCTCCAGAACCACAAATAAATGGCAAATAACACTGTTCACATTATATGCACAGCGGCAATCACAATGTTATGTACACAGTTTTGACATTGGCAAAAATATTCCTGGATGGTTGTTTTTCCCTGTTAATTCATCGTTCTGCCATTCACCACACACAATGTACAAAGACTGCACAGTACTGATACAAATAATGCCAGCTACTGTATGCATCCATTTTCCACTTGTGCCATGATCTATTATTAATCTACGATACAAAATGCATTGTGTGTCTTTAAACCCTGTCATAAGGGCAATTAACGTACTAGTTAGTATAATGTACCGTCATCTTTTAAATCTACAAGCACGAATACTACACTACACTATTGTTGCATAAACTGAGCAGATTAATTTCTCTTCCAAAGAATTCTCCATCAATCAAATCAAGATTACCAGTAATCTGATTCCATTAATCGCATACAGCACAATTAAAGAAAGCATAAACATTGTAAATGCAGAGTTTGAAGTACAAGCACCCACTTCTTGGAGATAAGGTTGACTCCTTAAGTGCGTATCAATTTCACTGACAAAATATAATATGTCAGCAAATGTATGCTTCCTTGAAAGAATCGTCATCAAGTAGACTAGCACAGTAACACTGGTGTAGGATATAAAATCAGGGTCAAAATATAGGTGAATGGGTAAATTTCATTAGTGCCTAATATGAGTCAATTTAATACTAATAATTGACTCAGAAAGGGGAAAAAAAAAACTGTGTACAGAGCCTATGTTAATTCCATTAAAGTTCCCTTCCCACGCTGAATAAGAAAACTGGGAAGGATAAATGTCACTTCTTGCTGTCCCAAAGCTCCTGATTACAACTCGGCTAATCAATGACCTGTTTTCTTTGTGAAACATGAAGGGCAGACTAAAGATCAGAGTGGAGTAGGAGGAATCTAACAGTGCTAAAATTTCACACTTTTTACCTTTAGTGGCAGCAGTGACTAAATTAATCACAGTATCTGAGAATTCCTCTGCCACATTACTCCTGTGATCCAATGAATTCCATTAAATTGACAATTGAGTTAATACTCTCCAGGTTCCTTTTTTTTCCCTTTAATGTTATCCCCCACCTCCAAGTTCTGTCCTAACGTGTAATATTTCATAAAATGTACCTAATTTCACACTTCATACCTCTGAACCTGTACTGTGATCTAATGAATTCACTGATCTTTCTATGGACAGTGAAGATTTAAGAAATGCCTGACTTTATTCTCAACATACGGTAAAAACAAGACCTCATCAAAGACGAATGACCTTTGCCCTATAGACTCCAACAGCCATAAAATCATCTCATCTGCATCTCAGTGAAACAGAGGTGGGCTATTAAGTATTTCCAGAAAAGCCTGGTGACAAGACTATGATGGTTAGTTTGAGGTCGCTATAGGAGGCCATGTTATTAAACTGTCCCAATTGAGAATATAACTCTGGAAAAAGTTATTTTAGATGCATAAAGCCAGCAAGGGGCATTATGTGAACAGTGTGATACTAATGGAGGCAATGACACAGATACCAATTTTGAAGAGCTCACTGGACACCATGTTAGCTGATTTACTGGCATCGAGGAGTTATCACACACAACTCCTTGCTGGCATTAAAGCATTTCAACTGTCTTCCTATCTATTGCTAAACATGTTCTAGGTGCCACTGATCTTTCTTTCACAAAAAAAAAAAGAAAAAAAAATGTATATATATCTTTTGACACCTCTTTGCTTTTGGTCACACTTTTGCTGATTTTAATGCTTGGATTTTACTGATTGTATTGAGCTTGATTACTTCTTATCTTCAAGAAATTCACAATTCTGGCTAAAAAAGCACTCAGATAGCACAGACCCTCCGAAGCAGCTCATTTGCACCCTACACACATGCTATAAATCGCCCAATTTCCCAATGATAACTAGGGGCCAGTGTATTAGTATTAGAGTCAAACTCATCGGCTTCCTGCATGCTGTGCCTCAAGTACACGCTCAGTACGTGTATGCATGCCTCAAAAACACACAGCTCCCTTGTTTGTTGGCACTATTCACCAACAATAATCCTTCAAAAAACTTCCTGGATCCAGACAGCAATCCGGATCACTACCAAAATTGAATCATCTGTTCCCAGTGTCATTATCAGCTTTTTCCTGTAAGCTTCATCCAAATCTGTTTGCAACTTTTTTTTTTTTCAAACAGACAGACAGACAGACAGACAAACCAACACCAGCACAAACATAACATCTTTGGCGGAGGTAATGAACAAAGAATGGGGCATTTAGGGAAGTGTTTAATAGTAAGGTGATAGATGAAAGCTGACAAGGAATGGTATGCATTCATCTGGCTAATCCAAAGCCAGATGAGACTAACTCTAGGACAGAAGTCTCGATGATATCTCAGCAATGAGAGGTTTTAATGATGTAAGAATGGACTGCACAAAGACCCAGTGTCACTGGTCTTCTCCAGTGGAGAAGCATGATGGAAACAACGTATCCAATCTGTTCTGTTACATTTAATCTTGTACCTGTGCATTGCACTTCAGGGGGTGTTTCACAAAGAATTTAACTTAAAAATCATGGTATGTTATTGGTTTTTAGAATCCACTTCAAATTGTTTCCAATATTTAAAAAAAAAAATTCCTTTGTCTCTTATTCTATTTTGTGTACTTACGGTACATGTATAAGTCTCCAAAATCTTTCTTTTCATTTGCAAGATAAAACATTAATGAAGACATAATGCTGCATATCATAATTTTAAGTTGATCTTATTTTTTGAGGTTGACTTAAAAATTCTTTGTGAAACACCCCCAGCACTGCAAGTGTAATAACCATAAAACATAAACAATACTGAATATAATTAAATGACTACTTCAGCTGTGAAAGTTACAGTCAATGACAGGGCTTGACAGAGAGGTAAAGGCAGATTACAGGAAATGGCAAGCTTCAGAAATGTGTACACACTATTCAAAATGGAGTTCAGGGCAGCACTTCATGCAACTTGACAGTCACAACTTAACAGTCACAACTGACAAGTTTCAACTGTTTTAAGCTACTGAAATCCTTGCATCTGATTGGCTGAATACAAATTTGTCAGTGAAAATCACAAACACAACACTTGATTAAATGCACCCTGGATAATACTGAATATGCATGGGATAACTCATGTCTGGGAAACTTCTTCAACAAAGTAACAAGAGCGGAAACTGCCACTCATGAGCTGCGAGGTGAAATGCATCCAGAGTTTGTAAAGACAAACAGGAAGTTTGCACAAGCACATTCTGTTTACTGCTGCCACAGTAACACAGTGCATTCCATTTTCTTCCTTACCTGGTGCAGGCAGTCCAGTGCAATGACAATTTCTGCTATGTAGATCTTGACCTCACTCTCCCTAAAGTGCTCCCTCTGGTACAGATGAGTGAACAGCTCACCGCCACTGACATAATCTGCAGGCAAGAGAGAGTAAAACAACTCTTATTTTGCCATCACCAAAAGGAGTTATGAGATTAGCATGGTATGGCTTGTCTTTTTAATATTTGTTGCTTTTTTTTTTAAGCCAATTTGATAATATGATATGCACACACAAACAACCAGGGGCATGTTGCATAAAATTTTTTGCCTGAAAACTCAGGTTGATTTTTAACAGAGTTTCTCCTGTATTAAAGTCAATGGTAAATCATACTATCCTTAGTTTCCAGTTCTTACCAGAGTCTTGCTAAGGTAAAACATTTTATGCAACAGCTCCCAGGTGTGCACCCACATATTTCAAAGTAAAGGACATTGTATTTAGTGGTCAGATAACTTCGTCATGCAGTATACACTTGTATGTATTTCAGGAACAGCATCATATAGCTGAGATGCAAAATTTTATTAGACAGTGTTATCACAGAATACCTGAGTGAGTGCAGCCTTTTACTACTAAGGTATGATGGGCAGAGGTCGGAAGATTTCACTGATGGCAGGATTACTGATTGATTTGATACTGTCCTGTAGAGGAAGTTTGTGTCAATCTTGATGAGAGAATCACATCACAATTAAATTATAAACATAATGTCAATGTTAAAGCCTCAGAACCAACTGAAATATGTTCACTATTAAAGTTTCAACTAAGAATGCTTGAAGCGACTATCAAGAACTTTAGCTGTGCCCACCTGTCACCTTATCTGTTCATCATTTGCAGACATATGATTGACAGTAAAACTTGATGTAGGTGGAAGAGCTCTACAGACTGACAATGAACTTGGTATTTCTGAATACATTGTATGTTCAACCATAGAGGAATAAAAGGATGCTGATCCTCCAACATATTTCCATATGGAAGGAATGCTAACTTAACACAGATTCCACCAACTGTAAACCCAGAAATTTTTGCAGCATGAAAATTTTGTGAACTGGAGCTGATGGCCTTTTTTGCGGGTGAAATTTTCGCAAATGACCAATAGCAATCAATAGTGTGGACAAGAACTTTAGCATGCATCTTAATTTTGCGAATATCGGTTCTAACAAAATTTGTGAAATTAAAATCCAAGCAAAAATTTCTGATTTTACAGTATACACTTCTGCTAGCACTCTCTCTGTTTATTAATAAAGAAATGTTGACATACACGCAAGTACATTCAAGTGTTCACACATGTATACAAATACATGTACACACACATCTGCACACATGGCCAAATGTACAGGTTTTCTACAGCCAGTAGGTAACCCAAGGCCAGTCGGTTTATGCACTTAAACCTACATTTGTAAACATGTGCATAAAACACTGTGTAATTACTTATGGCATCCATGTGATCATGAACCCATTCCAGCGACAGTTTGAACATAGATCCCCAGCCTGCTGCATAAATCACACTAATAAGAGTGTCCTCAATCAATATGTTTCCATGGTTGGGGCCAGGGAGCGTGATCACTGATGGAACAGTCTATATTCAAGATACATGTACGTCTTGGTACACACCTGTACACACACATATGCATATGATATGCACAGAAACAGTCAGAACATCTTGAGAAATGAAGAATTGATAATCACAGGCTTCCCACCCCCCCCCCCTTTCCCAATACCAAATGAAATGTTGATAGATTTTGACTGCTACTCCCCTGGCCACCTTACCTAGAATGAGATTGAGCTTGGAGTCGGTCTGGAAGGCGTAGTGCAGCGTGACGAGGAAGGGGCAGCTACGGACAGCCTCCAGGACCTGCCTCTCAGTCATGGTGTGCTCGGCCGTCTTGGCCTTCTGGACGATGGTAGCCTTCTTGAGCACCTTCATGGCAAAGAGCTTGCCATTGTTGTGACTGCCCACCTTCCTCACCAGGAACACCTTGCCATATGCTGCACAGACACAAGGAGAGAAGGCACACCTCTGTTAGCATTGTATTGATATGACTAAACTGTACACCATAACTTAAAGAGGAAATCAAATCCAAAAATAAGTTAGTCTGATAAAAAAGAGTAAAATCTAAGGAGTTCAATGTTAAACATTTGACTGAAATGGGATGAAAAATAAGGAAGTAATGAAATTTTTAAGCTTTGCTACTTTCTGCAAAGCAGTTCTTGTACAGTGGATTATGAATATGTGAATGAGTGAACTGACCATGTCATAACCCAGGGCTCAACACTAACGGTGGCCCTGTGACCCGGGGCCACCAAAAATGCACGTTGGGCCACCAAAAATTTCAGAAATGAAGAAGTTCGTGGCCTGATCGGGCCACCAAAAAAAGTCGGATGTTTGCCTTTGGGCCACCAAAAATAAAAGTTAGCCTGCATAACCTCACAATTTTCCATTGATCGTATACAAAAAATGACAAAAATTCAATGTGTCTGTCATTGAAGTCTGAAACATGATGTTATTCCTGGGTGAATAACTTCAACATAATGATCAGTTAGATATATGAGGATTTGGCATAACTGCGTTTGAAAGAAAAACTGGAAATTTCAAAATTTTATGTACAAACTATAATGACAAGTTATGAGGGGAAGACATCCTCACTTTGTCATTTTCCATATTCATATTGACCGTTCAAGAACTGTTTCCCCCAAAATTAGCGAAAATTCAAAATGTCATAACTTCCTTATTTTTTACCTGATTTCGATCAAAATTTTACTGTTGCACTCATAATATTTTACTCTTTCTTATCAGACTAACTTATATTTGGACTGGATTTCCCCTTTAAGAAAAATAACATACAAATGAAACAAACTTGTTATGATTTATAGATCACAGTTAAGACTACATTAAATCCAATATGAAAAACCAACAAATTAGAGATAGTTCTTCAAACACAGAATACTTTGTAAATCTAAATAACTGCCCTTTGAATAGCTTCTTGTGTTCACATTAAAAAGGGAATGTTTCGTCAGTACATTAAATTAAAATCAGAGTACATTGAATGAAAGTTTATTTCAAACACAAAGAGAAAGAGATTAACCAGCATTTTTACTTCAATATAGATGCCATTTTCATGTCCATATGTAATCATTATCTAGTTCAGTCAATGTTGATTTCCTGTCTCATATTCCACAACCTCAATAAACTTACACAGAGTACAACCAAGATGTCAAAGTGCAGAAATGTCTCTAATCATAATTTTATATCACTAGTGGAATGCAGTCTTGTCTACGAGCACTTTGATATTGGGAAAGAAATTCACACCCTTTATAAAGGGTCAAGTGCTATTGACACCTTAAGAC
The DNA here is from genome assembly GCF_964275005.1 of Diadema setosum. Taxonomy (NCBI): domain Eukaryota; kingdom Metazoa; phylum Echinodermata; class Echinoidea; order Diadematoida; family Diadematidae; genus Diadema; species Diadema setosum. The sequence goes on from NC_092685.1 coordinate 3,690,818, forward strand.
AACAACACCAGACTTCATAGCAAACTTCATAACATATCAAAGCAACCGCAAACCTTGCACAACTACACAAAACATGGAGAGAACAATGCTAAAATGCACTCCCTCCAGTGCACCATTATGACTGCAGCCTATACAACTGAATCATATGGTACAAGTAATTTCTTAAGTATTTTAATATTTAAATGACATACACTGTGTGATCACTTTATTTTCTAATGAGTAATAGATTATCTGCATTTCAATGGCAAAATAATGTCCTTTTTGTTTGTCTTTTTAAAGTGTAATTTTGATGAAGTCACATCACATTAAAGAAATGGATATCTGCACACTACATGCTACAACCAAACTGCATACATGGCAAGAAATAATGTATAAATGCTATTTGCTTATGTTTTAATAAGTAAGTTTGTGTTTGCATCTATCTAGCCAGGCAGATATGGCACTCACATGAGCCCAACCTAAAGATAACAACACATCTAAACACACATTTTGTTTTTCAAAGAAAAACACATTTATTGACGTTCTTAGTCATTTATGTTGTACAGGTCTGCAAGAATCAGACTTTGTCCAAACAGCACTACCACATCCTTCCAAACAGAAAAATGAGGTTGATAATGCATAACATGTAAACATCACTCTTACAAAATGATAACATTTGTCTGTTGTTTATTCTTGGCAGAAAATCATTGATCACTTACTGGGGGGGAAAAAATAGCGCAGACATCGTCTTCATCTTTATTAAAACATGATTTATTTCTTAAGATTTTAGTTGCAATGTATGGTAGTCATCTATTAACTGGAAGCATACAATTCAATTTGGAAGTGATCTTTTTTTATCTTATTTCAAGTATTTGCAATGTTTTGCACTTTTTCACAAGTTTCAGTATGGGGAGAAGCTGAACAATATACTACCCAACATGTGCAGTCATCTTTCTGTCTGTACTGTTTGAGCATCGTACAGTTTGATCATGTCAAAGCAGAATGCCAAACCAGAGCATTGCTCAATATTTTCTTCCAGTAGATGGAAACTTCTCTGGCTCTTTGCCTCCACCCGTAAACTTGTCACTCATGAGCTAGAAAATGGCCGATAATTGTGTGATTTTCCACTGGTTTTTCATCATTATCAATTGTTACACAATGCAGGGCTGACCATCAGTAGTGGCCCAGTGGCCTGAGGATACTAAAAACTGCTGTCAGGCCACCAAATTTCAAAAACTGCTGTCTTTTGTACAGTAGCCCGATCTGGCAACCAAGTTTTGAAATGGATTGTTATTTGCTCTTATTTCGGGCCACTAAAATTTAGGTTTTAAAGAAGAAATCCACCCCAAAAATAAAAAACTTCAAAAGAAAGAGAAAAATATTCCAAACAGAATGATACAAAAATGAAAAAATCGAATAAGAAATATGGAAGATATTAGAAGTATTAGAACTCAGAATGCACTAATTGTTCCTCAAAAGAAATTCCAGTTAACATCAGATTTTCAGTGTGTCACAAATGTACACACAAGTAGTTATGTACATGTATTAAGGCTGTATGCATGGTTGTTTAATGTGTTTGTACACAGGGTGACCAGATTAATGGAGAACATTCTATATGATATAGATATAGTACATACAGGCTGACCAGATCAGTGGAGAATTTTCTACATGGTATACAATGTCGCTACAGTACATGTATGCATGTGACAGGAAATACATTATAGCTCACTCAATCTAGAATGATTTAACCCATTCCAGAAAATTCTAGGAAGTGCTGGCTGAGTGAGGCACTGCCCTTGTAACCCAATGTGATTGGTAGTTAATTTTGGCAATGATGTTATGCACATATTAGGCAGTGAGTCATCCAGGATTCCTGGAATTTGGACTTGCTAGTATGTTCAGGTATGTGGCCCCAGGTTGGAGAAAATTACAGAATGTACTAGAAAGGGGTGAATGGATAGTATATAAGCAGGAGAAATTCTGAGGTAGGCAGAGTACCCAACACCTCTGCTCTGAGAGTTATGCAGCTGTCATTTGTATGACGCACCTCTTGACCCCCGGGAAATGTGCGTCATGGTCGCGTCAAGTACCACCAATTTGATGACGCGTGGTGCCGTCACGGGAGCAAAATGTCCGTCACAATACTGACCCATTATGTGCGTCATAGTCGGTCATTTAACCAGAGTGTGTCAAAAGGTTCGTTAATGGGACCGTCATGTAATTTTGCGAGGCTTCTTGCATGGGGCATGGTATCCCTCCGTAACAGAATAAAACAAACTCGCGATCGCGAGTCGGCCGAATTCACCGGCTCCTGGAAACGCGAAAATGACACAATTTTCAATCAGTTTTATTATAACATACTGATACTCACTTCATTCTCGTATGTCTTCTTTTTCTATCTGATGTCAGACTAAAGGTCTTTTCAGAAAGTTTGAGTACAAATTTGCTCCAAAACCACACTACCAAACACGATTTGTGATTAAAATCATCACATACAGCCCGCGGCATCGCGAAGCTCGCTATCCTTCAATCGCATTCACTGTAGCGTAGCATCGACCGTCGACCGTGGAACCTGCAGCAAAACCACGTGCGTGATGTCGACCATGTGGTACATGTGTATACATACAGTACACGCGTACATACGTATACAGAAGGCGAGGCATGGCAGAGGCCAGGCCCCAAAACACATACAAACGATTATGGAACTAACATTACTGAGAGTCTATTAAAACCTGCATTAACTTAAAATAGTAAATTCTATTTAAACACTAGCCATATAAAACCATGTACCTAACTTGGGTTTAATAAGGTTCGTGTTTAAATAGGCAGGGGCTTCAATCAAGCTGTTTTCGAATCGGGGAAGGGGAGGTTACGGAAAAAAATTACTGTGGCCAGGCCGTAGTTTATAGCAACGTGTACAGCTGTATATCAAAACACGCGTTTCTATGGGATGTCCATGAACTAGGGAACGGTTTAGAGAAATTCGAAGTCATTCGAGGTTGAAGTGGTTTTTTCCTACGCATTTTTTTTTTGTTGTTGTTGTTGTTGTTCATATCTAAAAAATTCGATTTCTTATTTTTTTTCAACTGGTATTTGGGAGTCTTGTAATATATTTAAAATGTTGATAGAAATTTCTGAATATATTCAGAAAGTACGCCTAGGCGCCTACTGTTTGGATAAACGGTAAACATGCAGTCTACGTTCGATACGAAGAAATCATTACGTCTTTCACGAGGAAAAACATACAAAACAAACAAAAAACACCTACGAACGAATGTTGATAGCCAAAACTTTGATAAGTAATAAGCAGTTCATGAGCGTGAACTGAAATTAATTGTCATGATTTTGTTGTCTAACCAGGTGATGACTGCATCTCATTGAACCTACTCGTAGTGAATTTCTCTGGGCATACGAGACCAGTCCTTTTAAGTATTTCTGGCTCAGTTGCATTTTTAATTGACTGATTAATCGATCTTTTTTTTTATTGTTCAGGGAACATAAGATATTCGATCAAGTACATTATATTCGACTGTTTGATGTTTCCTACTATGCGCCAAAAGAAAGGCTATAGAATCACGATATCTTTGCAATGATTCCTTTAATTCAACTAATGAGCTGGTTCTTCGATCGATATTTCCATGATATTTACACGCTGTTTATTCCAGTGCGCGCATTCTTCCGTCTGGCAACGCACCTGGGTGTGGCACATGCTTTTGTGGAAATTTCCACAAGGGGAGAGGGGTGGGGTGTCAAGTTTCTTCGAGCCGAAGAGACTGCATGTAAAACAATCTCTTCGCTCTAATTTATTGTCATTCGTGCTTTCCCCTTATTCTTTGCTGATATTGAATATTTAGATTTAACTTTACGAAGGTTGGTAGCACGTGGTTCTATTTTGTTGTGAGGTGTATGTAATTTCTTTTTTTTTATCATTCTTGGAAAGGAAAAGAAGAGTAAGGGGGAAAGAAGAATAAGAGGGAAAGTAAAATGGAACGAACGGCACGTACGCTCAGCATTCACAGTAAGCCGTCTTTTTACACCAGCATAGTTATCATCATCACCATCAGACATCACTCAGACCATTTTAGCCTTTTCCTATGAACATTAAGAAAAATAAATAACAAATACAAAGTATCAACACCTCCCAACAACACAAATATTTAGAAAAGACAACACACGGCACACTACAGCGGCTGGTATCAAACTTCGTCGCTTCGATTCGAAAAAGTATTGCAGCAAAGCGGAGAAATCGCCGTTACGAAAATAGCAGTGCGAGACACTTGAAAGAATTACGTCAAATACTTCAAAGTATAAAGGGAACGGATAAAGTGATATAAAATGGAAGAAATCGTACCAAACGATGTGTGAGAAACGACAGTGGAGAACGGTAAGATTAGTAGTAGGCTTAGGCCCTAGCAACAGTTTACAGCACCGAAAGCTACGCGAAAATAAGGTGAAAATAAATACACATTGGAAACTCGGTATTGCGACAAGATCCTTAGGATCAAGTCAATAAACGATACAAAACAAAGGAAATCAATTCATTTTGACCGGAAAATAGTTTGTTATAAGTATTCTGTTGTATGAGATCTCCTTTGATAGGCCGAGAAATACATCGAGCTTCGAAGCTTCCACGATACTCGGGAAAGACAGTTCGAACGCTTTTCACCTGCACATACTGCAGTGCACATCAATACACGAACAGAAACTCACCTCTTCCTTGCAGAAAAATGATGCAATAACGTTACAAAAAACACACACAACACTCTAAAAATCATTTCATACTTGGGAGGCAAGGGACAAGCGGATGAAGAAGAAGAGAAAAAGAAGCAGACATTGCACAACGGAACGCTTCTACCTCGATTCGAATCGAAACAGGGTACTGGTCGAGTGTAGTGGCAGCTGGCTACAGTGTGCAGCTAAGCTATACTAACGTTCCCCAGCCGCCCACAACATGGGGATACAGTACCACGGCGATCGAAGTAAACATCCAGGGTCCGTAGGCGACAGGGATTCACGCGGGCGAAGTTCCGTTCGGTGTACACAGTTCGCAGGCAGCGAATTGCGTGAGCGCACACAGAGCTCTGCAGCATTCCAGTCTGGCACGTACTGTGAATAACATGTGCGTCAAGATTCAGTCATTTTCACGAAGAGGTGCGTCACCATTTTGACTGGTTAATGCGTCAATGTCTCATAGAGGTGGGTCACTTTTTGTGACGGAGGGTACGTCATGGTACCTAAAAGGTATGACGCACATTGGTACTTTGACGCACCTATCCCGGGGGTCAAGAGGTGCGTCATACAAATGACAGCTGCATTACGTCACTTCTGGCTCTGAAGCCACTTGTTATAGTCAGTCCTGTGTTACCTGCTGACCTGCTATACAAACTGTGTTTGTGGAGATAAGGCCTGGGAGACATTTTGCCTGCAGAGAATTAATTTGCCTACATTGGAGAGAGACTCCATATTTTAGTGTCAACAGACATTATTACGGCAAAGCTGTGACGGGCTGGATTCCTTGCTGGACATTATAAAGTGAATCATCATTCAACGCATCAACTGGACGTGGTCGTCATAACGTTTGGATTTTGCACGTTTCGCCGTGGACATACACCTTGTTTATCGTGGGCTTTACCCTGGATTTATAAAGTGGATTATTGCAACCAGTGCCTTTGGAGTTACGTCGGAGGAACCATTCATCGGTGCGTCAAGGATCATTCATCGGTGCATCGAACATCGTATCTGGACACTGTCAAAGGATTACTTGCTTTCAAATTTGGCTGTAAGTGATTTCACTACCGATTTATAATTGTTTCTATTGATCATTATTGTACTGATGTAAAAACTGATTACGAGTCGGTACCCACAATATCACTGTTAATAAACCGCCTGAACATCAGTTGATTGTTTCTTTTGTGCGATCATTCTCAGAGTGATTTTGGTCGTAACAAAATTGGGGGCTTGTGTCCGAGAAGTGAATTTAAAGCCAAAACTTAGAATTTGGAACGTTCCGGAATCCAGAATATTGGTACAGACAACATACCAGTGAGTTGATTGTTCAATTGTACATTGTGTGTAATACATGTGACAATGTCAATCAGTACAATGGATGTTCAGGCATTTGTTCAGAGGACAGATTTGTCCCTCAAAGATTTGCAAAGGTTACGCAAATGTGATTTGACTGCTATTGCACAGCATTTGAATGTAGATGTTCCACAAGGTGTAAGAAAGGCAGAGATTCTTGACTTAGTAGCTGGTCACATGGAGCTCAAAGAAGAAATTCATACTCCAGATCAAGCTCAAATGTCTGATCAAACACGGCTTGAGCTTGCTAAATTGCAAATGGAAATGGAAATGGAGAAAGAGAAGATGAGATTAGAAATGGAAATGAAGGAAAGGGAAAGGGCTAGAGAAGTGGAAAGAGAAATTGAAATGAAGAAACTTGAAATGGAACAGCAAAAATTTGAAGTGGAGCAACAAGTGAAATTGCGTGAGATGGAATTGACTCATGCACAGACTGTTGGAAATCGTGAAAGGGCTCCCTCTGAATTTGATTTGGCCAAGAACATTCGATTGGTGCCAAAGTTTGAGGAAAACAGAGTTGATGCATACTTTGTGTCATTTGAGAAGGTGGCTAACAGTTTGAAATGGCCACAGGAATTTTGGCCCATGCTCCTTCAAAGTGTGTTTGTCGGCAAAGCAGCCGATGTGTACTCATCTCTCTCTGAAGAGCAATCACGTGACTATGCTACAGTCAAGAAGGCAGTGTTGAATGCTTATGAGTTGGTGCCAGAAGCATACAGACATAAGTTCAGAAATTCGTACCGCAAACCAGGCCAGACACATGTTGAGTTTGCTCGTGAAAAAGAAATGATGTTCGATAGGTGGTACAGATCCCTGAAAGTGGATCAGGATTTTGATAACCTACGTGAGGTTGTTCTTTTGGAAGAATTCAAAAAGAGTGTTGCTTTCAGTGTGAGGTCGCATTGGGATGATCACAAAGTGACAAGTTTGCATAAAGCAGCCTTGATGGCTGATGAGTATGAGCTGACCCACAGAAATGACATCAGACCACCTTTCAGGAATTTCTCTGGAAATAAGAGAGACAAAAATCAGTCGAGCAATCCAAAGAATGCTGGTTCTGAAAAAGGCACGAGTTCTGCAACTTCATCGGCACCAAAGCCTCAATCTGACAAAGGGTCCAGTACAAGTGCAAATGTCATCAAATGTTTTCACTGTAACAAGACAGGGTATGTAAAGTCACAGTGTTGGAAGTTGCAAAACAAAACAAAGAAGGACATGGGATTTGTCATGTCAAAGAGTGTCCTACCCGAAAATAGTGTCCCGTTCAGTGAAACACAGGCCATTGAAAGTCAGTCTCCCAAATTCAAAGATAGGATGAAGCAGGTGGATGAGAGCTATCGTAGCTTTTTGTTTGATGGTGAGGTGACCCCATGTACTTCTGGTGAGGCAGGTAAACCAGTAGTCATCCTGCGGGATGATGGGGTTGCTGTATTAGGCTCCGAGGCTAACAGTGATGGGCTGTTTAGCAAGTCTTCCTTGGTTGAAGCACAGCAGGCAGACTCTGAGTTGAAAGGCTTGTCTCAGACGGCGTGTTCTGAGGCTGAGGCTGAAAAGGTCCCTGAGTGCTATTATGTCAAAGATGGCATTTTGATGAGGAAGTGGAGACCTCCCCATAGGCCAGCTGATGAGGATTGGACGGTGGTCCGTCAAGTTGTTGTACCTCCCTGTTACCGCGGTGAGATCTTGAGGATTGCTCACGAGTTACCTGTTGGCGGCCATTTAGGCGTCAGAAAGACAAAGGATCGGATCATGAGGCATTTCTATTGGCCAGGGTTGAATGTGGATGTGGCTGAGTTTTGCAAGACTTGTCACACATGTCAGGTGGCTGGTAAACCACAGCATTCAGTGAAGCCGGCGCCATTGATTCCGATACGTGCGTTTGAAGAACCATTCAGTCGGGTTCTAGTTGACTGTGTTGGACCTTTGCCTAGGACTAGGTCGGGTCATAAGTACCTCTTGACAATCATGGATATGTCTACACGGTTTCCAGAGGCTATCCCATTGAGAAATATCACTGCTAAGACTGTGGTAGATGCTCTAGTGCAGTTTTTCACTAGGTATGGGTTGCCCAAGGAAGTGCAGTCTGACCAAGGGTCAAATTTCATGTCAGGCATATTTCAAGAGGTGATGTATCGTCTGGGTGTGAAGCAGCTGAAGTCGTCAGCTTATCATCCCCAATCCCAAGGTGCATTGGAGCGCTACCACCAGACCCTAAAGACAATGATTAGGGCATTTTGTGAGGAGTATCCCGAGGATTGGGATAAGGGCATCCCTTTCCTGCTGTTCGCCACGAGGGACTCCCCAAGTGAGTCGACGGGTTTCAGCCCATTTGAGTTGGTGTACGGTCATGAAGTTAGGGGCCCATTGAAGCTCATCAAAGAGAAATTCATGACTGAGGATGATGAGGTCCACCTACTTGACTATGTGTCAAAGTTTCGTGAGAGGCTTTCAAAGGCTTGTGAGGTAGCTAGGGAACACTTGAAAGTGTCACAAGACTCTATGAAGAGAAAGGCAGACAAAAATGCCAAAGCCCGAACCTTCAAACCAGGTGACAAAGTTCTTGTACTGCTGCCCATACAAGGTGAACTACTGAAAGCCAAGTTCAGTGGCCCATACTGTGTCAAAAAGAAACTCAATGATGTGAACTATGTGATCAGTACGCCAGACAGACGAAAAGATCAGAGGGTGTGTCATGTAAACATGCTGAAAGAGTACTATGAGAGAAAGGCTAGTCAGCCTGTAGGCGTAGCTCAGGTGGTAGAAGATGAAGTAGATGAAGAGGGAGAAGCTCAAGATGAGAATGGAAGTGAGCCCTCTAGTGCCAGGTTGTCTAACTCAGAGATGTTAGGGAAAGTAGATGAGGCACTGAACTACCTACCTGAAAATCAGAGGAAACATGTGACTAGTCTGTTACATGAGTACAAAGAATTGTGTAAAGACAAACCAGGTTGCACCCCTCTGGCTGTACATGACGTTGATGTAGGAGATGTTGACCCTATCAAGCAAAACCCTTACAGACTAAACCCGAGCAAACTGCAAAAAGTACGGGAAGAGGTTCAGTACATGCTAGACAATAACGTAATAGAACCGAGTAAAAGCAGTTGGAGCTCCCCAATCGTCATGGTGCCCAAACCGGATGGGTCTCAAAGATTCTGTATAGATTACCGAAAGGTAAACGCCGTGACGAAAACAGATTCTTTCCCCATTCCCAGACTAGAAGACTGCATTGACAGGGTCTGAAATTCTGCATATGTCAGTAAAATAGACCTTCTAAAGGGATACTGGCAAGTGCCCTTGACCGACAAAGCCAGGGAGATTTCTGCCTTTGCTACACCAGATGGCTTGTTCCAATGCAAGGTAATGCCATTTGGCATGAAAAATGCTCCGGCCACCTTCCAACGGCTGACAAACCAAATCATTGCCGGACTTGACAACTGTGTAGTATACATTGATGACATCCTAGTGTATAGTGACACGTGGGAAGAGCACATTACACACTTGCGGCAACTCTTTGATCGACTCAGGGAGGCCGGATTGGTGATTAATCTGGCAAAGAGTGAATTTGCAAAGGCCAAAGTGGTGTATCTCGGGCATGTAGTCGGTCAGGGACAGGTATTGCCAAGAGAAGCCAAGGTAGAAGCTATACTAGGCTTTCCCATTCCCCAATCCAAGAAGGAGTTGCTCAGATTCCTGGGCATGGCTGGTTTCTACAGGAAATTTGTGCCAAATTTCAGCACTGTAGTCACCCCCCTAACAAACCTGCTGAAGGGTAAGGCAAAGTACACCTGGACTGATGAGTGTCAAAGGGCCTTCGAGAAACTAAAAGCAGTCCTTGCTAATGAGCCTGTTCTGGCAGCTCCTGACTTCCAAAAGCCATTCAAAGTGGCAATCGATGCTAGTGATGTAGGAGTGGGAGCGGTTTTGCTCCAAGAAGATGAAGAAGGCACTGAACGACCGGTTAGCTACTTTTCCAAAAAGTTGAACGCATACCAAAAGAAATATTCAACTATCGAGAAGGAGGCTCTCAGTCTCATCCTTGCCCTCCAGCAATATGAAGTGTACTTGACAAATAGCAAAGGGGAGATCACGGTCTATACTGACCACAACCCCTTGGTCTTTTTAGACCGGTTCAAAATGAAGAAGAATAGACTGTTCAGATGGAGCATGATGACGCAGCCATATGCTCTCAAAATCAAACATGTGGCAGGCAAAAATAATGTCATTGCTGACGCTTTGTCAAGAGTGTAACATGAACAGAGTATCAAAGGTGAAAAGTTTTCACCGCATATCACTTACAGTGTACATTGTATGTGTTTAGCATATCCATTAATGTATGCAAAACAGTTTGACATGATTGTATAAGCTCCGAGAATCCAAGCAATATCAATGTAACTGGTATCCATGAAAAGAGAACATGGAATCAATGCAGCTTTTCAAAAGGCATGTGATAGTATGTGATTATGGTTGTTTGAGTTGGATTTTACCTCACATTCATTGTAAATAACAATAAGAAATTGTGAAGGTAAAAGAAACCCTTGCTACAGCAAGGCTTTCTTTTTCCCATGGGGGATGGTGTCACAAATGTACACACAAGTAGTTATGTACATGTATCAAGGCTGTATGCATGGTTGTTTAATGTGTTTGTACACAGGGTGACCAGATTAATGGAGAACATTCTATATGATATAGATATAGTACATACAGGCTGACCAGATCAGTGGAGAATTTTCTACATGGTATACAATGTCGCTACAGTACATGTATGCATGTGACAGGAAATACATTATAGCTCACTCAATCTAGAATGATTTAACCCATTCCAGAAAATTCTAGGAAGTGCTGGCTGAGTGAGGCACTGCCCTTGTAACCCAATGTGATTGGTAGTTAATTTTGGCAATGATGTTATGCACATATTAGGCAGTGAGTCATCCAGGATTCCTGGAATTTGGACTTGCTAGTATGTTCAGGTATGTGGCCCCAGGTTGGAGAAAATTACAGAATGTACTAGAAAGGGGTGAATGGATAGTATATAAGCAGGAGAAATTCTGAGGTAGGCAGAGTACCCAACACCTCTGCTCTGAGAGTTACGTCACTTCTGGCTCTGAAGCCACTTGTTATAGTCAGTCCTGTGTTACCTGCTGACCTGCTATACAAACTGTGTTTGTGGAGATAAGGCCTGGGAGACATTTTGCCTGCAGAGAATTAATTTGCCTACATTGGAGAGAGACTCCATATTTCAGTGTCAACAGACATTATTACGGCAAAGCTGTGACGGGCTGGATTCCTTGCTGGACATTATAAAGTGAATCATCATTCAACGCATCAACTGGACGTGGTCGTCATAACGTTTGGATTTTGCACGTTTCGCCGTGGACATACACCTTGTTTATCGTGGGCTTTACCCTGGATTTATAAAGTGGATTATTGCAACCAGTGCCTTTGGAGTTACGTCGGAGGAACCATTCATCGGTGCGTCAAGGATCATTCATCGGTGCATCGAACATCGTATCTGGACACTGTCAAAGGATTACTTGCTTTCAAATTTGGCCGTAAGTGATTTCACTACCGATTTATAATTGTTTCTATTGATCATTATTGTACTGATGTAAAAACTGATTACGAGTCGGTACCCACAATATCACTGTTAATAAACCGCCTGAACATCAGTTGATTGTTTCTTTTGTGCGATCATTCTCAGAGTGATTTTGGTCGTAACAAGTGTTTAGAGCAAAATACTTTAGAAGGTTTACTGTAACAGTGAATACACTTTGTATGTCCGAAGTGCAGTATACTGTTGGTGTTTTATAAGTGTCTTTTTAGTATTTTGGCAATAAATGCAGATCTGGATTAACAATCTTTTTTTTTTTTTTTTTTTTTTTTTTGAATGACAGTAAATTGTAATCAAATGCAAATTGTGCCACAAGTTAAACAATGAAGATTGTCATTTCTATTCGATAATGCAATGTCCATTGTTGCTTGTTCACATCTGAAGACACTCCGAAGAGATATTGTATAACATTTAAGTAAACAAGATTACTGTACTATACCACTCCCTGCAGAATTTAAAGGTTACTGAGTGAAGATACACAATCTGACCTGCACTGTGTCAATACCTGATATAACAGGCAGGAAGTGGCAGTACTTCATAACTAGTGACTGAACACAGCTCAAGGTCATCTACTGTCTAGCCACAATCCATACACAGCGCTTCATGTGTGCAAACATGCTACATCCTTGGACAAGAACAAATTTTTCAGACTATTTTGTGAAGATTTCAATATTGATGAATATCACACAGTACTGTTTAGAATCTATCCACTTGCAATTTTGTACAATCAAGGTCACTATGACAAATGAAGAGTTTGATCACTGCGGGCAATGGATCAAACCTCTTTTCTCTCCAGTTTTATGCAATGTAAAACCCAACAATATGTTCAAGCAGCTTGCTCCACATTCCACAACCAGTGACTATACTCCAGTGGGTTAGTCATTATTCAAGGCCAAGGATGACAATGTGATCCAGGTATCACTCCCTAGCCAAGTGGTAATGGTATTATTGAATCAGATTACATATCCTTACACAGGCAAAGAAAAGGTGAAATCAATAAATAATTCCCTGGAAGCACTACAAACCTGTTGCATGGAAGAATAGACTTTACTCTGACCCTGTTTACAGTGAGTGAAATGGCCGGGCTAGGCCGCGGCCGAGCCCGGCCTCCATTTCACTGTAAACGTGCAAAAGGCCAAATGCGGGGCCAAAATCGGCCACGCATCTGGCCAAGCGCTGGAGGTAGTCCCTGCCTGTTTGTCATTTTGCCTAGCTGATGAAGATTCTGCTAGGATCAAAAGCTCAGGCCCCTTTTGACTCCAAAATTAAAACCTTGCAAAATGTATGATAAATACAGTAATAAGTCACTACAATGTACACCTGCACATCAGAATGTCACAACTCTGCTGGGATATTTCAGTTCCACGTTCTCTCTACTTCTAGTGATCTTTACAAATACTCATTTTACTGAGTACAACGCAAGCATACTGTTGAGAAAAGTTGTGGTATTCAAGAATTCTGTCACAATAGTAAATGGCTCTAGAAATGGCAATGCAAAAGAGTCTTCATGCTTCCTTGTTACAGACAGGCACTTTGATTGATGGGGCATTAAATGAGAGAGTATGGTATTCCACAACCTTGCACAACATACTTTATGAAGGTACGTGCACTTGTGTTTCATGAATGGATCATTTTTTAAGACATGGGAAGTGCAGTCTTACTATAGGGAATTTCCCACATCGACACAAATGGACACAAAGAAAAGCTTTTTGTCAAATGTCTTGTGAATAACATATGAACAGTGGACACTTCTGCAAGTCAATACAAGACAGTGTGTCTATACGTATGATTGTAGTACCGCTGCACATGATGAATATCAAGTTCCACCATAAAACAAAATCCCTTTCCATAATTCAATGAGCGTTGTTATCTGCAAAACCTTCTAAAATGCAACATCCTCCTGATGGATATATTACATGTTGTTTGTACCACTTTTGGACAGGTACATGTTAATGGGACTTTAGAGCTAGGAAGCTAGAATGTGTCATTACACCTTTGTAATTCTTTTGTCAAGATACAAACTGTGTATGACTATTTAAATCCACAATTGTGACAGGTTAGTCACTATAATGCTCAAATTTGTCTGCATTTTGCAAATTATTCCAGTTTTGTTTGTAGCAGTACTTGAAGAGCAGAAAAAAAGTAAGTTTGGACAATCTGTGCTTGTGTCAATGCAATCTGGTATTTATTATGCAACATGTACTTCATACAATGCTGTGCTTGAACAGTAGAGTTTGATTTTTTTTCTGAATGTTAATCTGTCAGTTATTAGCCAAGATGTTACTTCATCAATTTTGGAACTGCTTCTCCTTTTTGTAGTTTACAGGGAAAGGACAAATCAATATCATGACATGGCCCACTATTCTTTTGAAGAATGATACCGGTAGTTTCGACAAGTCAATTCCAGTACATGTTCATGACATGAAAGTGATACATGTTTATATGGCCTACATGCCGCAAAAACACTTGGTTTTTGGAACTATGTATCTTTTCCCTTCCCCGTCTGCCGATCTATCTATCTATCTCCCTATCTCAAAAACAAACACACTCACACACACAAACTCTCTCACACACAATTATCCTCCAATCTTCACAGCTCAACTAGTATTAGGTTATTCTGATATAATCTGTGTGCCAAACATGCTCCTGGCAATGACACTGTGCCCCTGTGTTTTTCCCATATCAGCTGATGAGTCATAACTTTCCTCCTATGTGATCATGGGGTTCCACCTCTTTCTGGGCACTTCACAAAGGGACAAACACCACAACAGTGAATATTCTGCCTCTATGGTGTACTGAATCACAGCTGGCAGAGGTGAGCTTTACACTGCTATGGAGTTACTGTATTATACCCCATGGGTGTAGGCATTAATTTATCACTCCCACTGGCCACCAATTTACTTTTCTGGCAACTTATAGTATTTCTCCAGTGTCAATGAACTTTCCCAACATGGCATGCCTGACAGATTTCTGGTTACTGAATAAAAACACCAGATCTTATTGGCTAAACAAACCAATTATCTGGGATGTGTGATTCATACAACATTGTCATTACAAAATGCCTACTTTGCATTAACAGATCTATACAAACCATACAGTTTTACTAACTATGGACAGTGTATGTGTTTTCATCATAATACGGTTATTAAGTTATGGGGATTCTCAAGAGGGTAACTAGCAAAGTATCAAAGATAATGCAGAGAAAATTTGAGACAAACAAACAAGTACAACAAGAGCATGATCAAACCAAAGTTTGCATAAACAAGAGACCCACGGGTCTAGCGCTCACCTGAGTATCGCAAGTTCACCTTTCACGCAGTCACTTATCTAAATTATTCACAGCTCTACTAAAATTTGACCAGGGATTCTCAAGTAGAAGATGAAAATGTACAATAAGGGCCCAAATTTTTTAAGATTCCTTAATTTGGGGGGATTGGGGGGCCCCTGGGGCCCTCTGGGTGGGGCATGGTGCCCATTTTGATAAATTGAGATCCTGACCCCCTAGGGATGTTACCTGCCAAGTTTGACGAAAATCCATCATGAGGTTTTCAGGAAGAAGATGAAAATGTACAATTCAGGACCCCATTTGGACCTTCCCAACCCCCCCCCCCCTGCCCCCAAGAGGGGCACCCCTGGATTTGCTATGAACAAACTTGAAACTACAGTCATTAATGTACTCACTCATAGTATCATCTTAGCTCTATAACTTCTGATTCTAGAGAAGATTTTTAAAGATTCCTTCATTTTTTTTTTTTGGGGGGGGGGTTGCCCCCCCTCCCCCCCCCCCCCCCCCGGGGGCCCCTGGGTGGCGCATGGTGCCCATTTTAACAAATTAAGATCCTAACCCCCTAGGGATGCTACCTGCCAAGTTTGGTGAAAATTGGTCATGGGGTTCTCAAGAAGAAGATGAAAATGTATAATTTAGGTCCCATTAGGACCCCTCCCCACCCCCCTCCCCTGGGTCCCAAGGGGGGCACCCCTAATTCTGCCATGAACAAACTTGAAACTACAGTCATCAATGTACTAACTCATAGTATCAACTTAGCTCTATCACTTCTGGTTCTAGAGAAGAAGATTTTTACAGATTCCTTAATTTTGGGGGTTTGGGCCCCCCTGGGGCCCCTGGGTGGGGTATGGTGCCCATTTTAAGAAATTGAGATCCTAACCCCCTAGGGATGCTACCTGCCAAGTTTGGTGAAAATTGGTCATGGGGTTCTCAAGAAGAAGATGAAAATGTAAAAAGTTTACGCACGACGGACGATGGACAACGCACGACGCACGCCGGACGAAGGGCGATCGCAATAGCTCACTTGAGCCTTTGGCTCAGGTGAGCTAAAAAGCTTAATTATGCTTGATAGTCAATTAAACCACGATCAGTGAATATACTTAGAAATGAGTGCAAATTTGATTTCACTTCTACATGTGTTTGACCTGCCAGTCATGGTTGTGTAATAAGTCATACAAAATATTTTTATGTAATTTGTCATTTGTCTGAAATTTATCTGAATGCTGGTTAATTTTAAGCTTAAAACTCCACTTCTCATTCTGAAGATGATTTGAGATTATAGACTCTCACTGCAAAATGCCTTATAAATCAATGTATTGCATAATCCTGTTCCAACTGAAAAATGTTGCTTCATGATTATTTGAATCAATGAGAATCATGAGCAGCTGAAGCTCATTCGTCACAGGGTATCAAAAAGAAGTAAGTGCCGTTCTCATTGCAAAAAAAAATTGCAACATTTGGGTCCCGATCAAGGTTGCATCTTTTCGATTCAGTGTTCTCACTGTAAAAAATGTTGAAACTTTTTAGGTCGTGATAATTTGCAAAGAGCTGACCTGTGCAGGTATGTATTAATATGAATGGCATATTTTTACTACATGTATGTCACAATGCCCATTCAAGTCAATGCAGTACGCCACAGCTGATAAAACTTGTTGTAGCAACACGACACGAGCGACACGTGCAGTACACGTGCAGTACATTATAAATTTCAAAAAAAAGTTGAAATTTGGGTCAAGATCCCGATCACAACAACAATAACGTGTTATTTTGAATGCAATGAAAACTGTAGGTCCTATATATATTATTATTTTTTCTTTTGTCACTTGCTAAATTACATGAGCAATTAATTGGATAAGAGCTCAATCCACTGAATAGAATTAGCAAGTGCCCATACATGTCACCTACCCAACAGTATGTTCAGTAGCTCTGGGTACGCAGGCATGATGGCTGCGGCATATTGTGTGTACTTTCTGTACTATTGTACTTGTTACAATGACCTCACTGCTATGATTGTAGAAGTTTCATTTCATTAGCTTATTTTAGCATTAAATTCAGTCAGCTGAGTTGATTGTACGGGATATTGGCAAAACATAATTCTCACAATTCAATGTCACAGAGAGCACTATACAGTTCTGTAGTCTGTGAACTCCATACTAGAGCAAACAGTGAAACTTATCATCATTCAAAGGATGAATCTTCCACATGTGGTATAACACAGTGAGTACACAGTTATACCTTGACCCCATCAAATATCATCAAGCCATTTCCTCCACTGAAAACGCTTACAGGAAATCTGTTCTTGGAATGATGGAGTTAATTTTCCATACAACTGAAATGCTTTGCTAAGTTGCCTCCCAGTCCCTGAGGTTAAGGTCATAGCTTTAAGCTCTAGTTTTTCTTTCCCTTTCATTCTCTCTCTCTCTCTCTCTCTCTCTCCTTCCCTTCAAACAAATTTAGATGGCAATGTCATCCTTGCCTGTGGTCTTCAGGATAGTTACGTTCACATGCAGTTTCCAAACTTGAAGCTTCGGTCAAAAAGTTAACTGTCGATGATTAGCTCCACTTGTGAATTCATGACACAGTTTCACACGTGCACCTAAACTTTAAAGTTAGAACTTACAAGCGAGCCCCACTCAATGATTACGACCTTGTGCCTATGAAAAATAGCGCAGCGAACAAGACGCAAGGTTCATGCTATTAAGGCTGTGTTTATGCTTCCCTTTTTCGGGCCAGAATCAGCGTTTTGAAACACGATTAGTGCAAAACGCCGTTGCGTTCATGCTCACTTCGATAGAAACGCTGATTCAAAACGCCGATCCAAAACGCACAAAAAGGTGCGTTTACGATCGGCATCATCTAAACACCTTTCCGGTTCATGTGAAAAAGCGCGCGCCGCCTGGCCAGCCAGCTACCCTGGCCTGTGCAGTTTTCCCATGTACTGTGCATACGCATGTCTTTCCCAGCTGCTCTCCCAGGCCAGGCCACCGATCACAGCGCGCGCCCCAATTTGACCTGCCTCTGCTGAGGTCAGTGAAGCAATCGCAAACGCTCTTTCCAAGGCTCGAAGAAAGTGAGCACAAACAGTGCTCCCGTGAACGGCGTTTTGAATCAGCGTTTCAAAACGCTGATTCTGCCTTCGCAAATTGAGCATAAAAACACCCTTAAACTCACAAGCTAGTTGACTATTATAGGCCTAATTACTGTGTCCACATGGAGCGAAACTACTAGTGGGGGACCCCCCCCCCCCCCCCCCCCCCCCCCCCCCCCCCGGTGGCTCGTGGAGAGAGCATAAACCCTAAGATGTCTTGTGGTTCTTATCATCTACTAAACTTTAAGATTTTTCTTTAAGTTCCGGCCCCTTTTGACTCCATTAAACTTTAAAGGGTGTGTACAGTTCTGGTCGAGGTGAGGATTTGGCCTCTAACGTTTTGCGAGATATTCAGAAACCACTCTATGAGATGTCAAAGAGCATGCAGTTCTTTCGAGTCCACACGGTGCTAAACTACAAAACTACAAGCTAATCATCAAGAGTTAAGTTTTTGACCTAAACTTAAAGTTTAGGAACAGCATGTGAACCCAACTTCTATCACTCCACTGTGACACCTGGCCATAAATCTAAAGAACAATGGTCTCTTCTCACATAACGATAATACCAGAAATTACTCACTTCCATTTTCCAAGCTTGAACTACATTCTGTCACATTCTGTCCAGGTCTTTCTTTGTTGTTTGTTGTTTTTGTCTTGGGTGGGCATTCATGTTGAATGACTGCTTGATCAAAATAGGTTTGCATGCTGGTAATACTGTAATATTAAAGGACCTCATGAGCCCTAGTTGTAACACAGAGAACGTTGCTCTTCTTAACACAAAGAAGACAGCAACAACGCAAATGACACCCACCTCTGATTCTTCCCAATATCACCTTTCTCTTGATTTTTTTCTTCACTTTCCGCATTTCTTTTTCCTTTTTAATATACCACCTCTTCGGACAACATCACCGTGTTAAATTCACCACAGGATTACATAATGCCAAATGGAGATACAAAATTTGTCTAACGATGCTGAAAACTTTTATGGTAAGTGCACCAGTGATATGTAACAGTACGCCAGTGTATCAACCACACTATTGTGCTGATGTGTATGATTCATACGGATAGCTACTTCACGCTTTCTGAATGCTGGCCTGATGTGGTTTGAATGGTTTGGCACACCAGTGTAGCATATCACTATACAGTATATTACAGCCAAAATGGAAGTGGGAAGTGCCGGTGGGTTAACACACGTAGCTGGCATTACCCATGTACCGGTAACCTGCACAATACACATGGAAGTGAGGCAGGAAAAACATGTTTTTATGGGTAGAGATTGTTGTTGCATGAACATAAATATTCATCTCACAGCCCATATTGTCTTTCAGAAATTGTAGCAAAACAACTCCATGATGTAATGCGGATTGGATCATGAGCCTGTGAGTGTCATACTTTACAATGAAGCCAACAATTTGACACCAGCTAATGTCAGGCTGTATTTCTTTGCACCTTCACAAAATTTCACAAAATATTTTTCATTAGCATAACCCTTTATTGTGTCACATCAAAACACTAAATGGCCACACAAACAACAACATATCTTTAAAGTCATGACATGAAACTATGGTTTGAGGCACATGATATGAGTTTAAAATTCCCACGTTCCAACACTGACACATGCCTGTCACATTTCGCCTTCGCACTAAGAACAAGAAAATCCTTTTGATTCATGTCGCATTAAAGGGAAGGTAAACCCCAAGAGCAATGTGGATTGAGTGAAAGCAGCAACATTAGTAGAACGCATCAGTGAAAGTTTGAGGAAAATCGGACAATCGATGCAAAAGCTATGAATTTTTAAAGTTTTGGTGTTGGAACCGCTGGATGAGGAGACTACTAGAGGATATGACGTATGAGTGGACAACAATACAAAGAAAATATAAAGGAAATTCAACAAAAATTCACTTTTCTAGAATTATGAAAGAGCAATGGACCAACCGCTTTCAGAAAGCAGGGGGAATAATTGCTACCCTTAACATAATGTCAATATCAAGTTGATGGAATTTGTAATTTTCATGAAAAATGGATTTTTGTAGAATTTTCTTTATATTTTCTTGGTATTGTTGTCCACTCATACGTCATAACCTCTAGTAGTCTCCTCATCCAGCGGTTCCAACACCAAAACTTTAAAAATTCACAACTTTTGCATCGATTGTCCGATTTTCCTCAAACTTTCACTGATGTGTTCTACTAATGTTGCTACTTTCACTCAATCTACATTGCTCTTGGGGTTTACCTTCCCTTTAACTGTAAAACCAGAAATGTTTGCATTTATCTTAAATTCGCAAATCTTGTGAGAGCCAAGACTAAAATGCACGCAAAAGTCCTTGTCTACGCTATGCACTGACTGCCAGTAGCAATTCACGAAACTTTCATGCTGTGCAAAAGGCCGCCAGCTCCAATTCGTGAAACAATTTCAGGCCACAAAAATGTTTTGCTTTACAGTTACTTAGTATACAATGTGTTGATGCAAATGAATAACAGGCATCCACATAAAGGGACAGCAATCCATGTCCTTGGTACCAGTAACACAGATACAGAAACAATTTAGACAATAATGGTTAAAAGAACATTTCATGAACCATAAGCACAATTTGTGTACTTAGATCAAAGATCTCAATGATAGGTTCTCATGTCCTGTAAAAGTTGTTACTCCTAATACCCAACAGGTTAAATTTTTACAAATTTTGTGAATAACTGCCGGGCCAAGAATTAAGTAGCTAACATTGAATTTATGGACACACATTAGTGCACTTTAACAGCCTTGGTGTATAATCACAACATCTTGCAAAAATGTCTGTGACCTCCTCATTTGCAAAAAATATCTGTATGTGAAAATAACAGCTTTTACAGTATGTGGTTGATGACACATGTATCCAGCTGAAGCAGCTAACTTTGTAAATGTGACAGGCACTAAAAGCAACAACCAATTATTCATGTGTGCTGTGGTGAAGCGAAAAGGTGCATACTGTAAATGGCACACTGCTGCTGTGCTTAGCTCCTAAAGATTCCTAACCCAAAGGCCCAAATTCATGAGGTTGGCTTAAATCTAAACTATGGTTTATGCAAATTTCTTCTGCATAGATATGATTGACAGATTGCATATATGCCAACAGAGGTCAAGTAACAAATGCACATAACGCGCATGTCAAAGGTACAACATTGTACGCCTATTTCACGCTTATTTAAACCATGGTCTACTCTAAATTTGTACCATGGTCTAAGTTTAAACCACCTTCCTCAATTCGGGCTAAAGTGTCTTGGGTGAATATGCATGTGTACACTGTACAGTACACAACTTGTCCTGTCATAGTACATCACTTTGTCGCCCTCCTATAGAAATAAGTGAATAGTTACATTCTACTGACAGTGTAAACTGTATGCAAGCCACTCTTTGCATGCCATTAGGATGTCAAAAGTTTCATTTCAATGAGATGCATTCAGGAATTTCTGCAGTTCATTCCTTTATTTTTGTCTCCTTTTCATTAATTCTAACTACTGCTTTTACAGTTATGAATTACCTACATGTATTACAACAGAAGCAGTTTTTCCATTACTAAATGCTGTGACATTATACTGTACATGTGCAATGCACATATAAGTTCAGAAGTACACATGCTAGTTGCTATTACAAGGTCGTACCTCTTTATGTCTTTTTATGTTTCAAATATTTATTGGTACAGTATACAAAATACTGTACTTGTCTGAAAAATTGTGAGAACACAAGTGATGTTGATTGTTCAATAAACAGTCTGGATGAACTTCTCTGGTGTCAAATCAAAGCTGATTATATCGTCGTTATCACTCTCAACGCAATGATGATGTCAACTTTACCAACAGCTACTGCAGTCCCCCCCCCCCCCAATAAGCCATCATCTTTATCGCTCTACCATGAAAAGTGATATGACACCTATTCCACCTCACACTTCTCTTCCCATCTCCCTGATTACACTCTATCATGCCTAGATTGATGCAGAACTCCATTTCCACTCTTATGGCTGTAAAAAGCGGAAGCAGTTATCAATGCACACTATTACTATTGACATTAGGAAGGATCTGTACAGTGTGTCGTCGATGGATGTTTCTGAATAACTCCAAGTACCCCTTGACACATTTTATGACGAGCAGGGCGGATTACATTGCCTGCTACTGTACATGTCAAATTAGAGGGGTGAACGACATTGATACATACAGTACATTGTAATTCTGTAAAGTGTATTCCGGGCAGTCAACCCAGTCGTGGCCTCATAACCTCAGTATTCTACGAATCAGTAATTATAATGGAGCACTACATGGAATGAATACAATCGCTGACAGAAAAAGACAGGGAGACAGAGTGAGAGAGATAGAGAATTCATGCACAGAGTACTTATGAATTACATGTATGTGTGCAGTATTGCTGGCATCCACTTTTCAACAGGAGAAAATGACATGAAAAATGCGAGAACCACATTTCTTTATGTGGGCTGTAGTATATTTCAGCTCTGGAGTGCTATAAATTGTTATCTGCAAATGCAGGAATAAAAGCTGGCATGCAATAAACAAATACTGATCCTTTGCCAGAATACAAAGATATGATGATATAAATCCCCTATTCACTGAATACGATGCCATGGATTTGCTACATCTACATACTAAGAAATCCATGAGGCAGAAAGATAAAGTTTATAACAAAAGTCAGAATTTTATGATCTTTGACAGTGTAATGCACATCCATAAAATACCAGATACATTGTTAGTTTCCAACATGAATAAAATCAAGCGTACTACCCACTGTGCACAATATGAGCACACCTTAATTTTCTAGCCTGTGTGACCTCTTTCTTCCAAATTCACAGATTAAACTCTCGCAAACAGCAACCTGTTATTATTCATTATATGACTAAATCACTTCAGTAAGAAGTGGCTGTGTGCTAGTTGTGCAAGTATGATAACATTAAATTATGTAAATCTGTTTTCTAACAATATTTCAATTCTGAGGATGAAAGGTAGCCTCAATTTGCTGTTGGCCTCTTGTTGCTATGACTGACAAACCTTTGGGGAAGCCACGAATATTTTTTTGTAGTTGTCAGCAAACATGGTTTGACTGGGATATGCAACGGATGAAAGTCCCTTTTGTTATAAACCATTCCCATGTGCAAGATATAATATATATACAGATTCACACGCATCAACGACCATATGATTCGCTGGACAGGCTTGGGAGCACTGCCTATCAAAACACAAATTCAATACATGATGCCATGTAATTGCATTAGTTGAGTAGCATAAGATGTGTTTGAAATATATCCTTGATGAAACATTGGAGTCGGGTATATACTCTTTTTTTTTTGTATATTTCATTAAATCATATCACAAACATGATCAAATGATTTACAAATGATTTGTAATGATTAGAAAAAATATGAATAAAACACAAAAAAAAAGAAAAAAGGTGACAAGACGTTGAAAATAACCTCCAATATCGAGTAAGTATGTAATACACGTGTACCACACCACCGACACAATGAATAGACTACATGAAAACAAATATATTATCACAAAAAGGGGTTCTTCAAACTGACACTGTGCTGGCAGCCCTAAATTAGAAATAGAAGGAAAACAAAACCTCAATCTATCAAGGGTCAATGAAAACAGGACACACTCCAAGTGCTGAAACGCATACACTGTATACATGTACCATGTACTAATATCATATGTTAAAACCAACCCTACTTCTCGAACTCTGAACTCATAGTTAAACACAAACAAACATTCAATTGTAGAGCCTGTCCTGACCCCAGTGACCCAAGGGGGAAAGAAAACATAATTTATGGGCCCAGAATTTGTAGCTAATGTAGGCCTTGTCAAGGCCAAAACAATAATGTTACTCCCACTGGAAAGTCATGGTGGCATGTTACTGTACATGTATAATTTGTATTTCATACAATGCAATGTACGAAATATATCAAACATAACTTTAACGCAATACAAAGAAAAAAAAAACATACTGAAAGGAAGACAAACTAGCTCCTACACAATCATAAACTGAATCTCCATTTTCTAAAATGCTTTGGGAGCTTATTGTTCTTCTTGGCCAAGTAATATTCTATTTCCTTTTGTTTGTTAACAAATGATTTAAAGGCAGTCACATTAGGTAATTCATTTTTAAATTTGCAAAGATATATGTAATATTTCACCAATAAAATAAGATATGTTACAAATTTGTCTTTAGGAACACCAAAAAGTTTTTTAAAATTTGTGAAGATGAAACTAGCATCATAATGTTGCAATAATAAATCTAACAAGGCTTTCCAAATGGAAGAGACCTTGTCACACTCACAGAATGGGTGGACCATAGTTTCTTCTTCTCTATCACAAGAAACACAGTTTGGTGAATCTTTCCGATTGATTTTATGCAAAAATCCGTTCAAAGCTATGGATTTATGAAATATTTTAAAATAAAACGAACGTAGCCTAGTGTCAATTGTACAAATAAAATTATTCTTGTGTATATTTTCCCATATGTTGTCCACAGGAACTGTTATTTTGTTTTTCCAATAATCATATCTTTTGTCAGGATGGGTATCTTCACGTAATATGTTGTATGTCTTCACTTTTGTACAACATCGAAGAAACCAGTTACTTGTTAATGGCGGATGGGCAAAGATGTCCTATCAAGAGAGTCTCAAGTGTATTATACCCCAGTAATTTTTTCCTTACTTTGTCTATTAAAATGGACCATGTCTTCTTTCTCCTATGTATTTGGAGGGAGGTATCTCAGGGTTCTCGTTGTTTTGGTGCTGTTGTTTTTGATGGCTCTGCATGTGCTACTCTCAACCCCTTAGGAAAAATCAATATTTAATCATATTTCTCGTCAATATACATCACAAAGAAATACTGCTTCCTTTCCTGTACTGTTTTTCCTCAGACAATGACTTCAAGCACATTTTGCAGTCAACAATATCATGTTCTACTAAAAGAGACTGTCTGGAATCAAGACTTTAAAAATGCATAACAAAAAGAACACTTTGAGGCTGTTCTGATACTCACCTCCTGTTCCTAACACCTTCAACAGCTCAAAGTTCTCACGTCCCACTTTCTCTGCATGTCCTGTTAGATTAGCTGCATTTGGATAGAAAACAAAACGATACCATTCACACTCAAGTCAGTGCCTTCCCATTATCATTCTACCATGCTGCTAGGTGGCAAGCGATTTGACAAGTTTGTGGTTCACTCAAAACCAGGGAATCCCACCTCATACTGGGGGGTGGTTGCTGTCGAAATGAAAGGTCACTAGGATTTTCATGACGTTGTCTGGCTGTAAACAAGTTGTGCGTCCTGCAATTGGTTGTCTTGTACACGGTATGATGTACCATGATGCACACAGCAGAAATACTTCTAAAAGTAAAATTTAGCTTGCAAAAGCAATTTATCAAGAATATTTCATCACAAAGAGTTGCTTAGATTTTGAAACTGAAAGCAAAATATCAAAACCGAAAAGGATTGATTCAGAACTGGTTTGCAGGACACTTTTAAAGTTAGCATGATATCTCACACGGTGTCCTAGAACAATATCATATTCAATTAAATTCAAACATTTAGTCAGTAGTAAAAAACGTTTGGATACATGTACAGTATAAAAGGGTTTACAAAATGTTACAGGTACAATTCAGCGTAAGCCGAAGGCTTGTTAAAATAGAATGACTTCATGCATATGGCAGCCTTGGTCCTGTGACCGTTATATAATCTGGACATGAATTGTAATTTGTTGTGAACAACATAATGCTTTCGCAGTACTTAGCATATTTTATTCAATAAACACTCCAATGCATGTTATACACTAATACAGGCTGCTCTTCTGATGTGTCCACTGTACAGTATGTCAGCTGATTAACCCTACAGGAAATGGCCTTAACTGTACACAATTTCCACTTATCCATATATTATTTCTTTGAATCCATATACCAGTAATGGAAATCTCTCATTGTGGTACATGTACTTCTCTTTAATACAATTAAAAGAATGTTGTCAATTCAGCTTAATTGGCACATCAATTCAATTTGTACAATGATTTTCCTGATGGCTACTCAGTGATATCAATTAATGCCAAGCCAAAAATAGTTTAACAGCTGGAAACTTATAAACGTAAATTCCATTCTAATCTCAAATGTCATTTACAATTCTTGCGATATTAGAAAGGCTTATACGGTATTATCTATGAAAGCCTACACCACAAGGAGCAAAGAAAAGTTCTCTGATCTTGTGTTGTGTTTTGTATCACCACATATACAATTGTACCTTGTATCCTTAAGCACGAGAAGCGTACATTGTGTACTCAGTGTTCATTTGGCATGTTCCCTCTTGTAAAAGTGCCTGCCTGCCACTGCGACTACCCTCATTATTGCTTGGCGTTCATTTGTAAACCTGACTCATTTGAGACATGACGGCTTTAACACCTTGCTGATTGGGATGTATGCACAGAGTGGGAATCAAAACCATGACCTCTTCCATGAAAGTGCAAAACATCCAACACTGGAACAATGAGTGTATCATTTACACAAACACAATGAGTGTATCATTTACACAAACACACAAATTGCATAGTACGACAATAGAAGATTGGCTAACATGATACAGTAAGATCACACAACCTGCACAGCACACACACCTTCGGACTTGAATCAACACTCAGCATGTTTGCATGTGACACATCTTCAAATATACATATGAACTAATAAATACACCAAAGTAAAAACATAAGAGAGAGGATTATCAATTATTTTTGTCCTTTCTGTCTTTTTCAGGGCATCACGAAGTCTTTGACCTCACTAACTGAGGGTCAGAGAAAACACACTGGCAGGAAATGCATTGGGTTGCTATAGTAACAAGACAGTCACCAGCACCATAGGCAAGGAAACAGCAGAAACTAGGTGAACTGTGAAGATCCTTGAAACAGTTTCTTGGGGTCATCTATCAATCAACTTATGTTCAAATTTTTCACACAAACATATCTTGATTTACTGATGTTCTCATTCCTGATACTGTCCCACTCCTGATACTGATTGAATTTGTTGTGGCAACACAGAGGGAGAAATGAGTAATGTTCTGTATTGCTCTTGTGTCATTTCATCCTCTTCTATTCAGCTAATGTCTGACAGGATGAGGACATACATTGTACCTATAGAATGGCCAATATGTTCTATCTTTTTCAATCTCTCTAGCCTTATTTATAAAAAACAACAACACATGACTAACTATAGTTCATTTTCTTTCTTTTCTTACATGTTTTGACCCAAAATGACTAAGCTGAATTACTGGTGACTGCTTATTGTGGGTTACATCATGACCAATGTTTTTGTTTATTTATCACTTACTGTATTGAAGGAGGAATCTGACATCTGATTTATTTTTAGAGGTTTTATTGCTTCTTCTCAAAGACCTTATAACAACAGAAATAATAAGCTTTCTTAGACAGATATCGTATAAAAAAAGATGAATGATCTCTACAAACAAGCCTAAACTATTTGCACACGAACCAGATGTGAAGAAGCATAACCCCAAATCTCAATTTTTGTTTTGTTTTACATTTTGTTTTGCACGTCATGTCTGTTTCGGTTTGATATGTGATGGCTTGTCTTTTGTATTGTTTTAGTTTTTTTTTTTCTGTGTGCGTGTGTACAGTGTATATGTACACGTATGTATGTGTGCATATGCTACAGACAGTAATTTTTTGCAATCTCTTTCTCAGCACAAAAATGTCATGCAGTTCCGACTTCTGCTCTCATGTCATGTATTTCTTCTTATTTTTTTTTTCATGCAATCATGAAATTTGAAATAAAAAGAAGACACTGCAATGATACTTGATACTCAGCCACACCTGGGGTCCGTTTCATAAAACTTGTCATCAGTGACAACTGCCACATTTCTATGACAAATTTGCTCTCAGCCAATCAGATGCAAGGATTTCAGTAGCTTGTCACATCTATAACAACTTGTCACTGGTGACGAGTTTTATGAAATGGGCCCCTGATGAATGTTTTTGTACACATGGTCATACATGGATGATATTATACTGTACTTCATGCTCCCTATAACACACTGCTTGGGTAGATCATGGACCCGAGTAGATATCCAAATTTGACTGCCAGCATGAAAGACTAGCAAGCAGCCTTCCCAGGGGTCAATCTCATTGTCTCCTTGCACAGTTCCAGGTTCCCCCAACTATTTCAGGTTAGGCAGCGATCAAATGACCAGGCCAGAGTTGGCTTACAAAGAGCGATGGGGAAGTCTGTTTTCCTGAGGGACACACCGTCGGAAGGTCCTAAAAGGTTTTTTTTTTTTTTTATGTTTTTATTGAACAATAATAACATATGTACAAAAATAAATATAAACACACTTGACGCAACAAAAGCACTGAAAAATAAGACATAAGAAAGAAATAAAAGAGAGAAAAAAAAAGAAGAAAAAGAAAAATAACAAAATAACACAGTCACAGTTAAATTGAAATATGCTGGCCCGCGGGTATCCACTATGATGTATCGTGAACTACCAATATTCGGGCCTCCCCCCAGGATGAAGGTCCTAAAAAGGTACAGTAGTCAGTCTTCATGTGCAAAGCTAAATGGGGAAACTAAAGACCACATACATGTACATGTACTTACTACGATTTAAAAAGAAAATGAGAAGCTACACAAAGTAGTCAACAACACAACACATACTACTCTGTCAGGACAACTGCAGGATCTTCATGCTGGTAAGCAAAATCAAACACGAGAGAGAGAATGTGATATGTTCACAGGAACATACAGATGATAAATGAACATGGGCACAATTTCTGCATTTGATCTATAGATCTTAAGATCACTTTCAGTGCAAAAAGATGAACGTTTATAAGCAGTTGAAATGTTTTTAGAAGTTCATATTATATGTACAATGTACATCACACTGTACACAGGAGATCTCTCAATAAATCATTAACGGTATTTGCAAATGATTACTAGGGTCTTCGTAGCAGCAGGTTAAGATTGATTTAAAGAGCAAAGCTAATGTTGGATATTTCACACTGCAATTCCATAGTGGCAAAGTAACATTCAATTGACAAAATTCACTTTCACATCATGACAAGCTGTAAGGTACAAATTTGTGCATATATATGTTGTTTAACAGCTAGGTTAAAGGAAATTAAAACTGGATTCATTTTATTACTCTATCTGCCCAAATTCAAAGCACAGCAAAGGGTTGAATTTTGACATGTTATGACACAGTATCAATAACATATGGCAACACTTGTTGGTAATGGCTTACAAAATAACTGTGTCATCTTTTCATGTGTCCAGTTTTGAAGTATTATTGAATACAATATACAATGTACTTAGCAACAAATTGATGGTCACATTATCATCATGCAAGACTTGTGTTTAACAAGGTTAAATATTCCTTAATACTATAGTAAGCCAATCAAAACACAAATGAGGGTGGTGGTTCAGTTGTTGCAACATGCATTGTAAGTTATCATGTTACCTTTTCGTGTATGATATACACTGTATGAAGTAGAAATCTTGTATCTAGCTGGTTTGCCCTTTGCGAAACTAGACATAATGGTTATGGTTACACGAAATAAATATGATGTTAATCATTGAACCTACATATGTTGTAGGGATGGTCCAACCTTCAGGAATGCCTGACAAGGCAGATTAAATTAACCCTTGAAAAGGAAGCAACCTCCTGCTCAACTCTATCACTAAGATGTAGGTCAAAGCAAAAGTTAGGTTATTCACATACATGTACCTGCTAGAAAACTCTCCTCATGGCATGAACTCTAGTCAAGGATTGAATACTGATGATTTGACAATCTGAGGTCTACATTGTACACTGTACAACGTACACAGCAAAAGTTGCTATCTACGGGTATGCTATCCCCCATATTCTGCACAAAGCCTGATAACTTCTATTCTTTTCCTGAGATTGTTTTTAATAATCTAGGGGAATGATGAAAATTTATTACAGGCCCTTAATGAAATAGATGCTAGAACCAAGAGTTGAGTTGTCCTCACTCTGTATTGAGGAATTGATAATGAACTGTGTGTTGTACCATGGACCTACAACGATGTACAATGTAGGTCCATGGTTGTACAGGCTACCAATCTCAGGAGTGAGGGGGCTATTATTATGACCACATGAATGTTCTCAGTTGATAAGTCATATGGGATACATCTGACAACATGGCACCATTTCATAGTTCTTGCAATTGTTGATAATTGCAATCTTTACAACAGCAGCCATGCAATGACCAATCAAATGTGAGTATTTTATATACAAAGCAACATAATGTCAGGATGAAATTTCACTTTTAACAGAGCTATTACATCACATTGGAAACACACACACATATACGACACACACACAAACCACTGTGCATAAAACAACAACCACAATTAAAAAACAGTAAACAAATCAACACCATGTCTGTTGCATTACCATCTTGGTGCAGACAGATTTAAATACTGAAAGAAATTATTTTCAGTATGAAATTAGATTGGCACTATTTTGTGACTACATCAGAGTATTCTACATTCCTGAGATTGGTACATGTAGCCTGTACAACCAGGGTAGGGTTACGAGCCATGCATGCTTTTTGCGTGTAATAAGATAAGTCATGTCCATGTGCAGGGACCAAGTGCAATATTTTGATTATTACAATACGTGTACTTGCTGTACTTTGTTTAGTGTTATGTTACTTGTCCTTCAGTTATGTATACATATTTCTTTTTCTTTACATGTGAAATTTTTAATGGAGACTGTTGCAAAGATTTTTATGCCGTAGTGCATGACAATTAACGATCTGAATCTGAATCTGAATCTGAATAGGGCAAACATACATTTCAGGAGCAAAACTACTTCCTCACGCCTGATTTTCAGTAGGACCCTGGGAATAATGGGTTGTTTGGGGTGTTTTCTTTTCTTTCTTTTCCAGAGTGGTAGAATGAAACAGGGCCAAACCTCCTTTCATTGTCTGTGTGATGCATTTCAGTCTTTGAAATCAAGCTAATAAGCATGGTCATCCAAATATAGAAAAAAAATGAGAGGTCAGTGGTAAAAATCACCAACCACTGTTCAGACAAACGAAACTTGACAAAGGCAACACACAGACACATGCACACACGCATACCGTGTATACTATTAAAAGATTTCATACTTATGGATTCTACATTAATCGTTAATTGAATGGATGTACATTGTATTGAGGAGTTTCATAATGTATGACATTGAGAAATATAACTACAATAAGAATACATCAAACATACTAAGAAGGAAACACATTGATAAGAGGTAAATTGTAAACCAATAAGTTCCTACAAAAAATAATAATAATGCACGTCAAAAGTTTTAAATTTGTGCTTGAATACACAAAGACACTCATGGAAAGATAACCAACATTTCAGTAGCTATCATTTCAAATGGTATACAAAATATTCTTTCTTTAAGGAACCAAAAAAAAATTATATAAGAGTCTTTAGAGTTCTAAGGAGAAGAGAGTGAGAGAGAGAAAAAGAAGGTTGAAATGTGTTTGCTACACTTTGTCTTGTGATTCACTACTCAAAAGGGGAAGTCATTTGCAGTAAAGAAGTTTCATATTTCTTCATAAATTGCCATAACCAACTGACAGCTCCAGCCAATACATAACAGCAAGTGTGTTTCATAACACTATAACAGATTGCCTATCCTCCCCTTACCCCCACTGTGGCTGTCACTACATAGGTGGCAGAAGTTGTAGTACAGGGATCCCACACTATATGTACTTGACAGCCAACAGTACATTTATATTTAGATATTGTCTAACATGATCAATGAGTCCTTGACATTATGTGAAATTATCACTAGATTGTTTAATCAATATACTTTTAAGTAATGACATGATAGATATCAGAGAATAGTGTCCCACATTTATAAGTTGCATACTATAACAATTGAACATGCACAAACAAGTAACATATACACAAAATACTTTGTGAGGTTTTAATTTTTGCAAATTTTGTGAGTCAGGTCCTTTCGCAAATTTAAAAACATGCAAAAATATTAATTCTGATCCCAATATGAATTTGATGTGCACGCATACATTTCTCCACTGAGCGCTGTACTCCATTATCACAAATTTAACTACTTGCGGAATTGTTGGGAAGTCCAGACTCGCAAAAAATTAGACTTGCTAAATATATGCCGCATACAGCAAAACAAAGGTCTGCTACAAGGTGTGTAAGTACAATATACTTGACTTGCCTGGACCCCTGTGACTGATGTTTGTACACAGTCATTGACTACTGTGAGCTCCAGGTCTGTGTATTTCAGGAGGGTATCACCATTGCACTATCCGGACCAGAGAATATTATGTTTATGCAAAGCTGGGTGAACTCTTTTGGTCTATTCTTTGTCTTCCTCCAAGGTTACAAAATTACTCAGTTTATGAAATCTACAGTGTACATGAAAGCAAAATAATATAGAACCTAGTGCTATTCTACTAAGTGTATCTATTCCTAATACTAGGCACCGGAGAGCCTGATCAACCACTGACTGTTTAAAAATTGCAAACTTTTAAATAAGGTACAGGTACTACGTTCATAGCAAAACTGTGGTGGAATGGGTCATTACTATGGAAACGAAAGGCCT
Organism: Diadema setosum; assembly: GCF_964275005.1. Taxonomy (NCBI): domain Eukaryota; kingdom Metazoa; phylum Echinodermata; class Echinoidea; order Diadematoida; family Diadematidae; genus Diadema; species Diadema setosum. Next base: position 3,723,502 of record NC_092685.1, read on the forward strand.
TGCGTGATCAAACAAGACTTGTTGCATATGAAACTACATGTACATGCATGGGATGTTGTGATTGAAAACAGTGTGGAGAGTGGCTCCCCCTCCTCTCTCATTTGTACACTTTTGTTTGCAAAATGTTCATGAAAACAAAAAAATCAAATGTCATGGCAATGATACAAAGCCAACTGTGAACAAATTGAAGGGTATGAAAAACTTGCATTTTATAACGGCACAATTACATGGGCATTACAGTGAATCTAGACCAGTGTACTAATAATACTTTGTATCTTTACTTTCATGCATACTTTTGTAACAGAGATTGTTCTCAACAACTACAATGTACATGTACAATGCTTGCCCAAGTTTGCCCACCATAGAAGCATAGAACCAGAGAAGTACATACTGTACTCTCACAATATTACCACTACAGATTGTAGCTGGTACTGGGAGTCCAAATAATTATTTGCAAACTAAAGACAATGACTTCATTGCACAAATACACGGTTCTAACCAGACAAATCCTATATTGTGCCTGAGCAAAGATTTTCCAAAGGAGCAGAATTTGCATTGTTTGTGGTACTAACACAGTCATGATTAAAAGTCTATATTAACTCCAAGTGTCAATGCAAGATAAAGTTTTTCTCTTGATGGCTGTCCAGTGGTGCACTACAACCTGGCAAATTGTTTGTGACTAATTTCTATTTATAAAGCCTGTCTATAGATAAGACTGTAAAATACTACCCAAATCAACGATATCTTGCGTAATGTGTCAGTTATGTATGATGTTCAAAGATTTTGTCTCAAAGCTAGCTACTGATCAGATTATGACATTTTACAACACTTTCATGTATGGACAAATACCAGTAATTCAATATTTATACACTATGCATACCACAGTACATTAACCACATGTTTGTTTTCTCTTTCCTCTTCTTAAAGGCCCGGTCCCACTGGCTGACGGACACAAAGCGTATGCAGAAAGGACACAGCGGACGAGCAAAATTTCGGGGATGGCTTCATCCGCTTTCATCCGCTCCAGAAATTGACAAAATTGGCGAAAATTGGCAGTAACAGAACGGAAATAGAACGGACGTGGGTAGTATGTAGCGGGGATGTTAAACGGATGTTCATCGGAAGCCTAGCGGATGAAAGCGGATGGAAGGGGATGACAGCTCCGAAGGGATTACCGGAGATAATTGCGAAACGGACGCATAGCAGAAAAAGCGGATGCAGAGTGGATGCAGAGCGGATGCAGAGCGGATGCAGAGGGGATGCTTTCGAAATGCTTTATATACGAGATGCATACGCTTACATCCTTTCTATTAACGTGCTATTAACGATGTAAAGACGTTCCACGTACCATATCTTTCCTCCCTCTTTCCGTTTTTAGCTGCAGCGGATGTGAGTTGCGAGGATGCCCAGAGGATGCAGAGAGGATGCAGCGGACGTTTAAGGAATGCCGCACGGACATATAACGTTTGTTGCTCGTATGTCGCGGATTTACATCGTACACAGCGGAAAGTTCATCCTTTCTAAAAGTTTTAAGCAGCTTAAAACTTTTTGCGCGGATGAAATCACAGTGGACGGATGCTCGATGGATAGAGCGGATGAAACACGTATGCGATGGGTACACAGTGGATTCGTAGCGTTTTCCAACGGATGGCAAGATTTTTTGTACGCTTTACATCCTCTTTGCATCCGTAAGTGCAGTGGGACCGGGCCTTTAGCTGATGGAGAGACCTTTAAAACAGGGGGTATGTCTGATACGTAATGTTCTCAAGGCAAAATTTGAGTGCGCAAAAACTGCCTACATGTACATGTACATGCCAACAGGCAGTCATCCTAATATAGCCCAAGTGCAAAAGGCAACTTTCTGGAGAATGTTCCACAGGAAATAAAATGAAATTTCTCAACTGTAGAGGCTTAGAATGGCAACTACAGTACATCTTTCCAGTTTCCATCAAGCAGAAGGAACTGCACAGTGCATTTCTCTTGGCCAGGCTACATTTGTACATTGTAACACCCAACTAACACCCAATTAATTTACTGATTTTCCAGGACAGGGTAGGGACTGTTGAGAACCTAGTGAGAACTAGCTTGGTGTGACAGGGTATTGTACTACTAATGAAAATGAGACCTTCAAATGTAAGATGTAATAGTAGGTGTCATGAGTCCCTGTATGTGCATGTGTCACTGAATTTAGCAACGATGATCAATGTCAGGGTATAGTGGCTTTTAACGCTAATGAACAATGTAATAATGCCTATAGCACCCTACTGTCAGTAGAATGCCAAGGGCGGTGGAACTGGGAGGATGAACTCATACATTCTTTCATTGGAGTAACAGAAAAAAAAAAAAATATATATATATACATAAAATATTGATAATGATAATAAAATAATAATGATATATAAATAAGAAAAGAATAGGAAAGAAAGAAAATAAAGAAAAAAAGTATCATATTGAACTCCAGCTGCTTTCGACACTGTCACCTTTTATCGTGTCTAACAACCATCCAAGCTCAGTTTCATGGACAAGCTGCTATCGGGATTATATGAAGGGTTTGTTCGCAAAAACCGATAAGTCCATATTTGCCAAATGGAGATATTTGCGATTACAGGTCATTTGCGATTAAAGGTCAAGAATAATAAGAGAATTTTTTCTTCTTTTGACCATAACTTCAAAAATGTACCTTTATATGTAGTGACCAATATATCATTTAAAAGGTATTATTTTGTTCTTTATAACAGAGACCATACTTCAAAATCTTCAAAAATGGACTTATCGGTTTTTGCAAACAAACTCTTCATATCTTCATGGGTCAAGGTTCAAGGGCTAAAAAACCCATACTGCAGGGCTGCCAACTCTCACGCATTGAGCGTGAGACTCACGCAATTCAACCAATTTTGACTGTCTCACTCTGATAAACGAAATCTCACACTAAACCCCCCAAATGGAATATATAAAAGACTACAAAAATAAACATATCTCTAAATTCTCTGATATTCCGAATATCGATAGGCCCATGCAAGCCCCAAATTTCGAGATTTTCTTGCACGGGTGTAAAGCTTAACCAATATAATAATCGTTTTTGGTTTGTGCACAAAGACGAGCTATTGGATTACGATTGCATGGTTTCTACCTATACCAAGTGAGCGTAGCTTGTACTTTTGGCAAATTACAGCACATGTATGGCTATGACGTGTGCTTTACATCGCTTTACATACACTGACTGTGTACGTAGTACGTACGTACGTACGGCCGCACAGCCCCGCCAGGCGCTAGCCAGGAGGTCGCTCCGCTCCCTCGCAGTGTCTCACGCCAAACTCTCACTCAAGGTTGGCAGCCCTGCCATACTGATAAACAGATTCTCCTTTCGATTCATTTATATGTCACACTGTATGTCTCTAGAACTCTCCACTGTTAACTTGTGATTCGACATAATCTGTTGAACTTCATGTGCGACTGGTGCAGGACCAAAGAAACTGCCTACATTTTGTACATACAATATCATTAAGTAGACCTGTCTATGCATATCAAATATTCAAATTGTACCTTGTGTTAACCGTTACTATCTTTGACACTGCCGAAGTCAAACTCAAACTGTGTTGTACTGTTAGTAGGGTGTCTGGTAGATTTTTGCAACTGGAGAAATACAAGTCATTTCACACTAAAACATACATATCGTCGCTGGGGTGACAAAACCTCGTATCTCAAAATTGTCAAATGTTCAGGAGAGCGAAAAAACATGGCGGCCAAAGCACCATAGTGAATGGGAAAGCCTTCTCTTTGACATGTCATGGTGGCTTCATTTTTGGAGTAAGACAGTTAGGATTTGGCCAAGACATCACTTGACCCATTATTTGACCATTAAGCTAAAAAAAAAATTTTTTGACATTTTTGAGATACGAGGTCTTGTCATCCCAGCGACGATATCCATAATGTCCATACTTAACATAATACATGTGCAAAATTTCTCACCATAATCATGAATAATGGTGAAGTTATGAGCAAATAAAAACAGGGTATTTTTCATCCTCACACTGTCATAACCTTGGCGAAAAAGTGGGTCGCGAGCGTAATGAAATTCACTGTCAAGCGCACTCCAGTGGGCGGTGCTATTCACTGCGTTTATCACAATCAAAGCGCGCGTGTTTCTAAGGCTAAGCGCGCATTCTTGTCAGCTAGCACACACCTACCCAGCCAGCTAGGTGCGCGCGGCCTGCTTCGATCCCGCGGCACGCACTTGTACTTGCACGCGATTTGTACACATGGGTTTACGAGACCGATGACCCATCATACATACAAACGTATCACAAACGTAGGTCTAACAGCGCGGCGGAGTAAAAGCGCACACAGTAGTGGTGCATGTGCGATACTAGTACAGTGTACATGGAGACGCTCACATGTACCGGTACTCACATTACGTACCGGCGGTGCGCTATTGCAGCTGTGCGGAGGCTGAACATCGTACCTATGCATGCAAAACCGACTCGACTGTATGGAGCTTCGCGTAAGTGCGCGCCGTAACCACGAGTCATGACGTGTAACTACGTGTCTAGACTTAAGTTGTAGGCCCCGCCTCGCGTAGTTCGCTGATGCTGTTACTATGCTGACAAGGGTATCTTAATCGCTATTTCGCAGGTTTATCCTGGGGAATAAGCGAAAAACCAATGCTATTTTTGGATTCAGCACCATTGAATCCTCCTACACCGGTATGGCCAGTTTCACAGTTGGGCGGAACAGCCGAGTAATAGCGATGTTTAGGCTTAAATCTGAATTTAGGTAGCAATACGTCTTGATATCTAAACTTGGCGTAGGACGAGAAGAATGAGACCACCACAAGCTTTCATATGATACCAAATTTATGGAGATTTGTTCCCGGGATAAACCCGCGAAAATGCCTGAAAGGTGATTTTAAGCCAAAATTGTGGGTCCACTTTTTGACCGAACGCGCGCCCTACTTTTGCCCATTGCCCAACACGCACTGAACGCATCTGGTAGTCGTAAGTTTATTTGAAAATGCTAGCGCTTTTGCATTCAGAATGTGACTTTCGTGATATCATTTAGTATCGAAGATAATATGATAGATTTCTCTTATTGTAAAAAATGTTTTGAAGTAGTTTTATGTTCTGTAGATGGGCAATTCCGCGGTTAGTAACGTTACATTTGAACAAATTTAGATATTTGTTTTTACCACTAAATTACCATTTATTCATTTCAAGTCAAAATTATGTCAAAAACATGTTCATCCTTCCCAGGTTTATGATACAGAAAAGAATGAACACAATCCAAGAAATATTAGAATTGCTTTAGCAACTTAAAGGGCTGGTTAGTAACGTTACGAAAAAAGGACATGACAAAAATATCAATGTCTTGTAACAAAAAGTGTGCAAAAATTCAAGTTACTTCAAACAAAGTGTTGCATTAATTTCAATTATTGCATCATGACAAATGTTCATGCAATTTTTTTGAGCAGTTCGACCGATAATTTTTTAGCTAGACCCCCAAAAGCATGGTTAGTAACGTTACGGTTAGTAACGTTACATTTGTCCGGAGTAATTCCGCAGGTCATTTCACCCTTTTGTAATTGACAAAATGTCACATGACTTCCGGCGTATTTAAATGTATTCATCTTTTACCCTTTAGCAAAACTTTGAGGAAAAAATTTCAAAGGAACCCACTGTAATTTCCATTTAAGTGAATTTCAGCGTCCCCAGTCCCACATGTACATTTTGAACGATGGTTTTAGATCTCAATAAATGCGAAAAATAAAATCTACTGAATTTGAAAGACCCTAATGATTGGTGAACATCCATGGCATTAGTTGATACCTAGATCAAAGGGTAAGATAAAGAGGCACATTTCTTTTATCCATGTCATGTCCACCTAACTGCAGAATTGCCCAGATGCATATAACTGGTTAGAAAATGTAGGTCAAAGATGACTTGTGAACTCGCGACTTCTGCGTGAATTTCGAAGGGGATGACAAAGCGCATCGCGCTACCGACACCCTACTGTTAGTGTCAGTTGTGTGTTGCCACTGTGTAACATATAGAACTCTACGCATGTTACGATGTGGAGATTTCTAGACAGAAAGATCTGTCTGTCCGGAGGAGTCTTTATTTTTTTGACGTTATCGCTCTCCTCCGGAGACATACAACTTGTAGGAGGGGATCTCTAAAGCCAGATGCAGTCTCCGTGGAACATATCCCCAACGACCAGATACAGACCAATCTTTCGCTCAAGTTTGCAAATATGATGATGTTACTTTTTAGAGTTGTTACGTTAGGCTACACACAGAATACCACCGGTACGTTGCCATAAACTTATGACATTTTCCTCGGCAGATGACCAGACTGTAAAACTAAAAAGATAGCAATCCAATAATGTTTTCTCAAACACCGCCTGCCGAGTGAACAGGATGTTAGGAACAGTCTGTGTAAGTGTGTGTGGTATAAACATATTTAATACATTGACAGAGAGACGACGAGCAACTGACACTGTACAACTCCTGTCGTGGGTAACCGGGCCAAGGAAGTTACGATCTTTTTACGACAACATAAACAAACATGTTGGATAAGATTTCTTGGAAATGTTCAATACTCACCATTTTTCAGTTCATGACAAACTGTGCGTGTATGTTCAACAGTCGCCTGCGCCATTTCCACTACCCGACAATGAAATTTTGGGCAACTTTGCCCGCTTGTTTGGGACGAAATCGACCAGATTCACAACACATCGAACGCTAGTCAGACCAAGGCCCGTTGCTCGCGATTCCAATAGTCGCGTCCGTATCCGTGTCACATAAATGTACACTGTACGTATAGCGTACCGCCGAGCTAGCTATCGAGGGGATAGGATCGACGAGATCGCGAGATCTCCGGAGCACGTTCGCTTGCAAACTGCGTGATGAGGGCGCGAGAGCTGTATAGAGGGCAGCAGACTAAAAATATCAATGGTGTTAGGCGCGGTTCGCACAAACGGCCAACTGTGGGAGTTCCACCAGTCCTCCCTTCGAATAGGGCACCTCATCATACGGATGGCTGAAAAAGATGAGGAATGAGGAAGCTTTTTGTGAGTTTGGGTATAACAGGAAGATTCAAGGTTCGTTTCACTATGTTCACGAAAGCCTTGTGAGAGACTTTTCGCTCGTGAGACACACCTGTGAGAGACTTGTAGAAATAAATAGATTTGCGCTGCTGTCAGCTGAAGAAACCCGGAAGTGTGGAAAGAGAAAGATGAGCTGAAGACCTTTATTATTATCATCATTATTATTTTGCTTGTCAGCTGAAGAAACCCGGAAGTGGCACCAGAAGTTGCGCTTGTTAGCTCATGAAACCCGGAAGTGCCCCCCCCCCTTTGAAAACGCTCCGCCGTCCCTGCTGCATACACTATATACTATACGGTATGTAATGTAAAGATGAAGCATGAGACAGACCCTGAGGTATAACCGAGTTAAATTCTTTTAATGCAGAAAAGAATCCAGCAGAGTAGTCCAGATTATGGTGACTACGACATTTACTCCCGCGACAATTGCTCCTTTTTCTCCAAGGACTCAGGGTTAGGGAGTCAGGGTTGTGATAGGATTTTAGGTTTAGTTTGATGTGAGGATTAGGATTACGGGTTAGGGTTACGGTTAGGGGGCACATTGTGCTCCCCTATAATCATTTCTTTATCATAAATGCATCACCCTCAACTGTTTGACACATGGGTACAGCAACTCAAACTCTCCATGTCCCAAAATTTTAAATTTCTCAAGGTCATCCATTGAGGGCGCTTTTTTCCAAAGTATAAAGAAATACAGAGGAAATATGCTAAAGTTTTGTTTTCTTTCTTTAATCCCAGTATATGTTTTATATCATGTCAAACATTTTCATATTTGCCACAAAGGAAAAACAAGTCAACCTTCACTACTTTTTGTGGTTACAATTTCTCAAGGTCAACAAATGGCGGCACTAATCATAACAATATAAAGAAATTATGTGAGATCTATACGTTTGGGATAGGCAGGCCTACATAATATTGGTATCACATCATATTTCCATAATATTGGAATTTTGAGTTTGCAGATTGAAGTAATATGATAAAAAGTTCAAGTTCAAGTTTTATTTAACCAATTCATTAAACATTTGACATTTTACAAAAGGATACAGCATTAAGAATAATGAATGGTTTGGGACCCCAAAAGAAGCAGAGCTTGTAAAAAAAGGGGTCCCGGATAAACATATAAAACAAACATACTAAAGTTTTAAACATATAAACAAGAAGTATAATAGTAACATATTTACATAGGACAGATGCAACACAAGCACACACACACACACATTCAATCACACAAACACGTGTCACAAAAACGCTCACGCACATACATGTAGTTCACATGAAATTGCAGAAAGATACTTTTTATTTTACTATACTTTTAAATTCAGCTTCCCTGATCAATTCTTGTTTTAATTTCCAAGATAGATGCGACATGTACGTTTAAAGTTGGATAGTGTTGAGGCTGACCTAATTCTCAATGGCAAATTATTCCCTTCTCTAATACAAACATATACAAATGAATGATGAGTACACGCAAAACATTAATTGGCACAAAATTAAACCAAAACTAAAATTAAACAATTTAGGTGCACACTTTTCAGGAAGTATTGGGAAATTATCAACCCCCCCCCCAACCAAAAAAAAAAAAAAAAAAAAAAAAATGAATATTCAAGGCAATGTGAAAATTGTGGTATATTCTGTCACCTTTTTCTTCAACGTCTGCGTCTTCACTACGTGATGTTATATAGGGATAAAATCTAAGAAGATGGGCAGGGGCATTCAGATTTACAATTCAGTGATCTGGTACATAATAATGGGGAGCAACAAGAAAAAATTCAATAAAAAAGTTAAAAACAAAATAATATTCAGACCAATGCGAATGATTAGATCAGGTATTTCCGCATGTGCATGCGTCCTTTGTGTATTAAACTTATGGAGATGGAACGGGAGGGGGATCAGGGTGTGGGAGAGGTACCCCTCCATGTTTGTTTGTTTGTTTGTTTGTTTTTTACATGAATTACTTTTTAATCATCTGGTGCACACACATAATTATTAAAATTGGTGGAATTTATGAAAACATTCGATCAGAAGAACAAGAAAAATAAATATTGAGGTATATATCACCGGAACCGTATATTTTGCAAAGGTTTTCTTTCATAAACGAGCACTGCAATATACAGGCGCTCGTTTGCTGTGTGCTGGGACCCTTCCACATTCTATCGTGTGCCATTTACAAGATTATCTTGTAATCATTATACATACTACTAAATACAGATAGTAATAATAACAACGAGACATGAAAACTCGTCACATTGAGGACGAGTTAGGTGATACGCTTGTGGTCATCAGATGACAGTCATCTGTGATCGACAAAGAAAAGAATGTGATATAGGCACCTTGAAGTTATATTGAGCGTGCATGCGAAACCGTTTCTGTAACCACTCGGCCACGGGTCATCCACGGAAATGGTAAGACAAAAAAACAACAACAATGTATAGATATAACAGGGGGAAAGTCAATGCCCACTCAACTAACGTGGCCGTGTGAACATCTATTGCATTGCTAGACGGAAAAGCGGCCTTGTAACGACTGAGGTCGCTATGCCATTTCTGGCAACTTGGGAAAAATACGTCCCGCAGACATAAAACCTATAATCGGGTGGTTTTGATACCTTGCCTTTAATCACAATTTTCAATGTAATGACGTCATCAAATTACAAAACAATGACATCGTCTTGAAAGACAATTGTTCAAAGTACAACACCTCAGTCGTCGTCATTACATACTATGATCGCTTTGACAAAGTCAACCTGCAAAATTTGCTGCAGTCGAAGCAATGTGGTCTCCAACACACAAAAAAGAGGGATATGGCGTGTGTGTGTGTCTCTGTGTGTGTATAGGTGCGTTTATATACGAACGTGATTTCTACATGGACGAATATGTAATACAAAATTGAAGAAAAAAAAACAGTAAAGTATCTAAGTATTTTGTTTCGTGATCTTGTGGGGTTCGAACCCGCAACCTCACGTCTCTGAGAAGTCGCCTTTAACCACTCGGCCACACGTCTCGACGGGAAAATATGGGGAACGTTATGGACTTGAAAGACAGTTGTTCAATGTATAACACATTCATCGTACGTTGTCAGTTTGCTACTGACACGACAATCTACCACATGAAGATGAGGCAGGTATTAGTACCTGTATGAAATTATTATAGGCATGGTTATCAAATTGCCCTAAAATTTCCTTATAATTGCCTTATTTTTACACACAGTTATGCTATCCCTTTAAACTCGTCACAGTTTAATTAGAATCATTAACATCATACATTAGTACCTTATTCAGTTCCATAGCTGATCACGTTTGCTAATCAATTAAGATTAATTGTCTAGAATGTGTTATATGGCCAACCTGTATACACACGTATATACACACACACACAATGCTAAATGTATGTATCAAACATCTGTAACACAACTTTGAACTAACTGTAGGAATTATCGCTGCACTTTAATATCATCCATACTTTTTATCACTATCTGAAACTCCACAAAAACCACTAAATGACAAATAATCATCAATACAGAAGACTGAATACCTTTTTAAAAATGTATAGCTTGTTACATGTATAAATCAGCACAAAGTAACCACGACTACATTGTGTTACTGAATTGATATGAACAAATTTCACTTTGTTAAATATACTATATCAGTTTGAAAAGCCCAGCCTGCAAAATTTTGCAGCAGTCGAAGTAATGCAGTCTCCAACGCAAAACAAAGGTATACTGTGTGAGTGTGTGCGTATAGGTGTGTTTACATGCAAACGTGATTTCTACATGGACGAAGGTGTAGTACTCCATTGAAGAAAAAAAGTAAAAAAAAAATTATTTTCTTTCGTGCTCTTGTGAGGATCGAACCCGTACGTGTGCAACCTCACGTTTCTAAGACGACGCCTCTAACCACTCGGCCATACGTCTCGACGAGAAAAGTAGAGGAACGTAAACTTATGTACGTGAAAGATGAATCAGGAATCGTTTGGTCCGCATTCCATTCTCATTTTCAGTTTTAAACTGCAAAATTGTCAACCTCATGAGAAGATTTCAAAGAACAAAATGCATGATTACTGCAGCTTATTGTCTCAGCTACAACATACTTAAATTTCAGAGGAAATGAAGCAAAATCAGCTGAGATAAAGGTGCTTAAACGTTGTCAAGTCAATGGATGGTTTTAAAAAAAATCACCTCCCATAGACATAACACGTAAACTTGTCCGATTTTGCATCTTTACTTTCAATCACAATTTAAAGTATGATGACGTCATCAAATTTCAAAACCATGACATAGACTTGAAAGGCAAATGTTTAAAGTACAACATATGTGAATTTGGGATAATATTGAGCTTAAACAACAGAGATACGAGCAAATGAATGTCAGAAACAGTACCTCAAAAAAATCAATTCCACTTTTTTTATTTAAAATGACGATATGATGACGTCATCGCGTTTTCCTGGCAATATTGATACTAGCAATGTTATTTACAATTCACATACTTTTGTAATATGCAATAGAAATATAGGGTCAACGGACGATTTAAAGAGCTATGGCTAAATAAACAAAGACATGTTTTTTCACTATATTTGCAGAAAGACGCGCACGTGGAATTTCAACTTTGACGCCAGTGCATTCCTTTGTTATAGGTCGAAATCGATCGAAAATCAATGGATGTTGTTACTCAAAGTATCAGGAATCCAAATCAGTCAAAAAAATTGCATTTTCATGTTGCTTACGCCCTCTGCGCGCGAAATTGCGCGGATGGACGCGCACGCGAGAAAATGTTTGAAACGCTTAAAATTGTCTGAAACTTCGAGATTTCCCATTGGGAAGTCGTTTTGAGCCTTTTAAAATTTTGACGCGCGCGTACGCGCGCGTAATGAAGACCTGGGTAACTAGCGTTAAAAGGTAAGATAGAGCGTGACCTGAACTTCATGTCCACCGAAAATGATACAGAAATGACATCTAGTTATGAAGTTATGATCGATCATGTGACAAGGTCCGAAAATCACAAAATGGCGCCTAGATGACGTCATAGATATGTTACTGTCATGAAAACCTTATTGTGGCTAGATATTGTTATGAGACATGTTGACTGAAAATTTCATGTCATTCCGTAATGTCATTGTTGAGATATTGACGACACAAAATTGTCCAGAAAGAAAGAAGAATAAACGAGACATGAAACTCGTCACTTTAAAGACGAGTTAGGTGATACGCTTTGGGTCATCAGATATCGGTCACCAGTGATTGACAACGAAACAATTAAATATAGCGACTTTAAGTTATATTTCTGCAATAATATTTTAGCAAAGTCGATTTTTTTGGACCTTCATTATTCAGATCATATTGTTAGTAACAATGCAAACCACATGGAAAGTCCTGTACGTGTGTCTGCGTGTGCAAGTAGGCCCAAGTAGATTAACAGGTTTTCTTAGTACAGTGTATCTCTACGATGACGAACAAATATAAACACGAACAAATTGAAACACGTCAATACAGTGTTCTAAAGATCGTCTTGACTTTAATAGTGGTCTTTTAAAAATATGAACTCTAGCCCTTATTTCCATAACCAAAACTGCTATATCGAATCTTGTCATTAATATGATCAGTTTGGAGAGCTCTTAAAGCTACAAGCCTGTAAAATTTTCCAGCAATTAAGCAATGAATCATCCAATCCAGAACAAAGGAAAATACAGCGAGTGCGTGTCTTTACAGAATGGGATTTATACCCGGACGAAATATGGTGCTATATTGTACTAGTAACTACTTGCTGACTCATTTTAAGAGGTTCTGCTGGTTGGGTATCCATGTTTAGCTAAATGAATTGTAATTTGGCGATAAACAAAAATTCCCACGAGCAACAGAAACACTCTAACCTCCGATATAAAATAAGGGAAATTGCGTGTTTGTGTTCGTGGGGATGTGTATACTTGAGGAAATAGTGAAACAAATGACATAGGAGTGAAGCTGAACTGCCTAAGAAAAAAAGGAAAAATAAAGAAAGCCCTTGCAGCTACAAGCCTGTGAAATTTTCCGGCAGAAAAAGCAATGAAACGTCCAAAAACAAAACAGAGGCAAATAGAGAGAGTGTGTGTTTGTTTACATGACAATATGATTTGTACCTAGACGAAAGCGGCATTACCTCAACTAAAATAAAGAAAGAGACATAGCTTCTAACCACGTAACTAAATGGTAAGTCTTTTCGAACCAAGAGTGTGGAACGTAAGATGAATCATGACGATCACCCGTGACCGACACATCTTCAAAGGGAACAGTTAGAAGTGGAAGGAGTGTCAAGCATATTGTCTCAACAAAGCAATGAGACAATGACATTTAGGCATTCCATAATTTCGCTCTAAAATCAATGGTATTAATCATGTAGGCCTACCATTGCTTGCATAGTCCATAAACTTTGCTTTACAAACTTTCAGTGAAACGTGTCATAACATAACTATGTAACTCCATTAGCAGTGACTACTAGATAAACAAAGATATATCAAAATGAACGCTTAGCACATATAACTCAGGGGATTATAACCTGATACTCTGCTCTTCACTGCTCAGATGGCAACAACACTCATCACCTACGGCTGCGTATAGAGAAACAGCCATTACTTAAATAACAGTTTTGCCTTTTATTTGGCAGATCGACACACAACCCCTTTAAACACACTGTAATTGGCACGGAGGGACATGAAAGAACTCTTCATTAATACTAAACAGCATATGCATTCCACTCATGTGGCGCAAGATACCTCTAAAGCAACATAAAGCCTGTCTACAACTCCGTTATTGGGTCAAACAATACAGTACGAAATATCACAGAGATGAGCGAGACGGTATACACCTGGCTTAGAGTAAATCAATTCAGTTCTTTTTCCCACTCAAGTTGAAGTATTTATATAAATGCATAAATCCCCACCTTCAGTATAACAAAACAAACGTAGCGAAAAGGGAAGAGAAGACGAGAGCTGGCAAAAATATACTGCACAACTGCAATTTATAACCTTTTGTGTGACAAGTGAAGCAAAATGTATTAGATGTTATAGCAGTTGTTTTTTTAGCATAAACAGACAAATAGAGGACATGAGACACATTCGTGAAGTCCTATTCTTTATACAGTCCCACATAATTCAGATGAAATTGTTTCTGTCATGCAACCATGTGAACATTTCATGCGTGTGTCGGCGTGGGCAAGTAAGTCGATCAGACAGGATATGTAAATGAATATTTACCAATAGGTCTTTATACTGTTAAAAAACAGAAATCAAACATGGCGATAAGGTCTTTTAAGGGTCACCTTCACATTTACATGTGTATTTTCAAGTCGAAATTTCCAGTCGAACCGCTTTGGTCTCCAACACAAAACAAAGGGATATTGTGTGTGTGTGCGTATAGGTGCGGTTACATGCGAACGTGATTTCTGCATAGGTGAAGGTGTAGTACTCCATTGAAGAAAAAAGTAAAAAAAAAAAGTAAGTATTTTGTTTCGTGCTCTTGTGGGGTTCGAACCCGCAACCTCACGTCTCTGAAACGTCGCCTTTAACCACTCGGCCATACGTCTCGACGAGAAAACATGAGGAACGTAAAGTTATGTATGTCAAAGATGATTCAGTAATCGTCTGGTCGACATTCCATTCTCATTTTCAGTTTTAAACTGCAAAATTATCAACCTGATGAGATTTGCAAAAATAAAATGCGTGATTTCTGCAGCTTATTGTCTCAGCTACAACACACTATAGATTCAGAGGAAATAAAGCAAAATCAGCTGAGATAAAGGTGCTTAAACGTTGTCAAGGCAATGCATGGTTTAAAAAAAATCACCTCCCATTGACATAACACGTAAACTTGTCCGATTTTGCGTCTTTACCTTTAATCGCAATTTGAAGTGTGATGGTAAGTCTTCTCGAACTAAGAGTGTGGAACGTAAGCTTCTACGTGAAAGATGAATCATGACGATCACCCGTGACCGACAAATCTTCAAAGGGATCAGCTATTAGAAGTGGAAGCCCTCGTGCCAAGCATATTGTCTCACCAATTCCAAAGCAGTGATACTCTTACATTTAGGTATAACATAATTTCCCTCTGAAATCAATGGTATTATTCATGTACAATTGCTTGCCTTGTCCATAAACTTTGCTTTACAAACTTTCAGTGAAACGTGTCATAACATAATTCTGAATTCAGAATTCATAATTCTGTAACTCGATCCATTAGCAGTGATTGACTACATAAATAAAGATATATGACATTGAACGCTTAGCGCGTATAACTAAGGGGGATTTTAGCCTGACGCTCTGTTCTTCACTGCTCAGATACCAACAACACTCACCACATACGGCTACGTATAGAGAAACAGCCATGGCGAAAATAAGATTTTCCTTTTCTTTGGCAGATAGACGCACAACCCCTTTAAACACACTATAATTGACATGGAGGGACATGAAAAAGTTCATTACTACTACTGAGCAGTGATGCCTTGTACTCATGTGGCACAAGATACCTCTATAGCAACATAAAACCTGTCTACAATTCCGTTATTGGGTCAAACAATAACAACCTGGAATTTCAAAGAGATGAGCGAGACGCCGTTATACACCTGGCCTAGAGTTAATTCATTCAGTTGCCATTCCTGCTCCAGTTGAGTTATGTAAATTATTTTCCGACCTGTCTTGTGCAGTGTAACAGGAACAAACGTAGAGAAAAGGAAAGAGAAACGAAAGGTGGCAAGCGGGGCACTGTATACCAAGGGCAATTTACAACATTACGTATGATAAATAAAGCAAATACAACCTCCAGCCTCCGACAAAAAAAAAATGGAACTTGAGTGACTGTGTCTCGTGGGGTAGTTATATACTTGATAAGATAATACGATAAATGACATCGGAATAAAGCAGAACTGCCAAAAGAAAAACAAAGAAAGAGAGAGAGAAAAAATAATAGCGTCCTGCGGGTCTCGAACATCTCGTCCTAAGGTAGTGCATAATGACAATGCAGCGGGCTAAGCGACTATAAAGCCACACGGCTGTCCCGAAGATTGGATGTGAAATTCATAACTTAATATCATTTACAACATGAAAAAGTTCATTACTACTACTAAACAGTGATGCCTTCCACTCATGTGGCATAAGATACCTCTATAGAAACATAAAACCTGTCTACAATTCCGTAATTGGGTCAAACAATAACAACCTGGAATTTCAAAGATATGAGCGAGGCGCCATACACCTAGACTAGAATTAATCAATTCAGCTCCCATTCCTGCCAGTTATCTAAACGTACATGTTCCTACCTATCCTGTTACAATATAACAATAACCAATGAAGAGAAAAGGAAAGAGCAAACGAAAGGTGGCAAGCGGGACACTGTAACAAGGGGCAATTTACAACATTAAGTGTGACAAAATTAATGAAGCAAACCCAATCTCCAAACTCCAATACAAAACAATTAAGGGAAATAGAGCAGCCGTGTTCACGGCTTACGTATACTTGATAAAATAATACGATAAATGACATCGAGTAAAGCTGAACAGCCGAAAAAAAAAAAGAAAAAAAGGAAAAGTCCTGCGGGAGTCGAACTTCTCGCCTTTAGTCCAGTCAAAATACGACAAAAAGTGGGTTAACCCACAACTAATTGCAACAGAAACGATTCCACTTGCATTTGACCCGGAAGAGCTATTAAAATAACATATTAAAAGTTCCTTAAAATTCGAGTGGTGGATCAGTGTCTACTTTGCATAAATTCAAAATGGCCGCCACACAACCTATTTATGCCTATATCTCGGGATATATAACCCACAGAAAGTAAATTCCGGTGTCTAAACCTATGTATTTTAGGTCAAGGAATACAAATATGTTATCTTTACCAAATTTCAAGCATCCCTTTATATAGTTTTTGCATATATTTGCATATAATACCATACAAAATGGCCGCCATATTGCCTGTGTAAGCCCGTATCTTCGTATATCAGTAACGTAGTACACTCAGGAATAAGTCGCTATATGTCTGGACATAAAACCCGCAGAAAATAGATTCTGGTGTCTAAACCTTTGTTTTTTTTAGGTCAAGGAATACAATTATGATGTAAGCAGTTACTTTCAAGCTTCCCTTTATACATTTCCTGCATATATTTGCATTTAATTAAATGCAAAATGGCCGCCACAATGCCTCTACAGGCTTATATCTCTATCTGTAAAAGGTACCCAGTGATGGTGTCTGTGGTCTTGATTTTACTGCTGAGAATCACTGATGTAGAATACGTTCCACTCAGGAATAATTACCTATATTTCACTAAAAATTTGCATATATTTATACATAAATCTATTCAAAGTAAGAGTAGCTTACATCCATAAGCTACTCTACAAAAGTTTCATGAGTTTGGACATTATTGTAGATGACGATCTTGTCATATCAGGGTACCATGTCACTCACTCACTTTCTGAATAAAAGACCCAGGGGTCCAGCCCTCATCTGAGTACTAGGTTTGTTGTAAATTTGACCATGTGTTTTCAAAAGGAGGATCAAAAATCAAAAGTGGCCTCCAATAATTTGGTCCCAGCCCAAAGGCGGCCACACCTATATCAGATTTGAGGTGCCTTTGGGCATCCTGTGGCTGGGGGGGGGGGGGGATGGTTCCCATTTTACCAATATTCTACCAGCTTTTTTTTTTTTTGAAGATGAAAGAGTGAAAATTGGTCCCTATTTGGCACTAGCCCCAAGGAGGTCACCCCAGCATCTGCCACAATAATCTTGAAAGTATGCTAATACACTCACTGATGTATTTACTCAATGCTCTTCTGGTTTTATAAAAGCAGCAACTCTAGATAGAGAGGGGGACATTAGTGCCCACACATCTAAAAAAAGAAATATGTACATGTATGTATACTGTTGGACTGAAATGCATTACCAGCCTACTTCGTCATTTTATATATATTCACACACATATATAGACGAAGTAGGCTGGTAATGCATTTCAGTCCAACAGTGCTATTTATTCAAACCAAATTTTCGACGAATACATTTGTCTTCCTGAAGGTCGACAATGGCAATTCTGAAGAAAGACGAATGTATCCGTCGAAAATTTGGTCTGACTAAATAGCACTTTTGGACTGAAATGCATTACCACCCTACTTCGTCATCTTTTCTGTACTGGTACCAACACGCGGACTACAAGTATTATATATATATATATATATATATATATATATATATATATATATATATATATATAGAGAGAGAGAGAGAGAGAGAGAGAGAGAGAGAGAGAGAGGGAGAGATTATAATGTGTACTAGTAATATTTCGAAAAGAAGATAAAACTGCGAAACTTAAAACTATGCAGTCTCCAAGATATTCATCTTTGTACTTTTTACCTAGCTCTGTTATAGCTGGTTCTACTTTGTGTGTGTGTGTGTGTGAGAGAGATTTTTTTTTTTTATGATAGATTCCTTAATTTGGGGGTTTTGGGACCTTTTGGACATGGTGTCTATTTAAACAACTTGATACGAGTAGTCTGTCATCCTTGGAATGCTACTTGCCTAGTTTGTTGAAAATCTGTCAATACATGGGGTCTTAAAAGAGAATCTGAAAATGGTTTTTGAAAATGCATGCATGACTGTCGGTGGACGCCAGAAGATAAATGATGGCTATTTGCAATATTAGCTTGAACCTTTGCTTTGCCTTTTTGCTGTCTTGAACCTATGGCTAAGATGAATTCAAAATCTAATGAATCAAAGTCATTGGATTTCAAGAAAACTTTCTTCCGTTTCAAGTACGGATTCATTTTCATTTTCTGGCTTGCGATAATACAGATACTTACAAAGGTATGTAATAATATAATATATATACATACATATATATATATATATATATATATATATATATATATATATATATATATATAGATCAATGATAAAAGTGTAAAACATGTAAACTCGCTTACACTCAAAGTGTTCTATGCGTTTACCATAAACTCTGGACTAGGATAGTGTGAAATTGCAGTTGATTAATCTAAAGCAAACAGGATCCTGGTTTCATTTCATACTGACAAAAAGAAAAGTGGTAAGTCTCACATTTGTTGTAACTGTGTTGATGTCTTTCAAGAATGCTATTTATTCCTAGTCACCAATTAGAACAGCATCATCTGACTCCGCAAATATTTTAGAAATATAACATTACAATTTTGTGTCTGATCTATAATGGCCCGCATCTGCCACTGATATGGGTTGTGTGCAGTCAAATCTGTTTGCCCTGCAACTATACACTACCAGCAACTATACATTACCAGTTGCTAACAGCCTGTCTTACAGGTGCATCAGACTTCCTTCAGGAGTTCCTTAATAGCCGCAGCTTTGTCTGTAGTGATCAGAACATATTTTTGACTAAAAATCTTCCTCAAATCGTCCCAATTCCAATGATTGTATAATTTCCCTTCTACTGTTTAACTCGGAGAAAAGCTGCTGCTGAAGTGGAGGGAAGGGACCTTTTGGAAGTGTTAGGAACAGAAAATGATGTTATGTATTTTGTTTTTTATCTGACGTCTGACTGCTTTTTCGCCTGCAAAATTGAATTCAGCCTTCATGCTGCTCGCATTTCCAAAAAAAAAAAAAAATTGTGTGTTGATGAAAATGTTATTAGTGCGAAGCCTGAATGCAATAGGAAACATTTAAATAAAGGTGCAGATACAGCACTAAAAATGGTAAAAGTAACACTTATCTGAATTTATAAGCATTTTATGAGCTTGAAGCCAATGGGAAGGATGCTGTTTGTATTGATCGACTGATGAATCCAGAGTACTAGGAATAGACATGTTAAGGCATTTCCTTTTTCTTTTCTTTCTTTTTTTTTGTTTTTGGCTGTTTTCTGTAAGTCATTGGGTAAAACCGCGCAAAAATATGACAAAATCCACTTCCATACAACTTATCACGGTCATATGTTGCTCATTGATAAACATGCCTTTGCCAAAAGTTTTGCAACAAAAGACACAAGTATCGACTAAACATGGATGCAAATCATCGCAGGTAAGGAAAAAGATGTTTGAAAAAAATCTGCTGAATGATTTAAGACCAATTTTTGTGTGGTTACACCTTAAGCACACTTTGAAAGCTATATGAGATAATATGACAAGAACATCCTCTAAACTAATGTCCAAACTCATGAAACTTTTGTAGAGTAGCTTATGGATAATCATGATCTTGATGACTCCCCCCCCCCCCCCAAAAAAAAAAAAAAGAAAGAAAAGTATTGCAATGTAGACACAAGTATAAGCAGTAAACATGAGGGCAAATTACACGATATAATACATTAAATATCGTGCAATCATAAAAATCTTTTTAACGATTCCTACTACATAATTTGAGACTTTGCTGTTGTGTACCTATTGAGCACACTTTGGAAGCTAAGTTGAGATTACAGTTAAATAAAGATATGTTCTATTCGATGCTCCTTACAGTTGTTTTCTGTTCTGAGGTTTTATCTAAAGAAGTTTAGAGTGAGTTTAATGTAATACAATACTTTTAATCAATGCAAGAATATAAAACTGGATGTAAGGATAATCATTAAGGTTGTGAATGGAATTCTAACAATTTTGCCCTTAAAATTTTGGATGTAGAAATTACAGTAGAATTAACGTTCTGTAGCTCGTATTCGTATATCTGAAATTATATTCACGATAAAAATTTAAATGGATTTATGCATAAATATAGCTATGCAAATTTTTAGTGAAATATAGGTAATTATTCCTGAGTGGAACGTATTCTACATCAGTGATTCTCAGCAGTAAAATTAAGACCACAGACACCATCACTGGGTACCTTTTATAGATAGAGATATAAGCCTGTAGAGGCATTATGGCGTCCAATTTGCATTTAATTAAATGCAAATATATGCAGAAAATGTATAAAGGGAAGCTTGAAAGTTACTGCTTATATCATAATTGTATTTCCTGACCTAAAAAACATAGGTTTAGACACCAGAATCTATTTTCTGCGGGTTTTATGTCCAGATATATAGCGACTTATTCCTGAGTGTGCTACATTAATGATATACAAAGATACGGGCTTGCACAGGCAATATGGCGGCCATTTTGTATGTAATTATATGCAAATATATGCAAAAACTATATAAAGGGATGCTTGAAAGTTGCTAAAGATAACATATTTGTATTCCTTGACCTAACATACATAGGTTTAGACACCGGTATTTACTTTCTGTGGGTTATATATCCCGAGATATAGGCATAAATAGGTTGTATGGCGGCCATTTTGAATTTATGCAAATTAGACACTGATCCACCACTCGAATTTTAGGGAACTTTTAATATGTCATTTTGATAGCTCCTCCGGGTCAAATGCAAGTGGAATCGTTTCTGTTGCAATTAGTTGTGGGTCATTTCATATTTTGACTGGACTACTTCCCGTATGGCGTCATGAACACCCAGCGCGCTAAGCGATTACGCCAAATGGCTGTCCTGAAGATCGTTTGCGAAACTTAAATTTTTAATTATACAATCGTGACTGTTGACGGAGATGGCGCTATTCAACTTCCCACAAGTGGCCGCGTGGATTCGACCAATATACAGTTGCAAACAACGATCGCCAATCGTTCCGTACAGATTGCATTCTCATTTTCAGTTTTTAACTACAAAATTGTCGACCTCATGAGGAGATTTTAAAATATAAAATGCATGATGACTGCAGCTTATTGTCTGAGCTACAACATACATAAGTTTCAGAGGAAATGGAGCAAAATCAGCTGAGATAAAGGTGCTTAAACGTTGTCAAGTCAATGCATGGTCTAAAAAAAAATCACCTCCCATAGACAATACACGTAAATTTGTCCGATTTTGAGTCTTTACCTTTAATCACAATTTAAGGTATGATGATGTCATCAAATTTCAAAACCATGACATTGATTTGAAAGGCAAATGTTCAAAGTAAAACATATCTGAATTTGGGATAATATTGAGCTTAAACAAGAGAGATACGAGCAAATGAATGTCAGAAACAGTACCTCAAAAAAATTAATTCCACTTTTTTGATTTCAGATGATGATATGATGACGTCATAATGTATTTCGGGAAATATTGATGCTTGAAATGTTATTTCCAATTCATATGCTT
Source organism: Diadema setosum (assembly GCF_964275005.1). Taxonomy (NCBI): domain Eukaryota; kingdom Metazoa; phylum Echinodermata; class Echinoidea; order Diadematoida; family Diadematidae; genus Diadema; species Diadema setosum. The sequence goes on from NC_092685.1 coordinate 3,745,701, forward strand.
TTGTAATATGCAATAAAAACATAGGGTCACCCTGCGTTTTAAAGAGCTATGGCGAAATAAACAAAGACATGTTTTTCGCTATATTTCCACATAGACGCGCACACGAAATTTCAACTTTGACGCCAGCGCATTCCTTTGTTATAAGTCAAAATTGATCGGAAATCATTGGATATTGTTACTTAATGTATCAGGAATCCAAATCTGTCAAAACAATTGCATTTTCATGTTGCTTACGCGCACTGCGCGCGAAAATGCGCGGACGGACGCCTACGCGCGGAACGCTTAAAATTGTCTGAAACTTCGAGATTTCCCATTGGAAAGTTGTTTTGAGCCTTTTAAAAGTTTGATGCGCGCGTACGCGCGCGTAATGATGTCCTAGGTAATTAGCATTAACATGTAAGATAGAGCGTGACCTAAACTTAATGTCCACAGAAAATGATACAGAAATGACCTTTAGTTATGAAGTTATGATCGATCATGTAACATGGTCCGAAAATCACAAAATGGCGCCTAGATGACGTCATAGATATGTTACTGTCATGAAAACCTTATTGTGGCTAGATTTTGTCATGAGACATGTTCCCTGAAAATGTCATGTTATTCCGTAATGTCATTCTTGAGATATTGACGACACAAAATTGTCCAGAAAGAAAGAAGAACGAGACATGAAAACTCGTCACATTGAGGACGAGTTAGGTGATACGCTTGTGGTCATCAGATGACGGTCATCTGTGATCGACAAAGAAAAGAATGTGATATAGGCACCTTGAAGTTATATTGAGCGTGCATGCGAAACCGTTTCTGTAACCACTCTGCCACGGGTCATCCACGGAAATGGTAAGACAAAAAAAAAAAAAAACAATGTATAGATATAACAGGGGGAAAGTCAATGCCCACTCAACTAACGTGGCCTGGTGAACATCTATTGCATTGCTAGACGGAGAAGCGGCCCTGTAACGACTGAGGTCACTATGCCATTTCTGGCAACTTGGGAAAAATACGTCCCGCAGACATAAAACCTATAATCGGCTGGTTTTGATACCTTGCCTTTAATCACAATTTTCAGTGTAATGACGTCATCAAATTACAAAACAATGACATCGTCTTGAAAGACAATTGTTCAAAGTACAACACCTCAGTCGTCGTCATTACATACTATGATCGGTTTGACAAAGTCAACCTGCAAAATGTTGCTGCAGTCGAAGCAATGTGGTCTCCAACACACAAAAAAGAGGGATATGGCGTGTGTGTGTGTCTGTGTGTGTGTATAGGTGCGTTTATATACGAACGTGATTTCTACATGGACGAATATGAAATACAAAATTGAAGAAAAAAAGTAAAATAAAAAAAAAAATGTTTCGTGATCTTGTGGGGTTCGAACCCGCAATCTCACGTCTCTGAGACGGCGCCTTTAACCACTCGGCCATACGTCTCGACGAGAAAATATGGGGAACGTAAACTTATGTATGTGAAAGATACATGGGGAATCGTTTTGTCCACATTCCATTTTCATTTTCAGTTTTAAACTGGAAAATTGTCAATCTGATGAGGAGATTTCAAAGAATAAAATGCATGATTACTGCAGCTTATTGTCTCAGCTACAACATATTAAAGTTTCAGAGGAAATGAAGCAAAATCAGCTGAGATAAAGGTGCTTAAACGTTGTTAAGTCAATTGATGCTTTTAAAAAAAATCACCTCCCATAGACAATACACGTAAACTTGTCCGATTTTGCGTCTTTACCTTTAATCACAATTTAAGGTATGATGACGTCATCACATATCAAAAGCATGACATGGACTTAAAAGGCAAATGTTCAAAGTACAACATATCTGAATTTGGGATAATATTGAGCTTAAACAACAGAGATACGAGCAAATGAATGTCAGAAACAGTACCTTAAAAAAATTAATTCCACTTTTTTGATTTCAGATGACGATATGATGACGTCATATTGTAATTATGGAAATAATGATACTTGAAACGTTATTTTCAATTCATATGCTTTTGTAATATGCAATAAAAACATAGGGTCACCTGACGTTTTAAAGAGCTATGGCGAAATAAACAAAGACATGTTTTTTCACTATATTTGCACATAGATGCGCATGCGAAATTTCAACTTTGACGCCAGTGCATTGCTTTGTTATTTGTCAAAATCTATCAGAAATCAATGGATATTGTTACTCAAAGTATCAGGAATCCAGATCAGTCAAAAAATGTGCATTTTCATGTTACTGACGCGCTGTGCGCGCGAAAATGCGCGGACGGACGCGCACGCGCAAAATTGTTTGAAACGCTTAAAATTGTCTGAAACTTCGAGATTTCCCATTGGAAAGTTGTTTTGAGCCTTTTAAATGTTTGACGCGCGCTTACGCGTCCTAGATGACGTCCTAGGTAATTAGCATCTGAGAAAGAAAGATAGAGCGTGACCTGAACTTTATGTCCACAAAAACTGATACAGAAAGGACCTTTAGTTATGAAGTTATGATCGATCATGTAACATGGTCCGAAAATCACAAAATGGCGCCTAGATGACGTCATAGATACGTTACTGTCATGAAAACCTTATTGTGGCTAGATATTGTCATGAGACATGTTGACTGAAAATGTCATGTTACTCCGTAATGTCATTCTTGAGATATTGACGACACAAAATAGGCCAGAAAGAAAGAAGAACGAGACATGAAAACTCGTCACATTGAGGACGAGTTAGGTGATACGCTTGTGGTCATCAGATGACGGTCATCTGTGATCGACAAAGAAAAGAATGTGATATAGGCACCTTGAAGTTATATTGAGCGTGCATGCGAAACCGTTTCTGTAACCACTCGGCCACGGGTCATCCACGGAAATGGTAAGACAAAAAAAAAAAAAAAAAACAATGTATAGATATAACAGGGGGAAAGTCAATGCCCACTCAACTAACGTGGCCTGGTGAACATCTATTGCATTGCTAGACGGAGAAGCGGCCCTGTAACGACTGAGGTCACTATGCCATTTCTGGCAACTTGGGAAAAATACGTCCCGCAGACATAAAACCTATAATCGGCTGGTTTTGATACCTTGCCTTTAATCACAATTTTCAGTGTAATGATGTCATCAAATTACAAAACAATGACATCGTCTTGAAAGACAATTGTTCAAAGTACAACACCTCAGTCGTCGTCATTACATACTATGATCGGTTTGACAAAGTCAACCTGCAAAATTTGCTGCAGTCGAAGCAATGTGGTCTCCAACACACAAAAAAGAGGGATATGGCGTGTGTGTGTGTCTAGGTGCGTTTTTTTACGAACGTGATTTCTACATGGACGAATATGTAATACAAAATTGAAGAAAAAAAACAGTAAAGTAGCTATGTATTTTGTTTTGTGATCTTGCGGGGTTCGAACCCGCAACCTCACGTCTCTGAGACGTCGCCTTTAACCACTCGGCCACACGTCTCGACGGGAAAATATGGGGAACGTTATGGACTTGAAAGACAGTTGTCCAATATATAACACATTCATCGTACGTTGTCAGTTTGCTATTGACATGACGATCTATCGCACAAAAAATGAGGCAGGTATTAGTACCTGTATGAAATTATTATAGGCATGGTTATCAAATTGCCCTAAAATATCCTTATAATTGCCTTATTTTTACACACAGTTATGCTATCCCTTTAAACTCGTCACAGTTTAATTAGAATCATTAACATCATACATTAGTACCATATTCAGTTCCATAGCTGATCACGTTTGCTAATCAATTAAGATTAATTGTCTAGAATGTGTCATATGGCCAACCTGTATACACACGTATATACACACACAATGCTAAATGTATGTATCAAACATCTGTAACACAACTTTGAACTAACTGTAGGAATTATCGCTGCACTTATCATCCATACTTTTTATCACTATCTGAAACTCCACAAAAACCACTAATTGACAAATAATCATCAATACAGAAGACTGAGTACCTTTTTTTACAATGTATAGCTTGTTACATGTATAAATCAGCACAAAGTAACCACGACTACATTGTGTTACTGAATTGATATGAACAAATTTCATTTTGTAACAATATACTACATCAGTTTGAAAAGCCCAGCCTGCAAAACTATGATTTTGCAGCAGTCGAAGTAATGCAGTCTCCAACGCAAAACAAAGGTTTACCGTGTGAGTGTGCGCGTATAAGTGTGTTTACATGCAAACGTGATTTCTACATGGACGAAGGTGTAGTACTCCATTGAAGAAAAAAAGTAAAAAGAAAATCATTATTTTCTTTCGTGCTCTTGTGAGGATCGAACCCGTACGTGTGCAACCTCACGTTTCTAAGACGACGCCTCTAACCACTCGGCCATACGTCTCGACGAGAAAATTAGAGGAACGTAAACTTATGTACGTGAAAGATGAATCAGGAATCGTTTGGTCCGCATTCCATTCTCATTTTCAGTTTTAAATTGCAAAATTGTCAATCTCATTAGGAGATTTCAAAGAATAAAATGCATGATTACTGCAGCTTATTGTCACAGCTACAACATACTTAAGTTTCAGAGGAGATGAAGCAAAATCAGCTGAGATAAAGGTGCTTAAACGTTGTCAAGTCAATGCATGGTTTCTAAAAAAATCACCTCCCATAGACATAACACGTAAACTTGTCCGATTTTGCGTCTTTACCTTTAAACACAATTTAAAGCATGATGACGTCATCAAATTTCAAAACTATGACATGGACTTGAAAGGTAAATGTTCGAAGTACATCATATCTGAATTTGGGATAATATTGAGCTTAAACAACAGAGATACGAGCAAATGAATTTCAGAAACAGTACCTTAAAAAAATTAATTCCACTTTTTTGATTTCAGATGATGATATGATGACGTCATAATGTATTCATGGAGATATTGATACTTGAAACGTTATTTCCAATTCATATGTTTTTGTAATATGCAATAAAAACATAGGGTAACCAGACGTTTTAAAGAGCTATGGCGAAATAAACAAAGACATGTTTTTCGCTCTATTTGCACATACACGCGCACACGAAATTTCAACTTTTACGCCAACGCATTCCTTTGTTATAGGTGAAAATTGATCGGAAATCAATGGATATTGTTACTTAATGTATCAGGAATCCAAATCTGTCAAACAATGTGCATTTTCATTTTGCTTACGCGCACTACGCGCGAAAATGGGCGGACGGACGCAAACGCGCGAAACGCTTAGAATTGTCTGAAACTTCGAGATTTCCCATTGGTAAGTTATTTTGAGCCTTTTAAAAGTTTGACGCGCGCGTACGCGCACGTAATAATGTCCTAGGTAATTAGCATTAAAATGTAAGATAGAGCGTGACCTGAACTTAATGTCCACCGAAAATGATACAGAAATGACCTTTAGTTATGAAGTTATGATCGATCATGTAACATGGTCCGAAAATCACAAAATGGCGCCTAGATGACGTCATAGATATGTTACTGTCATGAAAACCTTATTGTGGCTAGATAGTGTCATGAGACATGTTCCCTGAAAATGTCATGTTATTCCGTAATGTCATTCTTGAGATATTGATGACACAAAATTGTCCAGAAAGAAAGAAGAATAAAAAGAAATAAAGAGAGATTTTGACAATCACAATAGGTGATACGCTGATAGCGTATCACCTAATAAGAAACGAGATATGAAACTCGTCACACTGAAGACGAGTTAGGTGATACGCTTGGGGTCATCAGATGTCGGTCATCCGTGATCGACAAAGAAAAGAATGTAATATAGCACCTTGAAGTTATAATGAGATACTTAGTTGAACTTTTTTGGGGGCCTACATTTATTATTCAGATCACATTTGTTTTTCTGTCACACAAACTATGTGGAAATTCTGTGCGTGTACGACTAAGTCGATTTACGGACTTTTTGAGCCTCAATTGCGCGGCCGAGCCCCGCAATTTAGTCCATTTACACTGCCGGGCTCGGCCGCGCTTTTGATTCAAACCTTTCAATATTTTGTCGTAGTGGCGCTCTACTTGTAAACAAACGCAATTTGGTATTGTCTGGTTTTCAGATCCTTTGGCAACTGAATTCCGTGGCGACGAAGTCGCCTTTCGGGCAAAGGCCTTTGCCGAAGGAGAAAATCCTTTGCAGGACAAAACCACCTTAAACTATACTAGTTTTCGACGTTGAAGTGGTTAATATCCTGAATAGCGAAATAGTACAGGCGAGTGTTTGGAAGCCACAATAAAATTGGCCGCGCATTTAGCCCAGTTTCCGTTTACACTGAGAAAAAGGCCGGGCGCGACCGCGGCTCAGCCGCGGCCGAGACCACATTAGCGTGGCCTAATGCGAGGCCATTTTGGCCCCGCATTTGGCCTTTTGCACGTTTACACCGAAATGAAGGCGGTCTCGGCGCGGCCGAGCCGCGGCCGAACCTCGCACTGTAAACGGGATCCAAGTGATCCTCGGCACGTACAAACAAAACATGACAATTAAGTGTTTATAACCATCCTGGCTTTAACAGTGGCCTTTTAAAATATGACCTTTGACCATTATTTACATAACCAATATGACTCCCTCTCATCTTGCTATCATAGTGATCAGTTCAAAGAGCTCTTACAGCTATATACAAGCCTGTGAGATTTACAAGCAGTAAATCCAATGAAGCCTCCGATACAAAACAAGGGATATAGAGCAAGTGAGTCTGTTTACATGAGAATGTGATTTATACCTGGACGAAAGTGATATCTCAATTAAAGAGAAAAGGGCAAAAGAAAAACGGGCCAAACGTACGGCTCCAGCGAAAGAGACATCGCCTTTAACCATGTAACTATAGGTCTCCTCCAACTAAGAGTACACTTCGAACGTAAGCTTATACGTGAATGATAATTTATGACGATCTCACATGATCGACACACATTCATAGGGGACAGTTAGAAGTGGAAGGTGTGCTTAATCGTTTCATTAATTCCTAATCAATGACAATCCTACTATAGGCATGTCATAATTTCTCATCTAAAATCAATGGCCTATAGGACTCATGCACCATTACTTGTATCGTGCATATACTTTGTTTTTTAAGCTTTGAGTGAAACGTGTCATAACATAATTCTGTAATTCCATCAGCAGTGATTGACATAATAAAGAAGAAAGATATATCACCGTATTGAACGCTTAGAACCTAACCGGGGGAGGGGGGTATTATAGCATAATACTCGGTTCTTTACTGGCCAGATGCCAACAACACCCATCACCCACGGCTACGCATAGAGAAACAGCCATGGCGAAAATAAAACTTTGCTTTCTCATAGGCACAATGACACAAAACCCCATCAAACACACTTTTATTGGCAGGGATGGACATGAAAAAGTTCATTACTAATACTAAACAGCGTATGCATTCCATTCATGTGGAGCGAGATACCTCTATAGCAACATAAAGCCTGTCTTCAACTCCGTTGATCGAACAATGACAACCTGAAATTTCAAAGAGATGAGCGAGACGCTATATACACCTGGCCTAGAGTTAATTCATTCAGTTCTCATTCCTACTTCAAGTTGGGTTATGTCATTGTAATCATTCCCATCTGCAGTATAACAAATCCAAAATGAGGGAAAAGGGGAGAGAAAAACGAGAGGTGGCAAAAGAAAAAATGCATGCACAACTGCAATCCACATCATTGCGTGTGACAAGTGAAGCAAATGTATTAGTTGTTATAGCAGTGTTTTATGAGCATAAACAGGCAAATTGCTTTATAGACAGACAATGTCAAATTTAAAAACAATCAATTTAATGTCAGAGAAGATGGTAAACAAGATGCATTGAAACTGTAACTAAATCGCTGCTCTTTTACTCGGTCACGGAACGTCCAACTTTATATCCAACAAAAAAAAAAGTGTTAGGGGAAAGAAACAAATTTAGATATAACATTCTTAAATTAAAAACAAGGAAAAGAAAATGTCCACGTCAGGATTAAAAAAAAAAAACTCCGCACGAACATGCATTATATTCTAGATGGGAATACGGTCTTGATGCAAAGGTCCAATGATTGTCTCATTACTTTAAAAGCAATCTATGGTTCCCTTACCATCACCAGTACCACACCACAACGACGTCTCTAAAATCAATGGTAGCACATTTATCATTGCATCGTGCATTAACTCCCTTTTCCTAAACTACCAATGGAACGTGTCATATTATTGTGTATTTCGATCAGTAGTGACTGACTTTGAAGAAGAAAGATAATGCAAAAAATTGAACGCTTACCACATTACTTATAGGGCTATTCCAGTTTGGTACTGATCTGTTCTATTCTCCCAAATGCCAACAACATATGTCACCTATGGCTAAACTAGTGAAACAGCCATGACGAAAATAAACGACAGAGAACCCCGTCATAATCACTACGCTTGGAAAGGTGTTGCCCAAAATTCCTCATTATGAAGCAATATCAAGTCACTTCCTTCCCTGCCTGTCTTTAACTCCGTTATTTGGTCAAACAATAACAACCTGGAATTCCAAAGAGATCAGCGAGACGCCATGCACCTGGACTAGAGTTAATTAATTCAGTTCCCATTCCTGTTAGTTATGTAAATGTACACGTTCCTAAATATCCTGCTACAGTATAACAAGAACAAATGAAGAGAAAAGGAAAGAGAAAACGAATGGTGGCAAGCGGGGCACTGTTTCAAGGGGCAATTTACAACATTACGTGTGACAAAATTAATGAAGCAAACCCAACCTCCAAACTCCAATACAAAACAAGGGAAATAGAGTAGCTGTGTTCATGACATCAGTGTGAAGCTGAACTGCTGAAAAAAAAGAAAAAAGAAATAAAAGGAAAAAGTCTTGCGGGACTCGATTAACTTCTCTCCTTCCGGTCGGGCATTATAAACACGCAGCGTGCTAAGCGATTCTGCCACACGGAAGATCCGAAGATCCTGTGCGAAACTTAAATCTATCTATGTATGCTATACACAACACAAATTTACATTGATATTCAGTTTTTTGGCGATATACGTAAAGTGACTGATAGCGCTATTCAACTTCCCACGAGTGGCCGCGAGGATTCGATCAATATACAGTTGCAAAGATAAATCGGGAATCGGTTCGACCAGATTCCATTCTCATTTTCAGTGATCGACAGCGAAAATAATGTTAAGTTGCGACTTGAAGTAATATTGAGAAATATTCGTGAAGTCCAATTCTTTATACAGTCCTACATAATTCAGATGAAATTGTTTCTGTCATGCAACCAATTGAAAATTTCGTGTGGTGTCACCGTGTCCAAGTAAGTTGATTGGAAATGATATGTGAATGAATATTTACCAATAGGTCTTCATATTGTTAAAAAAAATCAAGCATGGCCATGCTGTCTTTTAAGAGTCATCTTCACTTTGTAATTTCAAGTCCAAGTTGCCAGTCAAAGCAATGTGGTCTCCAACACAAAACAAAGGGATATTGTGTGTGTGTGTGTGTGTGTGTGTGTGCCTGTGTGTGTGTACGTTTACATGAAAACGTGCTTTCTACATGGACGAAGGTGAATACTCTATAAAAAAAAAAGATATACGTATTTTGTTTCGTGCTCTTATGGGGTTCGAACCCGTACGTGTGCAACCTCACGTCTCTTGTGACGTCGCCTTTATCCTCTCGGCCATGTACGTCTTGACGAGAAAATATGAGGAACGTAAGCTATTATGTGAAAGATGATTCAGGAATCGTTTGGTCCACATTCCATTCTCATTTTCAGTTTTTAGCTGCAAAATTATCAACCTGATGAGGAGATTTGAAAAAAATAAAATGCATGATCACTGCAGCTTATTGTCTCAGCTACCACATACATAAGTTTCAGAGGAAATGGAGCAAAATCAGCTGAGATAAAGGTGCTTAAACGTTGTCAAGTCAATGCATGGTTAAAAAAAAAATCACCTCCCATAGACATAACACGTCAACTTGTCTGATTTTGAGTATTTACCTTTAATCACAATTTGAAGTATGATGGTAAGTCTTCTCGAACGAAGAGTGTGGAACGGAAGCTTCTACGTGAAAGATGAATCATGACGATCACCCGTGACCGACACATCTTCAAAGGGATCAGTTATTAGAAGTGGAAGCCCTCGTGCCAAGATATTGTCTCAGCAATTCCAAAGCAATGATACCCTTACATTTAGGTATACCATAATTTCCCTCTGAAATCAATGGTATTATTCATGTACAATTGCTTGCCTTGTCCATAAACTTTGCTTTACAAACTTTCAGTGCAATGTGTCATAACATAATTCTGTAACTTCATTAGCAGTGATTGACTACATAAATAAAGATAATATCAAATTGAACGCTTAGCGCGTATAACTAAGGGGGATTTTAGCCTGATGCTCTGTTGTTCACTGCTCAGATACCAACAACACTCCTCACCTACGGCTACGTATAGAGAAACAGCCATGACGAAAATAAGTTTTTCCTTTTCTTTAGCAGATAGACACACAACCCCTTTAAACACACTATAATTGACATGGAGGGAAAAGAAAAGGTTCATTACTACTACTAAACAGTGATGCCTTCTACTCATGTGGCACAAGATACCTCTATAGCAACATAAAACCTGTCTACAATTCCGTTCTTGGGTCAAACAATAACAACCTGGAATTTCAAAGAGATGAGCGAGACGCCATACACCTGGCCTAGAGTTAATCTATTCAGTTGCCATTCGTGCTCCAGTTGAGTTAGAGAGAGAAAAAAAATAATAGCGTCCTGCGGGTCTCGAATGTAGTGCACAATGACCATGGATCGCGCTAAGCGACTATAAAGCCACACGGCTGTCCCGAAGATTGGATGTGAAATTCATATCTTTATATCATTTACAACATGAAAAGGTTCATTACTACTACTAAACAGTGATGCCTTCCATTTATGACAACCTGAAATTTCAAAGAGATGAGCGAGACGCCATACACCTGGACTAGAGTTAATCATTTCAGCTCCCATTCCTGCCAGTTATCTAGACGTACATGTTCCTACCTATCCTGTTACAATATAACAAGAGCCAATGAAGAGAAAAGGAAAGAGCAAACGAAAGGTGGCAAGCGGGACACTGTAACAAGGGGCAATTTACAACATTAAGTGTGACAAAATTAATGAAGCAAACCCAATGTCCAAACTCCAATACAAAACAAGGGAAATAGAGCAGCCGTGTTCACGGGCTACGTACACTTAATAAAATAATATGATAAATGACATCGGAGTAAAGCTGAATTGCCGAAAAAAAAAAGAAAAAGAAAAAACGGGAAAAATCCTGCGGGAGTCGAACTTCTCTCCTTCCGGTATGGCATTATGAACACTCAGCGCGCTAAGCGATTACGCCACACGGCTGTCCTGAAGACCGAGTGCGAAACTTAAATGTATAATAATACTGTCGTGACTGGTTGACTTGTGATGGCGCTATTCAACTTCTCACAAGTGGCAGCGTGGATTCAATCAATATACAGTTGCAAAGATAAATTGGGAATCGTTCTGTACAGATTGCATTCTCATTTTCAGTTTTAAACTACAAAATTATCAACCTAATGAGGAGATTTGAAAACATAAAATGCACGATTACTAAAGCTTATTGTCTCAGCTACAACATACGTATGTTTCAGAGGAAATGGAGCAAAATCAGATGAGGTAAAGGTGCTTAAACGTTGTCAAGTCAATGCATGGTTTAAAAAAAAAATCACCTCCCATAGACATAACACGTAAACTTGTCTGATTTTGAGTCTTTACCTTTAATCACAATTTCTAGTATGATGACGTCATTATATTTCAAAACCATCACATGGACTTGAAAGGCAAATGTTCAAAGTACAACATATCTGAATTTGGGATAATATTGAGCTTAAACAACAGAGATACGAGCAAATGAATGTCTGAAAGAGTACCTGAAAAAAATCAATTCCACTTTTTTTATTTAAAATGACGATATGATGACGTCATCGCGTATTCCTGGCAATATTGATACTTGGAATGTTATTTACAATTCATATACTTTTGTAATATGCAATAGAAATATAGGGTCAACGGACGATTTAAAGAGCTATGGCGAAATAAACAAAGACATGTTTTTTCACTATATTTGCAGAAAGACGCGCACGCGGAATTACAACTTTGACGCCAGTGCATTCCTTTGTTATAGGTCGAAATCGATCGGAAATCAATGGATATTGTTACTCCAAGTATAAGGAATCCAAATCAGTCAAAAAAATTGCATTTTCATGTTGCTTACGGGCTCTGCGCGCGAAATTGCGCGGACGGACGCGCACGCGAGAAAATGTTTGAAACGCTTAAAATTGTCTGAAACTTCGAGATTTCCCATTGGGAAGTCGTTTTGAGTCTTTTAAAATTTTGACGCGCGCTTACGCGCGCGTAATGATGACCTGTGTAACTAGCGTTAAAAAGTAAGATAGAGCGTGACCTGAACTTCATGTCCACCGAAAATGATACAGAAATAACATCTAGTTATGAAGTTATGATCGATCACGTGACAAGGTCCGAAAATCACAAAATGGCGCCTAGATGACGTCATAGATATGTTACTGTCATGAAAACCTTATTGTGGCTAGATTTTGTCATGAGACATGTTGACTGAAAATGTCATGTCATTCCGTAATGTCATTATTGAGATATTGACGACACAAAATGTGGCAGAAAGAAAGAAGAATAAAAAAAAAGAGAAATTTTGACAATCACAATAGGTGATACGCTGATAGCGTATCACCTAAAAAAAATAAAGAGAGATTTTGACAATCACAATAGGTGATACGCTGATAGCGTATCACCTAATAACAGTAAGGATTGGATGTATTTACCTCATCCCCTATTAGTAAGTCTCTTGTTAAACATGGGAAGAAACCATCCCATTTGAGCCTGCAGGAGAAACTCGTCTTAAGGGATCAGAAAATACCGGCACTAATATGAAAAAAGGCAAGGTATAACGACGACGAAGATGATAGTAGCAAATTGATGATAATACTAAGTAATGATAATCAATGATGACAATAATTACATTAATGCTATAAGGATTAGAACCAATACTTGCTGTCGGGCGAAAGCTCGGTGGTCTATAGTGGAGATGACGCCTGTCCGGTGATCAGGAGGTCGTAGGTTCGAATCCTGCTCGAGTTTATACGCCCATGATTTTTTTTTTTTTTTATCATGGCTACTATTAAAACACTGATCAATTCAGTGCTTATTTACGTCGATGTAGGGCAATTTGTCAATCAGTTGCAAAAAACAAAAAACAAACAAAAACGAATACAACTCATAAAAAAAAAGTATGGTTCCCTCGAAGTCTGGGAGGAGGGGGGGGGGGGGCTCACGGACTGTATAGTTTATTGTATGCCAACCTCCCATCCTTGTGAACTGGGAGGATGCATTACCCCTGTCTCCCACTGCCTGCATGTTACGCCACTGGGAGAGGAAGATGTGTGGTAAGTGTGTGGTTCCAGGTGCAATGGAGTCAAGTAGGCCTATACCTAGTATACTAATACATGTATAATTATTATGTGCAAGAGTATGTCTTCGATAATTAATTTCTCAATGAGTCACGCTCTAACATAGTGTATTACTATTTCCATATTGATGTCACGTTTGCTTCTTGCCTGTGTGCATTATCAATATTCCATCATGTTCGAATATAAAGTGCATGCACATTATTGACATCTGACGAAAGAATCTGTATCTTGGAATAAACAAATTGAGAAGGTATATTATGTGAAGGTTTCTAAAATCATAGGGTATATCCGACAGTTAAGAAAGAACATTCCACGAAATATTTTAATTATGTTATATAATGCATTAATCTTGCCGCATATTGATTATGGTCTTGTAATCTGGGGCAGAAGTTCAAAGTGCAATATCAAGAAATTACAAAAATTGCAAAATAGATATGCTCGTTTGGTTTTAAATGCTGATTTTTCAATATCCAGTACTACTCTTTTAAGACAATTAAACTGGCAAAAGATTATACAAAGGAGGCAATACCAAACGTATCTTATTATGTATAAATTGATCAATGATATGGTGCCAGTGTATTTAAAAGAAATAGTTGTTTTTCGTCATGTCAATTTGCAAACTCGATATGCACTCTCTTGCCCACTAAAAATCAATACACCCCGTACGGAATATTATAAGAGATCTCTGCATTATCAAGGGTCAAACCTTTGGAACGACTTACCTCGTTTTATGCAAGTTTTGTCATCTTTTTCTATATTTAAAAAGCAGAGTAGAATCTTATCTCTCAAGTTTTAACCCTATTGTGATATTTTATGAGGAAGAACAGAGTGCAATACATATTATGTTTATTTCTATGACACCGGGAACTGAGATATCATTTGTTTTGTTGTTGTTGTTATAGTTGTTTGTTAACTCGCGTTATTCTCTCGGTTTCTTTCATTCTTATTCATGTTGTATTTTTATCATAGTATAATTTTGTAACACACCCTTTTTTTCTATCTGGTTGATATGTTTACGTTTGTTTTGATTGATTGTAACGTTGTGCATTTGAATATATGTTTTGTATCTTTTTATTGTGCAGGGCCCCTTGGTAGAGCAGTTTTTTAACTGAAAGGGCTACCCTGTTGAAATAAAACGGAAATAAATAAATAAATAAATCTTTAACATGCCATAGGAAGAGCTATCGGAGTATATCTCTGCTCTCCGTCTTTGAGCATTAAAGTTTCACTGAACACTGGTGCGAAAGTAATTGAAAAAAAAGAAGAAGCAGTTCCCTGTGAGAAACTATCAAGGGCTCCTATCAGGGAGGTGGAAAGAGATCTCTTTCCACCTCCCTGCTCCTATTCACCACCTTTCCCTTTCATATCTCTTTCAACCATAAACGCGCGTGTCAAAGAATTGTCGGACCGGAACGCCAATCTATTCTGTTTGATTCATCCACACGCGTCCTTCGTTAGTAAGGAAAGATCATTGACTTGCACCATTTATAAGGACAGTAAAATATCAGATTCTGTTTTGTTTCCCGTGTATCACCCAGCAAGAGATTTCGAAAGAGGAAGTATATATCTGATATAGCTAAATGTGTTGGTTAGATCATGCTCCTTGGTTGGATGGTTGAAAATGGTCCTTAGAACTAAAGACCTTCGCTATATGTATCCTCTCGATCATCATCGTTTCTTATCTCAAAAAGCCTTTGAGCATGTTGATGCAAAATTATGTAGGGCATTGTCATTAGACTATAGTTGGCGTAGCGACTCGTGTCTCCCTGTACAACTATAACGGTCGCGGAGACGTCTCCGCGACGTCCACTGTAATCTTGTGAAAGAATCGAACATCATTTTTCGGATTCTTTCCAGTTTCCAGCTGGTCGCGAAGACTTTTCCGCGACGTCCCCGCGACGTCGTCGCGACCAAGTCGCGGGGACTAATCGCGAGGCATTAAGACGTTTCCACGACTTTGCGGAGACCCAATGATCTTTAAGCGACCTATAGAGAGGTCGCAGGGAGGTCTGGAATTCTGGATGAATAAAATAATGAAGAGTTTGTTCGCAAAAACCGATAAGTCCATTTTTGTAGATTTTGAAGAAATGTCTCTACCATGAAGTACAAAATAATACGGCACCTTTTACATCGGTCACTATACATAATAAAAGGTACATTTTTAAAGTTTATTTTAAAGTTATGGTCAAAAGAAGCAAAAATTTTCTTATTATTCTCTTAATTTTTCTTGACCTTTAATCGCAAATATCTCCATTTGACAAATATGGACTTATCATAGTTTTTGCAAACAAACTCTTCAAATTATCCATCTTGATATATGAACATGTTTCTGAAGTCGCTCTGGGGTCTCCTTCGATCTTGATCATGACTGATTGTGATGAGAGCGCAAGCCATTTTTGAGTCTCTGGAGTCGAGTCGCAACGATGCCATTCTCCATTGAGATATGCCTTTTAGTGAATATTGGTTCCTTCAAGGCTGCTGCCGTATATAGACTCTTTAAATAATTGGAAGTATTTGCAGTCGTAATTGTCATAAAGTATATAACTAAAAAGGACGCATTCCACAGGGCAGGGCCGCCGGGCTGCAGCTCCCCCTCCCGATATTTTATCGGAGATTCTTTCCATCAGAGCAGGGGGGGGGGGATACCTTGTGCAGTGATGCTTGACGCTTGACCCGGCCCTGCACTGTCCAGGAGCCTAGCGTCTATTTTAGTTTGCTATCATTGAAATAGCCTCAATCTGATAAAATTTGAAACTTTTGTTTATATCATTTATGGTAAGAGGTGCCGCCTGTAACCTAACAAGAGAGTTATGTGGTGTATTTCTTTGCTAACAGAGTTGTTGGTATGTGGAACTCTCTCCCAGAAGAAGTGGTCTCTGCTTGTTCCATAAATGCCTTTAAGAATAGGCTAGACAAGCACTGGAAAGGTGTTGTGTTTGCTTATGACTGATTGGGATAGTCATTACATGTATGTGTATTGATACATAATACATGCTCTTGGTCTCCAGTAGCTGTCAACTCCTGCCATAGGCCATTTTTGGTAATAACACAAATACGCAATAGAAGTTGAGCTGTTAATTATTGTATAGGAAGGGTAACAGCGCTGGACAATTGCTTGATTGGAAAGAGAGCATCAAGAGATAACTCTACCTGATCGATGAACAGGCTTTGTCCTACACCATCGTTCCGGTAAAGTAAAGTAAGTAAGTAAATAAGTACAGTTGAACCTCTCTTATCCGGCCTCCCTTTATCCGCATCTCTCTATTATACGGACGCAATCTCGCCGTGATTTTTTCAATAATTACGGGAGGAAAGGGGGATTCCCAACTCCTTGACAACTCCTACCCAAACACACATGAATTACACATTACTTCCAACATGATTAACATACACGTACATTACATCAAATTTCCTTCCAAATTGCTTACCTCCAGACATTTCAACATCCCCAAACATCCCCAAATGTAACAATGAAAAGGTTGCAGTATACACCTTACTACATGTGGTACTACAATGGGCTACATCAGTACATGTGTATGTAACATAAAGCATTGAGTCTCCCGTATCCGGCCAAATCCCTTATCCGGATGAGCCCCGGTCCCGACTTGTCCGGATACGAGAGGTTCAACTGTAACTCTTTTTAGAGGAGGGCCTTCAGCTGCAGCAGCTGTTTAATTTTGTTGTCTGCAGTGCACATTGAGGCATGGGAAATACTTTAGTTTGTAATGACTGTTATGATAACTTGGGTAAGTTGAATGGTCTTGTGAATTAATTTCATTCAAGTACATGACGCAAAAGCGTGTTCGTGCTTTGAGAAGACAAGTGATTTTGAAGAATTATCAATCGAGCAATGCACCTGCTGTCAAATAAAGTACCATCACAATTTTAAATTCGATCTTCCTTTCTCATACAGTAGCATGCTTTGCTGCCATCTACGTTTGGTCGTAACTCTGAAGAAGCGTCGTTTATCAAGACAGCGGCACTGCACAAATATCCGGACAGAGGTCTTGTAAGGTACGTAAAATTCTCAATTTCTAACCCCGTCTTTATACTTGGCTGCAGCCATTGCATTCTATGTATTGTATTATATTATAAAGATGCTTAAAGTTGTTCTGAATTTGTGATCGTAGTGCTCGTTCGAAAGAATCTATTTTGTGAGGGTACGTGCATGCAGAAGATTGCCTTGTTCGCTTTCAATTCAACACATGTGGAGACGGCATTTATTGTACACACGCCTTTCAGGTCGGGGAGGTCCCTCGACCTCCGCTGTTTGCGCGTGGGTTGAAGTCAATATGGACGAGGCGTTTGAGGGTGCAGGGCCCGACACGAAGCAAAAGAGTGGGACTTAACAATATGAACGCCTGTCGTGAACAAGTGATGGGGGAGAAAGCGTGTTAAGTCCTTATGGCACACTTGCTTCATATACAGTTCTAAAGCAACATTTGCCTCAATATTTTGTCATGATCATTCAGTTTAGTATGTATTGGTAACCAGTAGAAGTGTGATCTGGCAATCGTGGCATGTGCTCTTCTTTTCAAATTTACTAGAATCTAGATTCTAGTGTAGTGTTATCCAAGTTGTGGAAATGCTGGATCTTTGATTGAAAAAAAAAAAAGCACAATGCAGTGTTTGCATTGAAGTCTACATACAATAAACTGGTACCCTGCTCAACACTGTTTTCACTTTAAATTCAGGAGGAAGAACTGTGCGAAAGAATAAGATAGCAAACAAAGAGATACATGTATACATGTGCATGCACTTGTCGGGGAGGAAGGTCTCGAGCCTCGGTGATTAAATTTGCCTTTTCCTCCCCTGGCAACCAGCGGCATGCACCTGGGGCCTGTCTTATAAAGACTTGTGATAGAAATCACAGTCTCACATAAAATAGTGCTCACTTATTAAAATTATTTAATCATTCAGCATATTGAACTAATATGATGTTTGTGTTTAAATAGTGCTTAGAAAGTATGTATAAGTTTTTCCTTCCCTTGTGCATCCTTCTGGGTGAGGTATATCATGAATTATATCACCAGCAAGTGGTACTGATAAGCTGTTATTTTCGCGAATTTTGCGAATCACTGTTAAACTGAATTTATCAACATGTGAATATGACGCCCATGTGCTGTTGTAATAGCCCATGTCAATTTGCAAAAATGTCCATGACCTCCTTCACAAAAATATCTATACGCAAAAATAGCAGCTTACATACAGTTGGGGGAAATCAGTGCACAATTGTGGTATGCAAAATGCATCAGCTCCTTGTTTGCAGCAAGTTGGTAGATTTGTGTTTTTTTTTAGGTGTCATTTTATAAAATTCATCATTCGAAATCTTTAGGAAAATTAGCCTTTCATAGTGAATAATATTATGGTGAATCAAATATGATTCGTTATCACAGAAAGATATTTAATTGGTGAGAGGAATACCAAGATGTTCTACACCAAAAAGATTCAAAATGTGAATATTGTAGAAGAATGTATTTTGTTATACATGTGATAAATGTGGGGAAGTACACTGTAACTAGTTTAAAGTAGTCGACTTGATTGCTCTTCAGTGTGCCAGTACAAATGTAACTGAACTTCTCTGTGTTTGGCCTACAGCATTGAAACACTGGTTTAATTTGGTGTTTAGACTTTCCTGTCACAAAGACTGTCTCTGAGAATCATGTGAAAGGAGTTTCAGTCGTGCATTTTGTTAAGTTTTGTTTAATTTGGTCTACAAAATTACAATCTTACTGAGGTACTTGCTTTGTTGCCTTGTTCTGAAACTATCTAGATCACATCTTATTTGAAGGGTGCACAAGCCGAGAGAATAAAGTGTTTGATGTTACTGTCAATGTGAACATGACAAGGAGAGTACGGTAGTTAAAACTTCTCAAATTGCTATATGTGTCATTTCATGATTAGAAATGACAATCTGAATGAATGACTGCTAGCATCAAGGCCATGAAATAGAACCATTGATACGGTTACATAAACAATGATCTGTATGATCCCAAGAAGGAAAATATCACAAACTTATGACCCACCAAGCTACTTCCATACTTGTACTTCTTTTGTCAGGAACAAAAATGTATCATTGCCTGCTTGATATGTATTACAATAATTCATGTTTTCTTCAGCAATTATTTTAGAAATCAGTAATGATTCTACATGTTACAGATTTAAAAAAAAAAGTCGAAAGACCTCCTTGTGTCCCCCATTAATTTTGACATACCACTCTACACTAACCTACAAGTACCCTTACATAAGCATATATTGGCGAGTGGTAGGGTATCGGGGGGAGGGGGGAACAAGGAAGTCTCACCAAAAATAGAATGTGAAGATTCAGCAACTTCGAATAATACATGTATTAGCCAGTTTAGACAGTTTCTAGTGAAACATGATATTGAGTTATAAATATTTCTGTTGTTCCATCCTTTCATTTCATATTCATGTACAAGTGTAAGATAACATACAGTGTACACTGTGTACATGTTCACACCTACATGTATGGTAAAAAGCAGGTGAAGAACACATACATGTATTGAAAGAAACCTACAAGATATACACACTATGAAACAAGTTGGGAAACTGACAAAACACTTAAAAGAGAAAAAAAAAATAGAGTACCACAAGTAGATGTGAGAGAGGACAGATAACCATTATTTTTGTGATAATCTTAATAAGAAAATTCTTTTTCCATGATGAAAGCTACTTTCATATGACCAATCAGCAAGGTACTCGCATTTGTAATTTAGAGGTTATACTAGCTTCCTCAGTGTAATGAGGTGCAAGGTGTAAAAGAGAATATGAAACCCAGATATAATGAACAGATGTGGATATTGAGTAAATGCAGAGCTACTAGTGTTGTAGAACACTTAGTGAAATTTGAAGAAATAGGACAATCCGTTAATGACTCTTAAAAGCTTTGGTGCTGCCATCGTTAGATGAGAAGACTACAACATTTATAGTTACATCACACATGGACAGAGACAGAAAATACAAAGAGAATTCCACAAAATTTAATTTCTTATGAAAAGTGGATATATTCCCTCCTCTTAATACTGCCATGCAGGGGTCGCACTTAACTTTTTTTTTTTAACTAGCCAGGCGGACTACTTAGAATCAATTTTGACACTGAAGCAATATTTTGGCTAGCCAGACGGACTAGTAACTTCAGAATTTTATGATTTTTAGCTAGTCCGACGTGATTTTGGGTGGCCAATGGCCAGCGGACCATCGCCAATTTCGAACCCTGCCATGCATGTAAAGGATAGTATTTAATTCCTCCTGCTTTCTGAAAGGGGTAAGGTGAAGTGTTTTTTCAACATGCTAGAAAAAGCTTCTCGAGATATAGTCTCATGACATCATTGCCCATATGACATCACAAACTGTTGTAGTCTTCTCATCCATTACTTTAAGTAGCACTGAACTTTAAAAATCAATAACTTTTGAATGGATTGTCTAATTTTCCTCAAACTGAACGTGTTTTACTAATATTGCTGCATTCACTCAATTCACATACTATATTTAGGGATCATTCTCCTTGAAATGTTGTAATAAACAGGCAGTATTTGTCAGGTCAGATTTGATGCATTAAGATACATATTGTACAAAGTGTACAGGGTATGTTATCGCGTACGACCTGTGGGGAATTTCTCACAGAATGTGCATTTGAGGAGATAGATTCTTTAATATCATCAATCAAGTTTTGCCTACAGCTTGTAACTTATCAGTCAGGTACTGGGATCCTGTAGTTCCCATGTGTAATCACTTGTTCTCATAGATGCTTGTTTATTGTTTGCTTATACACTTGTACAGCTGTACAATGTATCTGAGTGCCTAGACTACATTATACATTATTAAAGTCTGTGGTGTGGGATATACAATGTACAAAGGTACAAGTGTGCAGTGCAAAATGAAAAATGGTGTAGATAGTATAAAGTACTTTGTTTTTTTAGAATGTTATGATCTTTTACTTTTGCATAATTACCATTAGTAATGAAAATAAACTCTCACACACAACAGAAATGACTATAATAAACTGGTGAAGAATCAGTAATTAGATTTACAGAGAATTTTCCCAAATTGGAAGTTTTTTAGGATGACCTTCTCAAGAGTGCAACAGTGCAGTGTCCCTTCCCCAATAATCCAAGTTTAGGAGAAAATTTGTATCATTTAACTGTCATTTGTCAATCATGGCTGATTCAATGTACAGCTTGTAGCTGTTTGGATCATTGTCTATGTCATTGCTAAAAACAACTCATTTCAGATCTGCCATTAACAGTTAGCTACATCGGTTCCCAGATGTGATGATGTTTCTTGTGATGGATGTTAATGAATGGTTATGGTGATGTTCTTGAGAAGAAAAAGATGAAATGCAAAGTTTCACTTACATATCATCTGTATGAGTGCCATGAAATCGAGGTGCTTGTATTTGCAGTAAGCTGCAACATTCATGCCTAATTGACTTTCCAGTACAACAAAACATTATGTGCCTTTGACAATCAGGTACATATGGTCCTGTAAATCGTTCAGATTTTGCTCAAAATGCACCAACTAAAAGCCTTTATCTCACTGATTTCTTTTACATTTTTGTTTTAATCATCTTGAAATACTTGTAGTAATCACCTTATAAATACTGGAATTTACAGTGTATTTCCTTCTAAATGTGTGGTCTGTTGTATGTTTTTACAACTATTTTTCGTGTTAAAAGGGTACGTATGCACATGACATTACAGTTTACTGCTCATGAGACTTGAGAGACAGTGTAGTGTAAGATGAGGAATGTTTGCATGCATTTTAATTTCGCGAGAGCCAAGAGTCGCGAAATTAAAATGATGTGGAAGTTCTTACCTACACTATATGCATTGAATGCCAGTGGCAATTTGCGAAAATTTCATGTCGCGAATATATTGTGTTTTACAGTACTGTAGTTGTAACTCTTTTTTTTTGTTTGTTTAATATGAAAGAGATCAGCCTTGGTCTTGGTACAGCTGTACTCATCGAGGTAGTACGGCATTAAATGATGGTATTTATGAAAGTGGAATAGACATAAATATAGGCCTTAGATGAAACTGAAAGTCCAGTTTTCAACACGAACTGTGCAATCTACATTGTATTTCATTAGTTTAAGTCAACAAATTCTAAAAAGAAAGTTCAAGAACATTGTACCTGGATTAGCAAATGGTATTTTAGAAATATTTCTGAATCTAGCTCTTTCAGGAAGTGGCTCTTATTTGCTAACTTGATGTCTGATTTAATTTCTGATATCCATAGATTTGTTAGGAGTAACTGCATGAACAAAATGCTGTGTAGATATTGCATAGTGTCGTCAAATTATTATTTATCAGTAAGATGACTTTTAAATCACATGTGATAAATCTGCCATTGTCTAATGCAAACAAACCATAACAAAAAGCAAACACTCGACATGTTTGCATACTATTGCGTTTAGAGACAGTAGGCTGCCATACCATAGGGGCTTCACATCACCAAACCTGAGTCATACTCAGCATGGTTATAACTCCCTCTGTTGGGCAACAATGACCATTTCATGACTGCACATTCACTCTCAGTCCAGGCATTATGTAGCTCACAGATACGTGTCCTCAGTCATTTCGGGATACCGCCATGCAATATCACAAATTGAACCTGGCATAAAAACCTTTAATAGCAACACATACAACATATCTTTTCAAGATGCTACTCTCGATGAGATACATGAAAACCACACAATGGGACTGTTAGCCAAATATTTTTATGGGTAATTGATTTATAACACAATTAATAGGATTGTAAACAGAGGGAAGCTTAATATGCAAATCTAAAATTCTGAACATCATTAGCATTGAAATCATTTGTGTTACTTCTGAGTATCAGTGAAATTAGCTGGAGTTTTTCTTGAATTTGTTTTGAAGTGCAATTCCAACACCATGTTGAAGTGGACTGTAAAAGATAAAGTAAAGTCAAACAAGCAGAAAAATTGGATGATGTTTCATGAGAATCAGACACATGGAAGTAATAGTAGCAGTTATAGTAAATACATGTAGTTTCACAACAAGTGCTACAATGTATGTCATCAACTCAGAAATCTTTAATCACCGTGTGCAGAAAAATGTGAGGAAAGCTACACGACCAGGGAGGTGGTCTCACCTCCCTGCTATGACTTAGAACTGTCAACTAGAAAAGCACTCAGAGAGCACAGGCCTCCGACAAGCAGCTCATAATTCTTATCCACCCATACATGCATGCTGAAAATCGCCAAATATGATAAAGGAGCCTTGTGTTTACCGCATCATTGTCAGCTTCCTATTGCTTTTGCAAACAGGCAAACAAACAAACAAACAAACAACCAAGTGATAACAAAAATCTAATCTCCTTTGCGAAGGTACTCTAATAAAATAAGAAGTATCTTGGGTACAACTCTTTCCCCTACAGTCATCCTGGCAGAGTTATTACAACACACCAATATATGATATGAAAGAAATCAATAAGATCAAAGTATCATTTATTTCCTTTAACCCAATGGGGACTAGCTGATTTTGCTACAATGCACATTTCTATAGATGCCTGCCCGAGTATACTCGGGACTAGTCTTCAGTGGGTTAATACCAAATTATTACGATAAAAATTTGTTAAAAGAAAGATACAATGACAGTTTTTGTACATTGATCACGTATGCACGGCAGGGACAAATTACGGGCCGCGGCATTATTGATTGTGACGTAATCGACCTTGATAGCATAAACAATTTATCGTTTATGATCCCTGCATTTTTAATTACCCCTATATTGAATAAGCACTAAATAAAAGAAAAACAAAAAAGGGTGGAAAGTATAGGTATCTTCATTTCATACATATTCATGTCTTTAAAACACTCCAGTCATAGTTGCAAAATCGCACTAAAAATTCCATATAAGTAGTTATTTTTGCACCCTTAATTTCATGCATTAAATATCAAATTATGTCAATTATTTTTACGTCATCGTAATAGTATAAATAACATTTTTTGGGGATTTTTTTATATTTATTCCTCTTGGATTTGAATGAAAGAGGTCATGCCTGCCTGTTTCGTGCAATCGGTTTCCATCTTAGAATTTTTTGCTTATCTACCCATTCTCCTAAAGAAGGGGTACAATAGCGTCTCGCGAGCCCGATGGGCTACTAAAATCAGAACTATTGTGTTGCTAGCGTTAATTTTGGGGGATATCGAGGTGACATGATTATGATCTCCGGTGAAGTTAGTTTTTTGTGTAATAACGATTAGATAGATTGCACTTGGTATTTCATTTTTTTCCCTTTAGGGGAAAAATTCAAGATACTTTCCCGATGTAAGAGCCGCAGAATTTTATTTTTATCGGAGTGGCGCTCGCGCTTCCGCCTTGTGCGTAGGCGCAGAGATTCAGTCCCACATCGTTCGTTGTTTGACGCTTGAACGTGCATTTTGGCGCATGCCTGTGGCAACTGCGTTATGTCGTGCTATTTTGTAGGTTAGGCTGGTTTTTGTGCAGAATGCATCCTGTGCTGCATGGTTCCTTGGTTAATGAGGTTTTGTTAAAACGTGAAAGTTCTGTGTGAAGTCGGATACTGCTTTGGCTTGCTTACGAGAGGGTCTGAATCTAAGCTGCTAAAGTCTCACTTTATGTACAATTTTGCTTTGGGATAACTGTGTACTGTAGTGTATGTAGTCTGGATAACCAGTACTAGCTTCTAAATATGAATGTTTTTTTGTTTTGTTTTGTTTTGTTTTTTTTAAAGATTTATCAGTTTGGGCAATTTGTAATATCTGTCCAGGCGTCGATGTTCTATAACCTTACTAAATTACCTTCAAGTCTCCATACCATGGACCTGGTAACGGTGGTTCAGGCATGCTTTTGTGGATTTAGGCCTATACAAATTCCTTCAAGAAATTGGAAAAGGAGTACATGATAAGTAGATTTGATATAGATTCGTCTATATTATATACTGTATGTGATATTTGTGAGTAGGGCCTATTATCAGTATGGTTTTAATTGCACATTTGCCTTCAGCTTTTGCAATGTTTATATCCACTCATTCCAACACAATGATGATGGGCAAGGTGAAATTGTTTACCAATGATGATATAATGACAAAATATGACATTGATGCAATCAATTGCTAATTGAAAAAAACAACAACAACAACAACAAAGAATGAAAATATAGTGCTTTATATTTTTTAGGTGCTCATAAATTAAATGTGCCCATGACCCTTAAAAGTGTGAAAAGTATCTACTACAATACTCGGTAACATACATATAAGAGAACACCCTGTCCATAATATTCAACCATGCACTTGTCACCTCATATTTGTCGCTGTGGTGGACTTGCGTTCTGCTAGGACGTCTTTGGGATGTCTTTCTTGGGTTACATTGTTTTCTTGTAACCCAACAAATGACTGAAATAACAGAAGAAGACTGGAAGAAAAAACAACAACAAAGAGCCAGTACATGTAATGTTGCAACTGTGTTTTAACGAGAGTACTGTAGAAACCTGAGGCTATGGTCATCATCCACCCACACTTCTAGCTGCTTACTTGTATTTTTTAAGCTATGCCAGAGTTAGAATGCATTTGATATAAAAATATTGCAGGTTCCATGGTAGTGGTTCTAGTCATGCTAGTAGAGAGTGACATGAATTTGGTGTGATGCTGAGACTTGCAAACATTTTCATAATTTTTTTTTTTTTTTTTTTTTTTTTTTTTTTTTGCTGCCTGCAATGGAGAATATCATTCATTTACAGTACTAAATATAGGAACTGTTGGAATATTATTTTGGTCTCAAGAAAGTGACAGAGTGCATGTGGTTTACTTTTTTATTTGTATCATTTATCAATGTTAATGAATTCAACATCACAAACAACAGTGTTACACGACCTGAAAGAGTATTCAGCTACAGGTAGTGATGTATGTTAACTTTCCATCCACTGCTCATAAAAAAAAAAAATTAGCTGCTGCACAGATGTAATTTCCTTCTTACTTGAATAAGGAAGTACATGTACAGATTTATGCCAAAACATGTACCGGTACTAAATAATGCAGTTGGTGCAATGGATGTGGGTGAGGTCGTTTGTTTTGTTGTTGTTTTCAGTGAGCAAAGCAACGAAACGTGCAGATGTAAATATATGTAGAGGTAGTAAAGTACTGCTGTGTGATGGCGTTGAACAATTAAGTCTTGAACTGTGGATACTATGCTTGCAGTGCACACATATTTAGAAGACTTCAACATGACTTGAATGAGCGCTTTATGAGTGGGGGGGGGGGCAATCAATTGAAACTTTTCAACAAAGCTGATAATTAAACAATAGCAATAAAAATGAAATAAAAACAAGGTGATCAACATGTTTCAATAGGGCGTGCTACAATTAACACTAATCACAATGTCGTGACAAAGACAACAGAGAAATTCTTGAGACTGCTGAATGCTAAATGTGTCAAGATTAATTTTGCCTCCACACTTTGAGAGATTTCAAGTCAGTGCTGGTCAGTCAGCCTGGACTTTACTGCTCTCTCAAATGAAATTGTTGGCAAACTAATGTGTTTTTTTTTTTCTGTCAACTGATGGTGCAATGGTAATGAACATGGTTGAAATGATGAGCAGTCAGTGGTGACTGATGGACAGACATCTGACTGCCTTAGCAGTGCTTAGTGTTGTCCGCTTGGCTTTTGTGCACTGTCACTGGTGTGCAAAGTGAACTGTGCAGTCTTTGTAAAAGTTATGTATTCTCTCCTGTACAGTCAAGTCGTTTTTCATTTGTGGAAGTTTTGATTGTAACAGTAGTAGCACGATGTACCGGTACAGGAGTTCGTGGGATGAATTACTGGCACAATCCTTCCGTAACCTTGGCCACCACCCGCCCCTCTGGCTCGCCCCGGCCCGCGGCGCTCGGCTCCGCGGTCGACTGTAAAGTAACCCGCGCCGCCCGTGTCGCGGCCCGTGTGGTGACCATATATTTGATTTGCCGTAAAGTGTAAATCGAACTGCCCTGAGCAGTGCACAAGGTCAAATTCAAGGGTAATAAATGATTCGCAAAAAAATTCTAAGATGAACAGGAACCACATGAACTTAACAGAAATGTCCTGAATAATGTCAAACAGGCCATCACATTTCACAGAAAAATCCCGTCGAAACACCGAAAAAGTGAAGAAAATAAGCTGAAAATTGATCGTAATTACGATCCTCTCTGTGTGTCCCATGGGACCAACTCGTCATGACAGCGACATGACCTCAAACGTCGACCCAATTGCGCGTTGAATGTTTTGCTAGGAACGTTCTAATTTTTATGAGAGATTGGGTATATCTTGCTCTTCTGGATTTTCTCTGAAACATGTTTGGAAACCACTCTGAGTTTTTCTAATGACGTCAGATCTTGAGTCACCACCCTCGCTCATTTGATCGGTTTCGAACGGAACCCGAATCAAAGTATTTTTTATGAATGATAAAGTGAGCCCTCTCTCGGCGGATGTGCACAATATGGCTGCGCGCGTAAGCTGTCCATTGCTTCTGTGTAGCCGTAACATACGTGTGATGGAGGCGTGTCACCAAAAAGCACAGCATGTATAATGTATAATGTACTCCTAACAATACAGCACATGTACAGATTAATAACAACCACAAAATGAATAAAAAAATATTTCGAGAAAAAAGTAGTACTGTGATTGATATGTGCTCTATATGATATATATGGAAAATTGTAAGCGTACTGATTATGAACTGAACTTATCTATTATAGAGTTACAGCCGTATAAAAGGTTAACAATTGAGTAGACCTGTTTATACCTAAAGAGCGGTTTCTTTTGATTTCATGTAAAAAAAGGTTCAAATTTAGTGAAGATTTTTATTTTTTTGTCTTGAGGTGACATGTCGTGAGGACATAACATCTATTGCCTTAATATCTGATTTACAGAACAAATGTATACTGTGTAAGGTTGCTACAGATATTTACTGCTTTGTGAAAAACGTGATACTGTAAAAGTGGAAATTTTCGTGGTGTTGAAATTTTCGCGCATTTCGCGCAACCAGAAACTAGCGCGAAAATGAAAACACGCGAATATTTCTGCTTGCCATACGTTCCTGTGCGTGATGTTTTGATTCCGCAGAATTAAAAACACGCGAAACTCTTCTGAACCGGCCTAGCGCGAAAAATTCGTCCACTTTTACAGTACTCCATAAGTCCATAACTTTCTTAAATTTGTGTCCAGTGGGAATGAAATTCTTACAACCTGTATGATTGTAGTCAATTTGTCAAAGTCAACTCACCTTCTCTGCTTTTCCTGTTGTGATATGCATTGTTCGGATGAGCATGTATGTGTGTTTACATTTGTACATTGTATGTATCTTTGCATTTTTTAAGCTCTTTTTTGTCTTTGAGAAAATGCTGCTGTAAGAGATACTTAGAATTGGTCACTAGGACTTGTCTTCATACATAATGTTAGTCTAATGACGTGACTAATGACTGAATATTCTCATGAATTGGTAATATTACATGCTTAAATGGATGGTACAGTATTGGTGGAGATGAAAATTGGGCTTTAACATTTTCCGAGATACCAAGAAAACACTTATGAAATAGTAAAGAGCATACCATTTTAAGAGGAATTCAAAGTTTATTTGATGAAAATCGGGATTGGAATAGCTGAAACATCCAAAAACAAAGTAAAACAAAACGATCGTAATAAAATGTGGGTCCTACACTTTATTAGGATCACTCTTTTTTGGATATCTCAGCCATTTCAAAATCATTTTTCATCATATAAACGTTGAAATCCTCATGGAATTGCATGCTCTTTCATAGTTCATAAGAGGTTTCTCACTACCTCACCAAAAAAATAATAAAAACCTGAAGTTAAGTCTCAACCACGACTATACGATCCCTTTAAATTCCATACACAGTGACCTATTGGAAGTCGTTGCCTGACTGTTGTGAGTGGGTAACATATGGATCTACTGCATTGATATACATTGAGATAGTCAATTAGTCATGCAAATTGTACACTTGTATCTTGACAAAAGAATTACAAATGTATATTGACACTTTCTAGCTTCCTAGCTATATATAAAAAGTCCCATTGAAGGCATAATTTACCATTTGCAGATGGAACAAAAACCCAGCATTACTGCTTCTAGAATGTGAGTTAGGGATAGAAACAACCAATGTAAAAATTTGAACCAGTATAATCGATGTTAAGTATTGTTAAACCACAAAACGTGAACAATTGTTATAATAAGAATGTTTCCAGACTAAACTGTATACAGTTATGGTTTAATGGGAAAAAAAGTGATATCTCCTCTAGGCTTTATTGCAAATTTAATATGGTCGGATGTTTTGTGATACAACTGACCTACACATATGCATCAAAAGTGATATCTTAAACATTTCTTTTTCATGCCACTGCTCTCAAAGTTAAACAGGACCTTTAACTGTTTGCTGATCGCAGAACAAATATAGATGGAAAAAAAGTTCCTGAATTGAGAGAATTATAGGCTCACGCACGTACAGTGGTGACGGCTTACAAAAGCCTATGCACACAATGTTATGATGGCCATGACACCATTACAGTATGTTGCATGCACATGATAATGGTAGACTCACTCCACCCCCACCCACCCCCACACTGCGCTCTTTGGACTCTTGTGCGGTGCTATAGTGATATAGTGCATGGCATGCACATTCACATGTTAGCCTACACGTAACGGATCTTTATGCCTGAATCCCCATGGAGAGATTTGATTTTTTTATCATGCCTGCAAATGATATTGGGACAAGTCTATTTTCCCTTTGACTTTGAATTTGGATGTAAAGTGCATTGATCAGTTATTGGAAATACGCTATAGAAAAGATTATATAATAATTATTATCATGAGGGGACCAGTGCTAATTGAAATGTACGCGATAATGATTATAAATTGAGTGAAATCAAACCAAAAGAAAGGGAGAAGTTTCAGCAAGCTATAATAGTAGAATGCTGCAGTTTCACATGTTTCTTGAAAGTGATAGCAGTTTGCAATCACAGAGAAAAAAAAAAGTTGTCTGATTTGATGATCATGGCATTAATTTACAACTCTTCCATAGGTTTGTACATGAAATTATGATTAAAATTTGTCCTTTTGGTTGATAATGTAGCAACTACAATCCTGCTACTTATAGAAGTCATCATTGCTTGTTTATTGCGACTGGAAATGTGATTGTGGAGGATGCACGTTCTTGTGTTCTATTCCTTGCAAAATTTAGTGAAGATTGATATGGAACTCAATGAAAGATTTTTTTATGATTATTTTTTTTTTTGTGTGTGTGTGACCATGACATAAACATCATTCCAGGTAATTTACTGTACATACAACATTGTACATGATTGCTGCTACTGTATTTAATAAGCTGTTATTTTTGCGAGGGTTTAATTTTTGTGAATTTCGTGAATCACTGTTGGATCGCGAAAATGTCTCCATGCGCTTTGTTAATACAGCATTAACATAAAGGTCGGCATTGATTCGCGAAAACAACATCTTGCGAAAATGTCTATGACCTCGTCATTCGCGAAAATATCTTTGCGCAAAAATAATAGCGTATACAGTATATACTATACTTCACTCTGTTGTGAAAACATAAAATTTGAAAATTCCTCTAAGAATTGTGGAAACGTGATATTTGAAAATTCCTATCAATATCCTGACACTGCATGATTAGATGTCATCACTTGAAGAGATGAATGATTGTACTTAAACTTAGGTACAGTGTATGAAGGTAAGAATTGGGAATGCAATATTTTGTACCTGTTTGGTAATTTTTGTTTATTTCATAATCGTTATTATTAACACTTTTATAAATTTTGGCGGAGCTCTTATAGTTATAATGCTTATTTTTTAAAATATATATATATTTTTTTAATAAGATTACACCAGAGTTTTTTTTATTTAATACTACATGTATGTTTTTGCTTGCATATGAATAATGGATAATACATTGCAACAGGGTGCCATATGGTGAATTGTAGAAATGTCTGATCAGCAGGATATCCACTGGTATATCAAGGATACTGTAATTAGATAAAATGAAAACATTGAAAAAGAATATATGTTCAATCAATTTCCTTCACACAAATGATAGAACACCACTCATTGTATGCATTGTCAACAGTCTGCAAATCGGGCAGGGAGTCCCCTCGACGAAAATTGTACCCGACATTGTTTTGTTTACTACATTGTAGTTACCTGTTTTGTGTTGTTTTTTGTTTGTTCATTTTTATGTTCAATTATTATTATTATCATTATTATTGTTATTATTATTATTATTTTTTATATTTATTTATTTATTTCTTGCATGCAATGTTCTGATGTCCTGATTTCCAGGCAGAAAATCATTGATCATTTAAAGCAAAAGAGGTTCAGGAGAAAAGTTAATCACTTGCACTACATTGCATAATAGAAGAGACTAAACAAAGAAAGAAAAGACACCGTTCTTACCAGTGCCACAGATTTTTAACCAGTACAATACATACAGGTGGTATTTGATTTTGTTCTATTCAATACCTGGTGTATTCCAGAGGGAACAAGCTTCTTAATCTTTTTTGATGAGGTAAGGTGTACACTTTTGTACAGTGTAATTACTGTGCATGTAGTTCCATAGATGACAGAAATCTACACCTCTTCATGTCAAAACAAATCCAACAAAGTTCACAAATATATTTTAGACTACTAGTTACACAGATTGTACTTCTTTTGCATTTAAAACTGTGTCTAGCCATAAATAATCATATTTCTTTCATCTTCGATTTAATTTAGCGTTAATGATATGTTTTGTACTCACAGATGACATGAATATACAACATTTGTATGTCAAATGAAACATAGGAATTCAGCAAGTTACATATTTGACTAGGAAAATTGTATTCACTGTATTTTATGCTGTATGAATACAGACTTAGTATCTTGACAAATACCAGTACAAAGTTCTTTTATCAAATAGCAAGCAAGGAACAAAATGTTCAGTGAGATATAAATGAAAGTGTTCTCATCATGAGTAATTCCAACATGCAGCGGCCTGCTTGTGTAGATTCACTGGTCCATGCTAGGAGGGAATAAAGAGCCGAGCAGAAGAGATCCTCAAACTTGTTCGAGCAGGCAGTCTGCCTGACTGCTGCCAATTTAAGGCTTGTCCAATGTGCAAGGGTTAGTTTATATATGTCACTGTACAATGTGTGCCCAATCAGGATGCTGGCCAGAGCCCATATGTTACATACATGTACATACATTGTAATATTTTATTTACATTGATTCATATCAAAACAAGTCTTATATAGGAGGTGATGATTTCTTTTTTTTAAGGATAAATGGATAAGAATTTTATGTAAATTAAATTTCATGATCTGAGCTTGCTTTGTATTGCAATCCATGGTACTACCCACTGTTGATGAGCCTAATTCAGTAAGCATGACACCATGAAACAGCCCATTGCGAACATGGGTGAAAGCAATATCCCACTCACAAAGCAACTGCTGTTGACATAGGGGCTGTGTCAGAACCCCCAACTGCTGCTGTACTTGTGTACCCAAGGCCATGTTCATCATAAATGGGGGGAAATCACTAGTGTAGTAAAGCTGCCTGCAAAATTGGCACTTGTCCAAGAGAGATCACTGACGTTCAGGTTGTGACAAGCAGGGCAGTCTGCTGAGCAGCGGAGTCTCGCTGAGCTGTGTCGTGCGCTCACGTCACCCATCCTCACGCTGATTAAATATCAGCCATTGAGATATGCTGCACATGAAAATGTGTGCGTCCAACAGTATAAATACTCCTTGCCATTGGCCAAACTACATCTAATTTCAGAGCTAGCTGCCTGCCTTTGAAAGCACATTTCTCCTTCTGCTCGTACATATTTTGTACCTTCCTTAAAGTCGTTGGAGGAAAAAGGCACAAAGGATTAGGAAAGGAAAAACAAGAACAAAGAGGGATTACTACAGTTATAGAAATTGATGTTGCTTCACAACTGTTTGGGTATTGAACAGCAAGTACAGCCAATATATTTGACTCGAGGCAAGCAGCTAGACGCTTGCTGCCTTTGGTGGAGAAAGCAGTTTATCAGTGTTTGCGGCTGACGAGCTCTGCGTTATGGCTCCCGGCATGTGGCTGCGGCGATCCACAAGCAGATCCAGGGTATGTTGTCTCGCTGTGTGTGTTGTGTCTTTCCTCACATTCCTTTCTGTTGTTATTTCATGTGCGGGTGTACTGTAGGTGGTCAGACCAAGGAGGTATACGAAGAAGTCTGCCCCTGTGGAACACACTACACTGTGTACAACTGTATGTTCTTTCATAGTTATGAGGTGTGAACAAAACATGGATTTTGTCAAGCAATCATTATTCATATTTAAAGCGTTTCCAATTACTTGAAATATGCATATTGATTTGAAAAAAAAATCCAAATTTGCAAGGCCTCTTGTTAGTACTGACACTCAGAGGGCTTATTTCAGTCTGAAGCAGATATAAATTTTGTGCAGGGTCTGAGTGACATGGAAACTTGTCAGAAATGAGAAACCAGTATTCTAATATTCTTTTTTTTTTTGTGAGCATGAGGGAAAAGACATTTTTTGTTGTTGTAGGGAATACCTTTATCAGGAATGTGACTTGACATGTGCTGTCGTATAGTATAGGCTACAGAGAGTGTTTTCCCTAGGAGTATGGTTTATTGGTTGCTAAATAACTCTAGATTAAAATGTCAATGATGACTCTGTACCCTTAAGGAGTATTCATGTAATGCTAGAGTTGTGTAAAGCTGCTGATCTCCAAGTTGAAATGTGGTGACAAAGTTTAGCTCTTGCTCGACCTTTTTTTGTTCTTTTTAATTAACTTTGAAATTTCTCTGTTGAAGAGCAAGTTGTGTGTTGTATTCCACCCCAAGAATGTACATTGTAAGTTGAAGGGGATTAAAATAGCAAATTATTTATGAAATGCTTAATGAAATCAATCTTATCTTTTACTCTGCCATGGTTTGCCAAAGTGAAGAATTATTAGAGCTCCTAAAATTGCATTAGGCAGCAGTAAATAAGTGAGTTGTGTGTATGTGTGTGTGTGTGTATTATATTTGACCCGCCATGTCAAAAGGATCCGAAAGTCGCTGATGGCTGAGCCGTGAAAATTGAGTCTGAAGTCATCAAAATCGGTCAAAACCATTGACATTGTTTTTGACATAATTATGTAGTCTAATGTTTAATATCATCTACCGAAATTGAGAAGGTAAATGATCAAAGGAAAGGGAAGAAATTAGTGTTTTACTGGGCCATGATTTTCCGAGTTTGAATGGAGCAGAAATGTGTCTGACAATATGGATTTAGCGCTGCAGATAGACTCCACCCCTAGCAACGAGGGAGTGATCTAATTGGTGAATGTGTTGCATCCTGGTTACTGATTGGTCGTTCTTAGACAGCTGGCGCTAAGTTGGAATGAACATCACGGAGGTTGCCAGGGGCATGGTCTTCTATTGTCAACAGGCGAAAACTGTCTAACCTCCCCTTGATTACGATTACGTTGGAAGGATAATTTTGAAGGCAGTTTTCCTGAAATGCCGATTTCCTAGACCACTTGACATGCTCTCTTAAAATCATTGATATCTCTGCAACTGAGTACTTTTATGAGTAATGTTATTTATGCAGTTAAAGTGGAAGAGTAAGGGAATAATGTCATGTCATTTTCAGAAAGTCGACCTTCCCCGACTTTCGGATCCTTTTGTTGTAGCGGGTCACATATATAAAGGATACTGATAAAAGAGAGAGAGAGTGAAAAAGGAAATAAGGAATGTGCTTTCTGTTACATGATATGCAAGCATACAGTACATTGAAAACACATTGGTACTTCCCAAAAAGCTGAGAGAGCTACGAAAGGAAAAGGAAGTGTAAGAGAAGGAGAGGTAGAGAGAGAGAGGGAAAGAGAGTTGCTCATACATTGTAGCACCATGAATGGCAAGTGGGAGGGGTGGGTATACCAACGCCATGTGTTCACAATGGAGTGCTTGAAATGCACTCGTGCTCTCCTTTGGGTAGATTCAAGATACTGCAGACACAAGGCTGTACACGTCTGCGCTCATTTGAGACCAAAGGGCAAAGTCTTTACATTTTATGGCTTTTCAGACATCATGAGTGGTTTTAGTATAAATATGATTATGACAATATGGTCATGGTTTAAATGATAACAATTGTTCCTGATACAAATCACTCTTATATTTTACATTATTGTTTAATCAGTTGATATGTACAAGTCACTAGTATTGTCTCTTGTTTCAGAAATGGGTAGTATCATATTCAAAGAATTTCATTGTATATGTTTTAAGCAAACTACCGGTATACATTTGCTAGGTTACAACTACGTGCAGTAAATTGCTAGTTTGTGAAACTCTAGACATCGGAGTAGAATGGACCTTTGTAAATTTAGCCAAGTTACAACATTGGATGAACATTGATTATGATGACAGCTGTCAGATTACAGTACAGTTGTATGTTCTAATCAACAAGAAAAATGCATATGAGGTAGGAAATAGATTTGGAGCAGCTTTGCATTTGTTTGCAACAATGCCCTTCAAAATGTACTCACAAAATTGTACCCACAGTTGTGTTTTTAAAAGCATAACAAGGCAAATTTGTATTGTCCCACATACCGTAGGCCCTGTCCGTACTGCTGAGTATTAAATGTGTACCAAGCACGTCTTATTTTGTGCGACCTGAATTTAGGAGTGCATCATAAAATATCATACATCATAAAACATCATACATTTCTGTTACATCCTTTTTCCATATTTTATGGATATAAAGTTGTAAGATTATCATATACTTCTTTTTTTTTTAATTCCAAGTGAAGTTAAATATTCATATCTACTGAGCTTACTTGGTGAATTTATTTATTTTCATTTTTTGTTTGTTCAATGCATGATGGTTTTCGCAGTACTATGAACAGTAAACCAGAATGCGTACATTAGTGTATCTGCATGAAAAGGCTGCAAATTTGTGTTCAAATTGTCTAAAAATGCACAGCAAGTTTTGAAATTGAAATTGTTATGTATGCTAGACAATACTGTCATATGATTTATTGTAAATCACAAGACCTCCTGGAATTATTCGAGGTTGATATTCCACTGCAGTTGATTGATTGTTTTGTTTTGTTTTGTTTTGTTTTTTGTTTTTTTGGTAAGAGAGTTGGTCATAAATTTCCCAGTACCTGTCCTACAATGAAATATTTATCTTGTTGCAATGAGTGTGATTGAGTTGTAGGCACCTACTTTATTTCAGTATTCAGACTATACCATTGAAGACTGCATGGTTGAATGGCATATTTTGCATTGTAGTGCTCATACAGCTTACATATTAGTATACCTGCATTGCTAAAATGATGTCTTTTGCATTTTAATCACTCATGATCTGAGCCAACATAGTTTTAATGAGGAAGGACATTTATAGGCATTAAAGATTTTTCCTGTGTAAGTCATCTAGTCTAAAATGCAAAACAATTTAATGGGCCTGCTGGTGATTTTTTTTTTTTTTTTTTTTGGTCTCTTTTTCCATCTTTTACTGCATGTGGCAAGTCACTGTCAAAAAAACAACAACAACACACTTCTGGAATATAAACAAGAACATGATAAGTGTTTGTACTAGCAGAAGTACATGCGCTATGTATGTTCCTGGCCATGTAGGCCTAATTGATGACTACCAACACATTCATGGCTATAACTCTGATGGTAAAACTGTTTTCAAAACTTGCATTCTTGCATAATTTACAAGGACAAGACATACAGTAGTTTAACCCGATTACAGCTTTATGGAGTAATACCAAGCAATTATGTGATACATGTACTCAGTGTTTAGGCCTACAGTTATCATGATGTCATGATGTCTGTTACAATTCAAATTGTTAGTATGTACTCTCAGTGTTCTACACTTAACATATGGTCTTTACATGTTGCATGGTCCTGTCATGGTTTAAAATACAGACAGATTCACAAACCCAACACAATATGACTTTGTGATTCTTCAATAAGCTATCCAGTGAGTCTGGGGTGCAAACTGAATAATCCTATGCCAGTGTGCTACATTCTACCACCCACGCTCACGTTGGAATGATTAATCACATTTTCATGTCACAGTGCCACACAACACAACACAAAGGTCACCAGAGTAGGTACTTTATGCCATTTTCTCCCCCCCCCTTTTTTTTTTGTTGTTGACAGGTATACTTGGTGTAAATCACCTGGTGATTTTACCAGTTTAGTGCTAAATTCCATATGATTTGTTCAGATATGTTTAGACTGTGTGTGTAATAAAGTGTATTATGTGAAATCTCTACATTTTTGTTTCATATTTTACATAATTTGTATTCAGTATGTCAATCTACAGGAAGAATGACAGTCAATTTCTTGTGTTAATTTGATTATTAAAATCACAGACCAATTTTTCTTGTTAAAGTAATATTCAGAATTTCGTTGGCCACTGGAAAGCAAGTGGCATCACTGTTTCATTTTGCTGGTATAAAATGACTTCATTTTCACAGTCACTATGGGTTAAGCATAGCCTACAGTGTACCATATTGCTAAGTGTTTTATAAGCCGCCGTGTGTTAAGAATTCCAATCAAAAGGGATGCCTTTCAAGCGTACCGGAAAGTATGTTGTTTGGCATGCCAATTTGTGTATGAATACCTAATGCCTGCAAGCTTGCTTCTACCTCTAAAAATTATTAGTGTTCCATCAGGAGTTGGCTAGACAATCAGGCTGTCTTGTTCCTTTTTCAGCATCTGGTGGATGTGGATAATATGAGTGTGAGGACAGAAAAAAAAAATGACTGTACATGATTCAACAAAACTGTTGCAATATTCTTGTGAATACTGTTATTATGTGGATGATATCAGCACAAGACTGCTTTTGAGTTCTCATGAGAGGAAACAAACATATTTTAAAGGTAGGGAATCCCATTTGCATGCCTTAAATGAAGAGTTGTATAAATACAGTGGTATGTTGAAGAGAGTATCATTTTAGAAACTCCCATTAAGTATTGAAAGTGGAAGGTAACATTTAGTACATTTTTATTGACCATTAGATTTTGAATTGAATTTTTTTCGGGGCTCACCGTAAGTTCCAGTACATTACTAGGCTACCTTTGCAGACCCATGCACTGCATGTGTGTCCATCATGTATATTTTGTGAAGAAAGTTCATCAAAACTTACAAACATTTCTATATACATTCTTGCCACACACTCTTATCTATGTTATTACATCAGCTCTTATACTTTTAGATTTGTGTTTTGTGGTCTATAAAAGGTATCCCCTACCTTTAAGACTTTGTTTTATTCATTTATTTCTTTTGAATATAACAGAACCATACAAGCAGTATTGCACGATAAACAGAGTGATAGATTAATACAAAGCCCATCAATAATCAGAGCGGATTTTTGTTTGTTTGTTTGATGAATGCCCAACTTCCCATTTTTAGAAGCTATGAAGTGTTCTGTTTCATATTCCAAATGAATAAAAGAAATTAGGTGATCAAAGGATGATTTTACATTGTGGAATTTACATCTTTGTATGGTACAATGTAAAGAAAGTAATGCATGTAACTGATTTATGAAGGTTTTCTTTTTATTACCAATATATTTTCTTTAAACTTGCAGATGCAGTCAAGTCAGTAATGTAGAGGTACCTCTGTTTTCATACCTCACTGAATAATGATGATAAAAATGTCTTTAAATAGTTTTATTTTTTTTAATCAAACCACAAAAGGAAAAAACTTGTTTCAAGGCTTGTGCAACCAAGAGAGCCCAATAAAAAAAAAAAAAAAAAATTGTATGCCGTGAAAATTTTTTGCTTTACAGTACACGTGTACTTGATGTCCTCCATGTACAGTAGAAAGTGCACCAGGTTTTCTCAGTAATGTATGTATGTGGATGTGTGCCCCCCAAGGTCCCCATCACCCACCACCACTGGTTGCACAAATCATGCATTAGTGCTAGAGGAGTCAATGGACACATGACTTTCCAAGGTTGCACTCTTTTTGGTCTTGACTACATTATTTGGATCCACTTATTATAATATATTCATGAATACCTAGTAGGGGTATTGACTGCATAGTTTCTACCAACTCAACAAAAGACTGATTCTTGAGTGTACATACATATTTGTATTTTGGGATGTTGTGAGGCTTTTTTTTTTTAGTCTTATAGCATGTTTTTCGTGGTCTTTTGTTTTTGTTTGTTTTTGTTTGTTTTTTATAGAGGGGAATCAGTGTGATACATGGTGATATCGATCATGAACACCTGTATAAATGTACTAGATTTTGTTAGCTGGCTATAACTGTTCCATATGTAGCATCAGTACTGTGCAGTGTACAATGTATACCAGGTGGTCAAATGTGTACCGTCTGAATGAAACTGATTTCATAAACTTGCAATGCAATATGTGTGTGTATTTGTGTTGATTAATATGTGTTTGTGTGTGTGTGTGTGTGTGTGTTTATGTTCTGTCCTGAGGATACCTCAGTTTTATCTGTAAACTTTTGTTTGTAAATGTTATATATTGTATTTTTATGTTTTTACCCATCTGCAGGGCCCTCATTGAAAGCAGTTATATAACTGATGAGGCTACCCTGTTTAAATAAAACTGGAAATGAATAAATAAATAGATACCTTAGGGGAATACACATGTCGATACCTCCACATGGATTTATACTTTACTGGCATATGTTCAGATGTACCACAGATCATATAAAATGTGTTGGAAATGAGTCTTCTGAGTGTATGGAGTATCTACATGGGTCCACAGTAAGAACTTACATGTTATAATTCTGTATTAAAAGTACAAAAAGATCAGATAATCCATGAAATTTCTCCCATTAATTCCACCCTTTAGAGCTCAAACAACTCACCCAGGGGATATACATGTATTGTAGGTTATGCTTGAAGGGCCTTTCCTGTGATCATGTATGTCTGTGTGTGTGTGTGTGTTTGCAGTACATCAAGCACATGCCAGAAATTGAATGTAGCTTCTCAGGTCTGTGCCACAATGAAACTTGACGGGTGACTCTTCCATATATAACACAGAGCAATGGGTAATGTGTGCTGGGGCTCTTTGTCAGGGGAAGGACAAGGCCAAACTACAAGTGCATTTGTTTGTTTAGTCTTGCAGGGAGGCTGGGGTAACATCTGATATTTGTCGTAATTCAGACTGCTCCAGCAGACCGCCCTGGAAGTTGAGTGTGTGGGAGGCGTGGCAGATAGATAAGCATGTGATAATATACCATGTGTAAATTCCATCAGGTTGTGTGCATGCATCAATGATTACGCTACATTCACATGTACGGTTGTAATAATGTTAATGGATGAAAATGTTATATTGATTAGAAGTCGACTAGTATAATTACTTCAGAGTACATTGTAACAGATGTTAAGGCGTACCATGCGCAAGTGCATAGAATATACCAGCAGTGTTAGTGACAGAAAGAAAGGATATGCAAACACAATTGATGACAGAATGAAACATGCATACAGAAACTTGCATATTTTAGTCTACTTAAGGTGATACCAAGTGTCACAGAATTTGCCCGATTTCCATCCTTTTATATGGAAATAAACGGAACAAAGAAATTTTCATAACCTCTGAGAACTGTTGGCAGGCTGTAACTCATACAAGACGAAACGGAGGAGACAATGTGCATTCAGTTAACTCAAATATTTTAATTGTCTATAACTGACTATTGGTTTTACAGCAAATTATAAAAGGGAAAAACGAACATAAATTATCAGTGGCTTTCTGGCTCTTAGGACTTTATTATGTTTAACTCAAATTGGATTCATTTCACCTCGATTATGCAACTGGCTGTCATGGATGTAAGTTGTTTGACGATGGCTTATGACGACGACGTATGACGATGACGTACGACGGTGACAATGTAAGTCGATGACGGGGCCCCGTTACGCTGGTGCTGGGATGGACTGTCGCGTGGTCTGTCGTAGCAACTCTTCGCGATTGCCGTTCGCGTGGTCGCTCTCCCGACGGACGTCTTAGCGGTGTCTCCTCAGCATCCAGGAATGAGGTCCGGTCGACAGTCTATGCTCCCTTACTGCCTCGGAGCTGGTCGACAGTCTACGACGCCTTTATGCACCTGCCTCTTGCAGTGTCAGTGGGCCCTTGACCCTTCGGGAAACCCGGAAACCCTTCAAATATTAAAATATTCAGATCACTTACAGCCAGAGCACTTGAACACATTCATATTATCCTAATCGACATTCAAATTACCTCATTATAAATATACAAATGTATCTCAGCTCATGCAACCATAAATAACAACCATTCTATATTCTATATCACATATTAACTGGAGCGTTTAACAATAACCATTATATCTACATCACATATTAACTGAAACCTTTATCACAATCCATTCTCAATTCGGATATCCATTACACAAACGAATTATGCCAATTAAATACATAAACATTTCAGAATTAATGCACTTACCACTATCTGTGGGTATCTCTAGTTAATACTGACTGGGGTGGCGGCCCCTGTCACCGTTACCGAGTGGCCATTTATAACGTGTCACGGAGACAGCACCACAGCGTGATGTCCCCTTCAAGGCCTGATGTCATACTGCCGCTCCTTGCCACACATAGCACTACCGTGGCTCTACCGAGAGCGGTCTGGAATGTCTTCTATTGACATGTGAAACAATTTGCATCAATTTACATACTTAAGTGCTTATTTACAAATTCTATGCAAATTGACCTCAGTGGAGGAGAGCGTCTGTCACTCCACTCGTGACACCAAGTCTTGGTTTGTTGCCATTTGGAATATTCCATCCTGTATGAGTGTTGCCAGAAATTATCTGGCAACAACTATGGGTACATGTAAGTGACTGTAAGTACATAAAGCTTCTGCAAGTGTAAGTGTTTGTGCACTTTTCAACATTTTGGAGATGATTCTTTGTGCTGGTCTGTCAGTTCTGTGCACGAGCCAAGGGGGTCAAATGCAGGGCAAACTATAATGTAAGTGAGATATTTTGATATTACTAGTAAAGAAAGCTCACATAGATTTCTATTTTCTTGTAATTATTTTTTACAGAAAAGGAGGAAGATGGCTGATGAACAAGAGGCCAGTACAAGCAGTGCGACACCTCCCAAGGTACTTTCAGTTTACTTTGTTTCTCTCTTACTTATAGGCAATGTGCCATACAGGGAGGACAGGTTGTTTACATTTCGATCTAAAATGTAACTGAGCATAGTCATGTTCTTTCCAATCTATGTGCTGGTGTAGGACTTGTTACTTTGATGATTTATTGCAAGCTGTTCTCGACAACTCTCTGTGGAATTAATTGATACTTTATGCCATTAACGTTGACATTTTACTTTCAGTAATGGATGGATTCAGAACTTCTGATGTATCATCTATGCTGCAAATGAAAGATAGAATATAAATGATAGACAGAGGGCTTCACAAGTGAATAACAAGTTTCTTAATCTGTGAAGAGCTGAAAGTGCGGTATTTTCATACATATTGGTTGCAGTATGGATTTCAATTTCATTATCACTTGGATGCATAGTGATTTCCTATCAAAATAAAAAAAACACCAAATATCACAGTAATTAAAATTTTTGACAATTTCTTAATCTTTATGATACAGAGCCCTCAAGAAATACATGGTTGTAAAGCTCAGACGATGAAATATCATGATTGTAGACTGCCTGCATAGTGAAATGAGAATGAAACTCAAAATATGTACATTGTATGTGATTGAATGGATGCAGCAACATTAACATTGTAGAACACATCAGTGACAGTTTTAGGAAAATATGATAGTCTGTGCCAAAGTTTTACAGTTCAGATGTGGCCATTGCTGGATAATAAGTCTACAACATTTTATGATGTCACTTATGGACAACGATATAAAGAAAAATTAAAAAGAAAATTCAACATATTTTCACTTTTTAGAGCATAATTAAAGAGCACTTGACTTACCTCTTTAAGAAAGCAGGGGGAATAATATTACCTTTAACACATGTCAAAATAACAAGTCGGTATGTGTACATTATGTTGAAATCAAATTCAGTAGAATTCTCTATTACAG
Source organism: Diadema setosum (assembly GCF_964275005.1). Lineage (NCBI taxonomy): Eukaryota > Metazoa > Echinodermata > Echinoidea > Diadematoida > Diadematidae > Diadema > Diadema setosum. The sequence goes on from NC_092685.1 coordinate 3,789,254, forward strand.
TTGTATATACAAACGAATTTTCTTTGTATCATTTTCCATTCTTGACATGATGAACTGTAGTAGTCTTCTCATCCAGTGATGGCTGCACAAAAATTAAAAAAATGCATTAAAAAATTTCTTTAAACTTTCATTGATGTTTTCTACTTATATTGCTGCATTCACTCAATATACATGCGTATTTGGGTGCCGTCCCCCTGTAAGTCTCTCCTTGAAGGAGACCTCCAAATGATTTTTAGACTCTACATTTGAACATCTATAAATTGGTTGTACTTGGTGTACAGAGTTTAAGAATTTGTGATTGGAATGGAGAATAAGAATGTTCTCATAATTCTTAACAAATCACAATGAACAAAGATTATGTCATTGCAGCCTCACATAAGAATGCATGATTGGGGCTCAAGGAAGCAGAACAAAAGAAAAAATAATGCATAAATTCTACACAGGTTAAAGGGAAGGTAAACCCAAAGAGCAATGTGGATTGAGTGAAAGCAGCAACATTAGTAGAACACATCAGTGAAAGTTTGAGAAAAATCGGACAATCGATGCAAAAGTTATGAATTTTCAAAGTTTTGGTGTTGGAACCGCTGGATGAGGAGACTACTAGAGGATATGACGTATGAGTGGACAACAATACAAAGAAAATATAAAGGATATTCAACAAAAATTCACTTTTCTAGAATTATGAAAGAGCAGTGGACCAACCGCTTTCAGAAAGCAGGGGGAATAATTGCTACCCTTAACGTATGTCAATATCAAGTTGATGGAATTTGTAATTTTCATGAAAAATTGATTTTTGTAGTATTTTCTTTATATTTTCTTGATATTGTAGTCCACTCATACGTCATAACCTCTAGTAGTCTCCTCATCCAGCGGTTCCAACACCAAAACTTTAAAAATTCATAACTTTTGCATCGATTGTCCGATTTTCTTCAAACTTTCACTGATGTGTTCTACTAATGTTGCTGCTTTCACTCAATCCACATTGTTCTTGGGGTTTATCTTCCCTTTAACTTGTAAAGCAAGTGGTATTGTAATGGATTACACTTCTACATTACTGGAATAGTAAGCCTCCTATGTAATCATCTTCATTCAGTCTATTATGTTTCAAAGGTTTTTCAGAAGATTATTGGTTTATCTGCTCAACTACCACAATAAATTCCACAAATCTATGTTGGTGGCACTATATCATGTGAAATTATAGAAATTGTCTAGAACGTCCCTTTAACAGCACACTACAATATGTACTTGATCTGGCCATGTACACTGTAGATGTAAATCAAATAGTTATCATTGCACTTATCAGTGTGGTGGTCATGTGACCACAGAGCGTACAAAATCTTGTGGGATCAATTGTTTTACATGTAGTAGAGGGATAGGAAAAGAGAATGATAACTTAAAGGTCCTCTATCAAATGTAAAGGAAACTGATTATCATCATATTGCAGTTGTGGTCATGTTTGTGGATTCTTATCTAAAACAACCTCTTTTTTTTTTTGGTGTTCTGTAGAAGCGATCTCCGTCCAAATCCGACAGTCCCCAGCGCAGCCCCAATGTCAAGCGCAAGCGGACACAAGCCGAGCGATACCAGTCGGATGTGGTGGAGGCATTCTCTAAACACTCCAAGACCCGCACTCCGACCTCCGCCAAAAAAGAGGTGTACTTTGGGAAGGGTGCCTACTTGGCAGTCCGCAGTGAAGGTATGTTACAAACAAGCATTGTCATATTAAGAATTTAACATATTTTGTGTAAAATACCTGAAAATAGTTAATCTTGCAGACTTGTTCTTTTAATTTTGCTTCTCAGATTTCCCGCCTTTGCTGTCAAGTATATCTCATTACACCTAGAAATGGGTTTCAGTCGAGAGATAAAGTGCCTTGTGTGCTTTTTAGTAGTGGTAGTATCAGTATCACTATTTTGATTGTCCTTCTGTGATATGGGCACTTAACCCCATGATGAATTAAGACCATAATTACCACAAAAGTTTTAAATCCAATTTGTACTGTATAATCCTCCTCATTGCAGCTTTGACGTCCTTGGAGTTGGTAACTAGATATACTGAAGATTCATTTCTGATCATGTCTGAAACCTAATAGGTTATTATTCATCCGGGAGGAAAATCAATATCTTGAGCAAATATTTACAATGTGTGTGTACTGCAGCAGCTGAGTATAGTATGTCTGGATGATAACTAGTGTCGGGACCTCTCTCAAATAGGGTCATGGGCTTTTGATGGTCCTACACTAAAATCCTTGTGATTACAATGTCATGTTGTAAAAGTTGCTGTTTTTCATATTTGTTCCTTTGAAAAATGTTCTTTGTGTCAAGAATTCTTGAAAGAGTGTAGCCTGTATGGATGAATCGGACTTTAGAGCACGGTAACTCACAGTGGACATAACTGGGGGCTTCCAAAGAAGAAGAAAAGCATTTTCAATGGGTTTAATGCAATGAGCCAGGTGCATTGATATGTTGATATTCTTTGTTAAGCATACTTGCAGCCCCCAGTTAGAAATTACTGTGAAAAACGGTACCCAAACCAAATTGGTCTATTTGCTAAACATTTCAAGACTCTCCTGATGGGTAAGTAGTGATTTGATGGATTCAACTGAATGTGTACACAGTGGAAGACAAATTTACAATGTACTTTGACATGGTAGTACCAAGACCTAGCATATGAGAGCAGGACCACCCAAAGGCTGTAGAAAGAAAATTTGGAAAATGCTTGCAGTACTCATGAAGAAACTGACTGAATTTGCTGTGATCAGTTTATTGTGCAAAATTCTTGTACCACCAAAGATAGGCAAAAGGAAAATGAAAGAAAAAAGAGTGTTTTGCAGCACACCACATCTGTATTATGTACTTGAAGTTTTTGTTGGATCCCAGTATTACAAATGAAGCATCGTTTTGATTGCAATGAAAATACCTTGGAAATTAGATTGTAGAAGAAATGTTGGCATCACAAGCCACATGAAATCTGTTACTCGCACTTAGTTAGTTTTGGCTTTCTTTCAGTCAGTGCTGATAGAAAGCTTCAGATGATAATGAAACAGTTTAAATGTGTGTGAGTGGGAGTATTTAAAGTGTTGGTTTCTTTTGGCTATCACTGTTATGGCTACATCTGAATGTACCAGCACATTGTGGGCAGTACAAGTGCTGTTATGATCGTCATGGGGTAGGTGCATCAGATTTCTTCCCATGTCCAAGCTTTGCATCTCTCTTGGGTTGTCCCTTTAGCTCTACTTATTGAGCAAATTGCATGAATCATGTGAGCTGATGAATGATTCGTACCGTATTGGAAACAAGCCAATGCTCGACCCTGTAAGAAAGCCTTGTGGAGACTCTCCTCACATGTCTGATCATTTCTGCTCATGTGTGTACTAGAGAAAATTTGGAAAGCTGAATTTCTTCCTCGTGGTTGGGGTTTTGCAGATCTATAAGATTCAAAGATGGTTAGATGTTCAACTGAAAATGACTTTACATCACTTAAACCCGTGCAGCTTTTTGAATGCTGTGTACATTGTATCGTATTGAAGCTGATAATACTATCTAAGCTGATGTTGCTGCAACCTCTTTCCTTCATGTCATTTGTAATCAGTATGTTATGAAAATGAGATTGATGAACCATGGAGAAGTTGATGGAGAAATTAAGAATGATAATTTGTGAAGTAGTTTAATCAGGGAGAGTGGGAAGAGAGGTTGTGAACAGAGAGTAAAAGAACAAACCAATCACCCAAGGTAGTGTTTCCTTCATTTCTGCATCCTTCATGTCTGGCTTCATTGTGAAACCCAGTCATTGTTCATCTTACGTATGTCAAATAGATTAGCCACTAGTTTACCTCGCCATCCTTGTTTTCTTGTTCTGTATATCAGGCGGATTTTACCTCTGTCAGACGCTGAAGTATGTGTACGATCACAGCCGCTCCCTCAACATCCAGTGGCTGGAGGAGACCAAGCATGGCATCTACAAGATGTCCTTTCTGGACTGCGTTGACCGCGACAGTGTGCTGACCCAGGTCCAGCTCAAGCCGGCCGGAGAGAAGGGGCTCAAGAAGCTGCCGGACAACGAGATCTCCCGCATCGAAAAGATCCTCAACTTGTCTGTCAAGAAGGAGAAGGGTCAGCTCAGTGATGCAGATGGTAAGTCTGATAGAGAGAGAGAGAGAGAGAGTGAGCAAGGTAATAAATTATGTAATATATTCATGGAGATATATGTATTCATTTGTACTTTAAAGGGATGGTACAGTTTTGGTTGAGATGGGGGATTCAGATTTTAACTGTACATGCAAGATAATTAGAAACCACCTGTGAAATATTAAAGAGCATACAAGTGTAATAGATATTCAAAGTTTATTTGATAAGAATCGGTTTTGAAATGGCTTGGGTATCCAAAAACAAAGTAAAACAGAGTGGTCCTAATGAAAGATGGGTCCCACCTTTTATTGCGACCTCTTTGATTTTGGCTATCTCACCATTTCAGAACAAATTTTCATAAAATAAACTTTGAATCTCTTGTAGAATTGTATCCCCTTTCATATTCCATCAGAGGTTTCTCATTTTCTCACAAAAGTGTTGGAAACCTGAAGCCCCATTTTATCCAAAACTATACTATCCTTTAAAGACATGAAGAATGCAATTTGAAAATCTCTCTTGGATTGGTTACCAATGAAAGATTTCTTAACGAACTTTGAATAATTTAAGATGACAAAATTTGATATCTTGCCACTTGGTACAAATCCATCCTTCAGGTCGGGCTTCACTTGATCAGCTGTCCGAGCAACTTGCTCAAGGGAAGAAGGGCAGAAGGTCAACCACCCCCAAGAAACAGACACCTGCGACCAAAAAGTCACCAGGTAGGGCCAGAACAGTTGCCACGAAGGTTCAGAGGAATGCCAAACAGCTGAAGAGGAAACAGAGAGTTGTGAAAGGTATATTTGTTAGAATTATTCATTTATTCATTCATTCATTCATTCATTCCTTTATTTAATGCTTTCTTTTTTGTCTGTTTGTCTAAGCATTCATGTTTTATGTACAAGTATCTGTTTAGTTCATTTATTTATATTCATCTGTTACTTTTTCTTTTGTTCAAACTTATTCATTTCACAATATCTTGAGTTGTACATAACAGAATCTGATTAAAGAACATATCAAATGGTGCCCAAGGATTATTGGAAATAGTCAAGTTACTGTCGTAGATAACACACCGACACATTAAATAGGCATACTGAGTATATTGCGTAGTGTAATGTGTGTGATGATTGTGTCATTTTGTGTGTGTTTATGTTTGTTTGTGTGTGTGTATGATTTCTGACTAATCTGTTGGTTTCATGTTCAATAACAACATCTCCAAGACTGATTCTTCACTAATTATATTGCTCATCCAGTAAAAGTTTTTTTTTTTTTTTATAGTTTATTTAGCTCCTAATGACCTTGAATGTATTACCTTTCATTTATAGTTATTCATGATATTGTTATTGCAAATTGATGTTTATTGCTACATTTGATGCTCAAGAAATTGGAAATATGTAATTAGAAAAGATTTTAGTTTAGCGCATGCAAAATCTTATGAGAGGATTATGGAATATATAGGATGTATTGTTCCAATAATTTCTTTGTTTGAGAAGTAGTAAAGTAGTAATGTCATCAATTTTCCTCTTCATGACCACAGAGAAGAAAAGGGGAGGTGGAAAGAAGGGTAGGGATGCTGGGAAGGGTGGCAAGAAAGAGACAGAGAAAGGAGGCCGAGGCAAACTGGACCCAAACAGACGACTGGTGCCCAACAGCAAGATTGAACTCGTCAACAAAGATCCCATGTTTGAAGTCAAGTAAGTGTCTTTGACCCCATTGTCAAGATTGACAATCAGACCTGGTGATTGCAGTAAGCTTAGTAGATATAAAGTGGGTTGGATGATGTATTAAAAGCCAGTTTCTCGCGTGAAATATGATTGTGAAAGTGAGTTTGCTTGTATGGTTTACTTCCTGCCTTTTCACAAAAACGAGATCATTCAGTATTTATTCCATCTTTTGTGATGAGCAATGAACATGCCATATTTAAAATATGCAAGATTCCAATTTTAAGGGTGATATACTCTTATTCTGTAACAGACTTTTAACTTCCCTTCTGAATTGTAAGAAGAGGTTGTCATCAAATCCATCGAAAGTGCCTCTTAAACCCAATATAATCAATTGTGTTTCAAAAGAGATTTGTCACCATCAGATAATCTTGTTCAAAACAGGTAAGAGTCCTTGCATCATTGATGTTGTAACAGTTCATCAAAGCCAGTGGATAAGATGGAAAAGATTCCATGATTGTCATTTACCATGACTCTGCTTTTGGTTGTACATTGATTATTCTATGTTGCCTTCACTGTTCATCTGTCTGTCTGTCTGTCTGTCTGTCTATTCCCTCTGTATCTCTCTCCCATCTCCCTCTGTTTTCTCATTCCTCCCCCTCTCTCTATTTCTGTTACACTTTACAGAAATGAGAACAGTATGCCTGAGGTCTCACGCATCGTCCAGTGCAAGCGTGCCATCCGAGCTGTACTGACCAATGACATGCCCCTCCTCAAACAACTCCTGGCCAACACCAAACAAGTGCCTTCTGTCTTTGCCAAGAGGAGTGTGGCTATAAGGGAGAATGCCCTTGACTATGCCATCAAGGTACAGTCCCAAAGGACAAACTTTTTTTTTTGAAAGTAGTATTACTCTTGTACCAGCTTCTTACTTTTAAGGAACTCCTCACAATAGACACTGTAAAACCAGCAATTTTCACAAACATAAAACTTCCCATATTTCATGAGGAGCCAAGATTCTCAAAATCAAATTGACGCAAAATTACAGCAAATCCCTATTTTACTGATAAATGTGGTATACTTGTAATTTTTGTCATGGTTGGTAATTCAGAAATGTTTTATGCTGTGAGAAAGGTTGTCAGCTCCAATACAAGAAAGTTTCATGCTGCAAACATTTCTGGTTTTATGTTATTTGAGACTTCTGAAAAGTGTGTAAAATAAAGGTCTGCCTACAGTGTAGCAGTGAGGAATGAAAGAATGATGATAACTTGTCTTCATTCACACAGTGTAGCCGTGAGGAATGAAAGAATGATGATAACTTGTCTTCATTCACACAGTGTAGCAGTGAGGAATGAAAGAATGATGATAACTTGTCTTCATTCACACACTGAAGCCGTGAGGAATGAAAGAATGATGATAACTTGTCTTCATTCACACACTGAAGCCGTGAGGAATGAAAGAATGATGTTAACTTGTCTTCATTCACACACTGAAGCCGTGAGGAATGAAAGAATGATGATAACTTGTCTTCATTCACACAGTGTAGCAGTGAGGAATGAAAGAATGATGATAACTTGTCTTCATTCACACACTGCTTATGCTGCATCATTTCAGAACGAAGAAAAATCCTTTCTATGACTTTGATATTCAAATAGTGTTTTTGGATACTGAAATCGAGTTGTGAATGTTTCTTTTGGAGTAGTGATCTTGAGGTGACATGTCCAGCTGATCTTCATAGCTATTGATGAATGAATGGAGTCGCCTGTAGTAGGACTCATTTTGTGCCATCAGAGAGTGTGATTTCATTCCTCTACTCTCATACTTCTCATTGCAGGCAAACAGCCAATCCTTCATCAAAGCCTTGCTGACTGAGATCAACAAAGGCTCCCGACGCTGCCCCATGCCGAGCCACAGCCTGAAGAAGGAGTCCACTGGAAGGTGAGATGAGATGGCCTGTCCTTTTCTCATAATACTGTATACGCCATATATTTCGCATTTCTAAAGTTTTGCGAATCGGGAATTCCCCGACGATTTCTCAAGTGGTTAAATTCATGATCGTGGAGTCCTGTACTGAACGGAGAAGTGTACATGCGTACATCACATTCATAGCATAATCAGAGTCAATATTTTCGCGTGTCTTTGATTTCGCGAATAGCACCTGACTCGCGAAATTCGCGAAAACAAAAACCTCGCGAAATATTTGGCGTATACAGTATTCAATCTTGATTCAATTACAACAACAAAACAAGCTTAATACAAGACAGAGGTTTGGCATTATACAGTCTCTTGGATCTGAATTCATGAAGGTGATTTAAATTTAAATTCAGTCCATGGACTAACATAAGCGTGAAATAGGTATATCTTTGCGCAATTGTTGTTTCATGTGTTCGTGTATTCACAATTTGTCACACACATTTATGCTGAAAAAAATTGCATAAACTGTGGTCTAGATACAAACCACCTTCATGAATTCCTGCCTTGATGTCTGTTACATATTGATATTTCATTCAATGGTCATTTCCAGCATAGGCAGCTCTATGCACCACATTTTCATTTGCGTGCTGTCTTGACCAACCCTGTATAGCTTGTCAAATACAGGCCAGCCCAATCAGAACACAAAACATCATTATTGTCTCTAAGTTGTACTTCCCTCCCTCCTCCACTTAAAATTTGTAGGGGAAAAAAAAAATTATCCAGCTACTAATCCTAATAATACAATGATCTTTGCTGCCCCCCCCCCCCCCATGAGAAAATGCTAATACCAAAGTGCTGACTGGAGGTTCATTGTCACTTTCACTTCTGTTCTTGTACCCAAAGTTACAACTACATAAGCCTGGGTCATGCTGTGAGGAGCATCAATGTAGCCAGGGGATCCAGGGAAGGAAATGATGCTTTCTTGAAGGTAAGCAATAGCGTCTTTAAGCTGGTCTTTTGCACTATGTTGAAATGTGTTTGTCACGCTTCCCAATTCTTTTTAAACTAAATACTCCCTGTAAATATACATGATTGTTATTTGTATATCTTGCATTGTTTTACTTGGTTTTATTTTTTTGTTTTGTATACAAACGGACACTTGTCTCTTCACTCATGTGTAGTGTTTTGAGCTGGTGTATATCTGATCCAATTTCCACTCCTTTCGTACGAAAATTATTCAAGTTACAACTGCTATGGGAAAGCAGTCTTACAATGGTTTTATATTTATGAGTGAGTGCACTATACTAGATGCCCCAGAGAAGGTAGGTAGCAAAAAATTGTTGTACAAAAATGTACTTTGAATAGGACCTTTTCAGTATTGTGTAATTATTTTTGATTTTAACTATTGTTGTCTTCTTTCTCCTTCTATCAGGATTACCCCGATGTTAATGTGGATGACTCAACGATCGCCAAGAAACTGATGGAGCAGGGATCTAGCCTGAGCACCATCGACATGGTCATTCGGGAGAGGACCAATGTCAAGGTGAGTTGGGACTTTAACAGTTTGACCCTCATTGGGGCAGAGTAGCTCTCCCTTCCCTCCAATGTAAAAAGGCTTGTTTTGTTTTGTTTTGTTTTTTGATTTGTGGCTTGAATTTCTGTGTCCTTGGTTTGGTTGTAGGCCAAAAGGGTAGTGTAATGATGTAATATGGTCAATTGTGTGTTTTGGGGACAAAATTGTGTGTGTGGGTGTGTGTGTGTGTGTGTGTGTGTGTGTGTGTGTGTGTGTGTGTTTGTGATAGTGATGATATTCTTGGATGTCATGATTTGGAAGGATGTTCTCTGAAAAGACATAATATGCATAATACAAAAAGATTGATCATTGATAAAGCAATGATGTATATAACTGGAATGAGAATATACAAAATGAAAAGAAAAAAATAGAAGGATTTAAGACATGATTACAAATGAGAATATTGAAAATGGGTTGAAAATTGCAATTGAAACTAAGGTGAGAATCATAATGATGCAAATCTGTATAATTTAGAATGAAATATAGTCAGAATGATGAAAATTATTGGGAAATGCATAGATCTATGAGATGTAGTTCTGCACTTTTTCTGAATCAGATTATTTTGCATTGGAACTGTGTACAATTTGATACATTTATCTCCTGTGTAATCCCTGCAGTCTTCATGATCTTTCATTGATAGGCCAGAGTGTTTGAAGAGATACGGGAAGCGGTCAGACGAGGTCATCGCAAGCTTGCTGGAGAGTTGGTCAAACGGTCCAATGAGGGTGGAGGATGGGGGTTCAACAAGTTGCATGAAGAGGTAATGTGCCATGTTCATACAGTGACAAATATTTTTGTGCAATGAGGTCACTGTTCGAAGAAAACTTCAATTTCTTGTATTTGGAAAATTGAATTATAATTCATTTTTTAAAAACATTTTTGTCGTCAGAAATGCATAAACATATGCTTAATCTTAGATTTCGTATGTCATATGTCCTAATATTAATCAGCCACTGTGGAAATTTTACATGCCTGTCTCTGTTCCGATTGAAGGGAAGTCTACTTTTTACAGTCATATCCAGTTTTCTAAATTTTACTGGGACTGTGTAATAGTGTCAGAAAGACATACATGTGTCAAGTTTCATCACAAACCTTGAATAACTCTGACAGTGAGAACGTAACTGCATGCTTTAAATACCTTTGTACCCTTATTAAATCATAATTTCTGCTCACCAGGAGGTTCCTGTATTTTGGTGGGCATGTCAATAGTTGCTATGTCATATTTGATTGCATAATTATATTGTGAAGAGAAACTGTTTTGATGCATCTTCATACGCAATACAGATCAGCCAGGTTTGTTAAGTCCACTGAATGATGTAAAATTTGAAAGTTTTGTAATTTAGAAACTTACAATAGACTTCAAGTGCAGTCAGTCACAGGTAAACAAAGAAGGAGAATACCTCAAATGGATGAATGATGAACTGTGAAAATATATTCTCAATATTACTTCATTGATGTAGGTGCTGTTGTGTGACAAGCCGGATGAATTGTCACCTTTCAAACCGGTTTCAGTGACGAAAAAGCCTTGGACCAATAACAGGGTATGTGCACATTGGCTTGGTGGTAGTCATCTGTTATACTTCCTTGCACCTGGCTTGCTATTGTAAGGGTCACGAAGTTCAAAGTCATATTGTCATTTTACAGTAAAGGCAATAACTCCTGAAGCTACCATTTTTTATTGGCAAGCTTGTTACAAAGATAAGCCTAAATAGGGCAGTCTGGTGTATTTTTAAGATCATATTTTGAAATTGATGTAATATTGTTACTCAAAATAAAACACAGACCAACAAACTTGTAAAAAGATTGAATTATGACATTGACATTAATTGGTATGATGTGGGATTAGATAGGCAGAATTAGGAATGAAATCAAACTCTGAAATAGTACAGAGTTTGACGTAACACAAGAATGATTTGAATTAAACCAGTCTTGTACATGTGGTGCCTTTAATATAATGATCTGTTGAAGTAATGCTTGAAGTCATGAATGAAAAGGTGAAGTTGATTCTTCACATTACTTTTATACAAGGTGGCATGAAAATAGCAAAACTACTTGATATTATGTACAGTGATGGGAGAAATCACTGTCTGATTGAAATGTCTTAGGATAGAGTGATGGCAAAGTCAATGAAAGAATTTTATGGGTAGGACAAGGGAAACTGAGAACTGACAGGATATGAAATGAGGAAGCAGCAGGACGTTTATTTGTCTTTTCTTTGACTTCTCTTTCCCATGACAGATCATGCCGCTGCACTGCGCTGCCATCAATCCCAATCCCAAAATCTTGGACAAGCTGCTCTCTACCGTGCCTGAGATGAATGCAACGGACACCAGCGGCCGTAAGGTCATTCACTATGCTGCCGGCTGCACTGGGTCGGGACCACTCGAGCTGCTGCTTCAGAGGTAAGAGAGTTGATTTTTCTCCGTAACATTTAGAAAAACAAATTCTTGCATCATCAAGGTTTATGACGGAGAAAATCCCTGTAGGAAGACTAAAGGTATGAGCTAATGTAGTGAATTGACTCATGTCTAAGAATGCTATAGTGCCATATTCTTTAGGCTGCGTTTATCTTTTCCCTGTTTGAAACGGCTTTCAAAAGCCGTTTCCAAAGCCCTTTCGAAAGCCATTTCCAAAGCCCTATAGAAACGGCTTCCAAAATAGTTGCATTTATCAACTCATCGCGAACATGAAAACTGGCCTTGTCACTTTGCAGCTGCATTGCACAATTTGACTTAGAGCCAAAGGGGTCATATACTGTAACTGCAGTACAAAGCTGTTTCAGAACAGCTTTGCGTTTATCTCGCTTCAAAGGGCTTCTCGAAACAGGTTTCTGGAAACCTGTTTCAGAAAGCACAAATTTGCGGTTTTCAAAAAGGCTTTCCAAACCCCTTAATCAAAACAGCTTGGCGTTTATCATCTCATAAAAATTCCCTGAGAGCCGCTTTGAAAACCTGTTTCTGCCGAGAAAAAGAGTTGATAAACGCGCCCTTAGATGAAGGCTTGTTGTAAGTGTGTAGCATCCAGTATCACAAGGAGGAAACAGAATATCAGCTCTTAACAGTTTCCCTCTTAGCAATGTAAGTCTAAGCATTATAGAACATATTTTTTTATTTTTTTTTTTTAGGTTTTATAATCTTTAATAAGATTTGATACCATTTGCATTAAAGTTAATAGTTACTGCCAAATTTGTGGCGACGTTGCAAAGCAAAATAGGAACCGGAAAATCATGTGCATTCTGCTGTTGTTTGTTTGTTTGGTATTTTGTTTGGTATTTGTTATAGAACATTTTCTTGTGTGTCAGCCACTGACGCATATGATTGTTCATTTTGTTCATCTTTATATATTTCATGTGTGTCATTCCTCTACAGAGGGGCCTTTGCCGATGAGACAGACAACCAGGGGAACACAGCGCTCATGATTGCTGCCTCACTGAACAGAACCCAGAATATTGAAGTCTTGGTCAAGAAGCTGAAGAATGGTAAGACATCAGTCACCTTTCACAGCATGGGACCTGCTTGACCAGTGGTCATCACCGGAGTCAAATGCCCTTATCATATTATAACTTGTACAGCTGTCTTTTTTGAAACTGTAGTATACATTGCACAATAACCAATTTATAATTCATCAGCCTTTTCTGATCATGTGACTGTACATTTAAAAAAATATAACACAAGTTTATATGAGTTGTTTAGAGTACTGGTATTGTTATTTCCTGTCTCAGCCTGATACTTTATTCAGATGACAAAATTTTATCACTTCAGTTGTTTAATACCTTCTCTGTAAAAGAAAGATTGAAAATGTGAGTTTTACATTTACATGTTTATGTATTTGAAGTCATTCTCAGGAAGGTTATTATTATCAATATCATTAGTTTTAATGGTCTGCTTTGTTCGTTTCAGAGAAGAAAGGAGGAGTTTTCCGGAAAAACAAATTTGGTCAAACACCGCTGCACTATGCCTGCTTGATGGGCCATACTGTGAGTACTACAGATGATGCTTGTTTGTTTGTTTGTGTTTGTGTGTTTGTGTGTGTGTGTGTTTTTGTATGTGTGTATATCTAAACAAGTGGACACATTATAGCATTCAATTTCTTGTTATGATTGAATACATACATCTTAACCCGTTGAGGACGAGTCCTGAATATACTCGGGCAAGTGTCTATTATGAGAAATGTGTGTTGTAGCAAAATCAGTCCGTCCTCAAAGGGTTAAATCAGACAGTCTTGTTTTGAAATCTTTATAGAAGTGCCTATGGCATTTTAATGAGGTGTGGTTCAGTTCAAAGATTGGTCTCATCGACATTACACATGCCATTATGACAGCATATTCTGTCTTAATGATAATAATAGCAGCTATTTGTATAGCACCCAGGTCCACCTTTCGATGCTCATTGCGCTTCAAGAAAAATATATATACAAGACATGAGAACAGGGCAGAAAAAAAAAAACCCAACTAACAAGCAAACACATACCTGATATCAACACAATTTTCCTGAAGGTTATAGATTTCAGTTATGTAATCCTCAATGTGAGAGAAACAAATACATTTTCAGTTTTGATGAGAATGTTTTTGTTGATGACAGTTGATGTGACTAAATGGGTAGTTGATTCCAAAGTTTTGGTCCTATGACTGAGAAGGCACGTGAAATTTAGCAGAAATTAGCAGAAATTAGGAGTGCTTTAGATAGAGGCTACTACAACCTCTTTGTAGAATAAAATCTGTTGATCAGATATGATGTTTAACTGGAGGTCTTTTCTTCCCCTGTCCAATTCTTGGTAGGATGCTGCCCGAGCTCTCCTCAAGCATGGAGCCGACCTCAAGGCCACCTTGTCAGCAGGGAAGAACAAGTTGACACCATTCATGGTGGCCTGTGAGCAGGGCCACCTTCAGACAGTCAAGGCCCTGGCGGACAGTGGGGCTATTCTGGACCAGAGAGGTGGGTACCTGTGAAGCGCCCTCGTTTGATTGTAGGTGACATCAGGGTTGTCTCTTTTGGCTTAACTGATGTCATGCTGATTTGGTGTGTTTTAGGGTAGGCCTATGGTGAATTTAGCTTGGATTTTCGGTAGTATTAGTTGTAATATGTACCTGTTGAAGTTATGTGGTAGTGCACTTTTGTGATTGCTTTCCTCTGGTCTGTGTGTTCTATTTTTGTATTTATGTGTGTATGTGTATCATTTTCTTTCTTTTTTTATGACTGATGATGTGAATGTGAGGAGTGTTGATAGACTAGAGTATGACATAAAGTGTAGCCTTATTTCTTTTGACTTTCTTTTTCAGTGTAATGATTTTTTTGTTATTGAAACCATTATTATATAGTAGTTACATCAGTAAGTCATGTACACATATCTTATGCTTCTCATTCCAGACAAAATCAAGAGGACACCCCTGATGCTTTCCGTCATGAACGGCCATGTTCCCATCGCAGCCTTCCTCCTGCGTAAAGGCTGCGATCCCAATGCCAGGGATTCTTCAGGGAACACACCGCTCCACTACGCAGCCGGCTATGGATGGTGGTTTGCCCTGCGTCTCCTGCTATCTGGAGGTGCCAACCCTAACACCCTCAATGACTGGAAGGTAAGTCTGACGTTCCCATTTTGAAGTACTCTTTCCTCTACATGATCAGGTACCAGTTACATTGACTTGGAACTCCCTAGTCACATTACAGGGCTCGACCTTAGCGGGAGCCCGGGGACCATTGGCTCCCCAGAATCGCTACGGGCTCCCCAGAAATGTATGAAAAAAGCCCGGCTGGCTCCTTAAGTTTTTTTGCCGTAGAGCCTCACGTTTCAAGACAGAATCATAGTTTATGTACACACTCACACTATCGACGAGCGCGAGCGGCCCCGGCGCGCGCAGCGAGCCCTGACGCTCGAAGTTATTACAGTGCACTCCCGTTATAACGAAATGCTCGGGACCGGCGGTTTTCTTTCGTTATAACGAAATTTCGTTATAACCGAACAAATACAATATATAACGAAAACAAGGAAACCACGCATATATATCACATTATGTTTGCTGAATACTCATCATACACTGGAAAGCTATGTGAAATGTGATGGGATAACTGTATTACAATAATAAACGCAAGTTCCACTCAGAAAGTGTGTGTGGCACAAGGAGAGAACACACAGTGGTGTGAAGCGTTCACCTATGCAGAGACGCTATAAATGCTTGTTCCGCTACGTATTTTCGAAAGCAATTCGCATTTCGTTATAACGGAGCACATTTCTTCTGTATTTCTTTGTCTGTGGCACTCGGAAAAGACTTCGTTATAACGGAAATTTCGCTATAACCGTGTTCGTTATAAGCGAATTTTGTGCCATAGACTTTAATGGTGATAATTTTGGGACCAGAAGATTTACTTCGTTGTAACGAAATTTCGTTATAACCGTGTTCGTTGTAACGGGAGTGCACTGTATCCCTGAAATTGCGATATAGACTACACGCTGAACATGTTTCATTCTCCAGCCGGCCCACGTTGCCCGCATGTGTGTGTGTGTGTGTGTACCCGACGTGTGTGTGTTCGTATCTTCTATTATAGAATAGTGTGCGCACATGCAATTCGCTGCTTGCGTACTGTGGACACCGAACGGAACTCCGCGCGCCTGAATCCCTGTCGCCTACGGACCCTGGATGTTTACATCGATCGCCGTGGTATCCCCATGTGTGGCCGGCTGGGGAGCGTGCGTGAGTGATAGCTAAGCTACACACTGTAGCCAGCTGCCACTATAAACAGTACACTATTTCGTTTTTAGTCGGGGTAGAAGCGCTCCGTTGTGCAATGTCTGCTTCATTTTCTCTACTTCTTCCGCTTTTCCCTTGCCTCCCAAGTGCGAAATGATTTTTAGAGTGTTGTGTGTGTGTTTTTGTAACGTTATTGCATCATTTTTCAGCAAGGAAGAGGTGAGTTTCTGTTCGTGTATTGATGTGCACTGCAGCATGTGCAGGTGAAAAGCGTTCGAGCTTTCTTTCCCGCGAGTATCGTGGAAACTCGATGTATTTCTAGGCCTATTAAAGGAGATCTCATATAACAGAATACTTATAACAAACTATTTTCCGGTCAAAATGAATTAATTTCCTTTGTTTTGTATCGTTTATTGATGATCCCAAGGTCCAAGGATCTCGTCGCAATACAGAGTTTCCAATGTGTATTAATTTTCGCGTAGCTTTCGGTGCTGCAAACTTGCTAGGGCCTATTAAATCCTACTTACTACTAAACTTATCGTTCTATTTCTGTCGTTTCTCACACCTCGTTTGGTACGATTTCTTCCATTTTATATCACTTTATCCGTTCCCTTTATACTTTGAAATATTTAAACGTAATTCTTTCAAGTGTCTCGCACTGTTATTTCCGTAACGGCGATTTCTCCACTTTGCTGCAATACTTTTTCGAATCGAAGCGACGTGTGTTGTCTTTTCTAAATATTTGTGTTGGTAGGTGTTGATACTTTGTATTTGTTATTTATTTTCCTCGGTTTTTATCTCGAGGGACTGTGCATGTTTCTTAATGTTGATAGGAAAAGGCTAAAATGATCTGAGTGATGTCTGATGGTGATGATGAAAACTATGCTGGTATAAAAAGACGGCTTACTGCATGCTGAGCGTACGTGCCGTTCGTTTTATTTCACTTTCCCTCTTATTCTTCTTTCCCCTTACTCTTCTAGGTTCTTTCCCCTCCAAAGAATGATTAAAAAAAAAAGAAATTACATACACCTCACAACAAAAAGATCCATGATCTACCAACCTTCGTAAAGTTAAATCTAAATGTTCAGTATCAGCAAAGAATAAGGGGAAAGCATGAATTACAATAAATTAGAGCGAAGAGATTGTGAAATACTGAATACATGCGCGCAGTCTCTTCGGCTCGAAGAAACTTGACACCCCTCCCCTCTCCCCTTGTGGAAATTTCCACAAAAGCAGGTGCCACACCCAGGTGCGTGCCAGACGAAAGAATGCGCGCACTGGAATAAACAGCGTGTAAATATCCTGGAAATATCGATCGAAGAACCAGCTCATTAGTTGAATTAAAGGAATCATTGCAAAGATATCGTGATTCTATAGCCTTTCTTTTGGCCCATATAGTAGGAAACATCAAACAGTCGAATATAGTGTACTTAATCGAATATCTTATGTTCCCTGAACAATAAAAAAGGATCGATTAATCAGTCAATTAAAAAGGTAATCACAGAAATACTTAAAAGGTATCGTATATGCCAAGACAAATTCACTACGAGTAGGTCCAATGAGATGCAGTCATCACCTGCTTAGACAGCAAAATCATGACAATTAATTTCAGTTCATGCTCATCATAACTGCTTATTACTTTTCAAAGTTTTGGCTATCAACATTCGTTCGTAGGTGTTTTTGTTTGTTTTGTATGTTTTTCCTCGTGAAAAACGTAATGACTTCTTCGTATCGAATGTAAACTGCATGTTTACCGTAAACAAGCCATCAGCTCAGCTATGGCGCATTCGATCCATCGAACTTGCAGTAACCTCTTAGGCAGAAGCACATGGCGCATTCCTTTAAACTTGTTTGCACATTGGCGCAACCACACATGCACAGCGCGGCATGTTGCGATCATCGTTATAGCAGACTTTCCGATTCCAGTTAGGGTAAAAGAAATTGGAATACCGGTACTTTCGGAAAATACCGATGTTTAAAATCCAGTAAAATTAAAAAGCCTGAAAACAACGCATGATTATGTTTTATAGTAAACAATAGTTGGAAACAGCGAACAGAGTTTTGCATTCACTGACACAGAAGCTTTCTTGAGAAGATGAAAGCATTCCCCCTCCCCTGCTAGATAGTGGAAGCTTCCATAACCAGCCCAGCAAGTTTCTGGAGGTACATACATGTACTTGTAGTCTTGTACACATGCATTGAGAGAAAGCAATCAATCAACTCTGAACATTGCGTAGTTTGGATTCTTTATCGTGCTGGTGACCAGCTCGATACTTCAGCATGTGTTGTAATGTTATACTAGGCCTTATAAGTCGACGAGTTTAATTCAAAATGGCAAAAAGAGGGAGATGGAAAAAATACAGATTCTGGTGGAATATACGGATTTTGGAGCTGCTGAGTACGGATTTGTGCTTCCAAAGCTTGGCAGCTCTGCTGATCAATCAACATGTGGCGTTACATAATTGTTTCTAACCCACACCTTGCAGCTAAAAAAAAAAGAAGGAACCGAGAAAGAAAGACGATATGATCAGACCAGGGTAAGAAATTACACAAGGGAATGGGAGAGGGACCACACAAAACACCTACACACACACACGCAGGTGCACGTGGCAGGCACAGTCACACACACACACACACACACACGCACGCACGTGCGAGGCACGCACACACACACACACACACACACACACACACACACACTGTGTGTTAGAGACTAAGAACAAGGTATCTCAGGCTTGTGTCTGTGGAGAAATGCATGTTATATCTAAATGAAATCTTCTCCACCAGGTTAATACACGCAATAGACCTCTACTGCTGATTGTGATTGAGGGAACCGTGGCTCCCTAAAACTCAGTTTGGCTC